>NC_064634.1:369579311-369933681 GCF_023864275.1 Schistocerca cancellata
AATGTCACTGCACTTGAAGTTGCATTGTGGCTTTTGCATTCATTTCGGATGCAATTTATGTGTCTTATCGCGAGTGTGAAGGTCCGAGGAATACAGAAACCCTGCAGTGGTGCATCGGAACTTAATACTGGTGTCCCAGGAGAAGCTCAAAGCACAGACTCTGCGAAATCTCACTCCACTTGAAGTTGCATTGTGACTTTTGTATTCATTTCCGATGCAATTTCTGTGCTCATTGAGACTGTGAAGGTCCAAGGAATACAGGAAACCTGCAGTGGTGCATCGGAATCTAATACTGGTCTCCCAGGAGAAGCTCAGTGCACAGACTCTGTGACATCTCACTCCACTTGAAGTTGCACTGTACCTTTTGTATTCATTTCCGATGGAATTTATGTGTCTCATCGTCACCGTGAGGGTCCAAGGAATACAGAAAGCATGCAGTGGTGCATCGGAATCTAATACTGGTCTCCCAGGAGAAGCTCAAAGCACAGACTCTGAAAAATCTCACTCAAAATGTATTGTGCCTTTTGTATTCATTCCGGTTGCAATTTCTGTGTCTCTTCGTGAATGTGAAGGTCCAAAGAATACAGAAAACCAGCAGTGGTGCATCGGAATTTAATACTGGTCTCCCAGGAGAAGCTCAAAGCACAGACTCTGAGAAATCTCACTCCACTTGAAGTTGCATTGTGCCTTTTGTATTAATTTCCGATGCAATTTATGTGTCTCATCGTCACTGTGAATGTCCAAGGAATACAGAAATCCTGCAGTGGTGCATCGGAATCTAATACTGGTCTCCCAGGAGAAGCTCAATCCACAGACTCTGTGAAATCTCACTCCACTTGAAGTTGCATTGTTTCCTTTGTATTCACTGCTGATGCAATTTCTGTGTCTCATCGTCACTGTAAAGATCCAAGGAATACAGAAATCCTGCAGTGATGCATCTGAATCTAATACTGGTCTCCCAGGAGAAGCTCAAAGCACAGACTCTGTGAAATCTCACTCCACTTGAAGTTGCATTGTGCCTTCTGTATTCATTCCGGATGCAATTTCTGTGTCTATTCGTGAATGTGAAATTCCAATGAATACAGAAAAGGTGCAGTGGTGCATCGGAATCTGATACTGGTCTCCCAGGTGAAGCTCAAAGCACAGACTCTGAGAAATCTCACTCCACTTGAAGTTGCGTTGTGCCATTTGTATTCATTACCGATGGAACTTATGTGTCTCATCGTCACTGTGAAGGTCCAAGGAATACAGAAAACCTGCAGTGGTGCATCGGAATCTAATACTGGTCTCGCAGGAGCAGCTCAAAGCACAAACTCTGAGAAATCTCACACCACTTGAAGTCGCATTGTGTCTTTTGCATTCATTCCGGATTCAATTTCAGTGTCTCATCGTCACTGTGAAGGTCCAAGGAATACAGAAAACGTGCAGTGGTGCATCGGAATCTATTACTGGTCTCCCAGGAGAAGCTCAAAACCCAGACTCTGTGAAATCTCACTCCACTTGAAGTTGCATTGTGCTTTTTGTATTCATTCCAGATGCAATTTCTGTGCCTCGTCGTGAATGTGAAGGGCCAAGGAATACAGAAAAGCTGCAGTGGTTCCACGGAATTTAATACTGGACTCCCAGGAGAAGCTCGAAGCACAGACTCTGAGTAATCTCACACCACTTGATGTTGCACTGTGCCTTTTGTATTCATTTCCGATGGAATTTATGTGTCTCATCGTCACTGTGAAGGTCCAAGGAATACAGAAAACCTGCAGTGGTGCATCGGAATCTAATACTGGTCTCCCAGGAGAAGCTCAAAGCACAGACTCTGAGTAATCTCACTCCACTTAAAATGCATTGTGCCTTTTGTATTCATTCTGGATGCAATTTCTGAGACCCATCGTGAAAATGAAGGTCCAAGGAATACAGAAAACCTGAAGTGGTGCATCGGAATCTAATACTGGTCTCCCAGGAGAAGCTCAAAGCACAAACTCTGAGAAATCTCACTCCACATGAAGTTGCAATGTGCCTTTTGTATTCATTCCGGATGCAATTTCTGTGTCTCATCGTCACTGTGAAGGTCGAAGCAATACAGAAAACCTGCAGTGGTGCATCGGAATCTAATACTGGTCTCCCAGGAGAAGCACAAAGGACAGACTCTGGGAAATCTCACTCCACTTGAAGTTGCATTGTGCCTTTTGTATTCATTTCCGATGCAATTTATGTGTCTCATCGTGAATGCGAAGGTCCAAGGAATACAGAAAACCTGCAGTGGTGCATCGGAATCTAATACTGGTCTCCCAGGAGAAGCTCAAAGCACAGACTCTGAGAAATCTCACGCCACTTGAAGTTGCATTGTTCCTTTTGTATTCATTTCCGATGCAATTTATGTGTCTCATCGTGAATGTGAAGGTCCAAGGAATACAGAAAAGCTGTAGTGGTGCATCGAAATCTAATACTGGTCTCCCAGGAGAAGCTCAAAGCACAGACTCTTTAAAATCTCACTCCACTTTAAGTTGCATTGTGCCTTTGGTATTCATTCCGGATGCAATTTCTGTGTCTCATCGTGAATGTGAAGGTCCAAGGAATACAGAAAACCTGCAGTGGTGCATCGGAATCTAATACTGGTATCCCAGGAGAAGCTCAAAGCACAGACTCTGTGAAATCTCACTCCATTTGTAGTTGCATTGTGCCTTTTGTATTCATTCCGGATGCAATTTCTGTGTCTCATCGTGAATGTGAAGGTCCAAGGAATACAGAAAAGCTTTAGTGGTGCATCGGAAGCTATAACTGGTCTCCCAGGAGAATCTCAAAGCACAGACTCTGAGAAATCTCACTCCACTTGAAGTTGCATTGTGCTTTTTGTATTCATTTCCGATGGAATTTATGTGTCTCATCGTCACTGTGAAGGTCCAAGGAATACAGAAAACCTGCAGTGGTGCAACGGAATCTAATAATGGTCTCCCAGGAGAAGCTCAAAGCACAGACTCTGAGAAATCTCGCTCCACTTAAAATGCATTGTTCATTTTGTATTCATTCCGGATGCAATTTCTGTGTCTCATTGTGAATGTGAAGGTCCAAGGAATTCAGAAAAGCTGCAGTGGTGAATCGGAATCTAATACTGGTCTCCCAGGAGAAGCTCAAAGCACAGACTCTGAGAAATCTCACTCCACTTGAAGTTGCATTGTGCCTTTTGTATTCATTCCGGTTGCAATTTCTGTGTCTCATCGTGAATGTGAAGGTCCAAGGAATACAGAAAACCTGCAGTGGTGCATCGGAATCAAATACTGGTCTCCCAGGAAAATCTCAAACCTCAGACTCTGAGAAATCTCACTCCACTTGAAGTTGCATTGTGCCTTTTGAATTCATTTCCGATGCAATTTATGTGTGTCATCGTCATTGTGAAGGTCCAAGGAATACAGAAAACCTGCAGTGGTGCATCGGAATCTAATACTGGTCTCCCAGGAGAAGCTCAAAGCTCAGACTCTGTGAAATCTCACTCCAGTTGAAGTTGCAATAATGACTTTTGTTTTCATTCCGGATGGAATTTCTGTGGCTCATCCTGAATGGGAAGGGCCAAGGAATACAGAAAACCTGCAGTGGTGCATCGGAATCTAATTCCGGTCTCCCAGGAGAAGCTAAAAGCACAGACTCTGAGAAATCTCACCCCACTTGAAGTTGCATTGTGCCTTTTGTATTCATTTCCGATGCAATTTCTGTGTCTCATCGTCACTGTGAATGTCCAAGGAATACCGAAAACCTGCAGTGGTGCATCGGAATCTAATGCTTGTCTCTCAGGAGAAGCTCAAAGAACAGAATCTGAGAAATCTCACTCCACTTAAAATGCATTGTGCCTTTTGTATTCATTCCGGATGCAATTTCTGTGTCTCATTGTGAATGTGAACGTCCAAGGAATACAGAAAACCTGCTGTGGTGCATCGGAATCGAATACTGGTCTCTTAGGAGAAGCTCAAAGCACAGACTCTGTGAAATCTCACTCCACTTGAAGTTGCATTGTGCCTTTTGTATTTATTCCGGATGCAATTCCTGTGTCTCATCGTGAATGTGAAGGTCCAAGGAATACAGAAAACCTGCAGAGGTGCATCGGAATCTAATACTGGTCTCCCCGGAGAAGCTCAAAGCACAGACTCTGTGAAATCTCACTCCAGTTGAAGTTGCAATAATGCCTTTTGTATTCATTCCGGATTGAATTTCTGTTGCTCATCGTGAATGGGAAGGGACAAGGAATACAGAAAACCTGCAGTGGTGCATCGGAATCTAATACTGGTCTCCCAGGAGAAGCTCAAAGCACAGACTCTGAGAAATCTCACTCCACTTGAAGTTGCATTGTGCTTTTCACATACATTCCGGATGCAATTTCTGTGTCTCATCGTGAATGTGAAGGTGCAAGGGATACAGAAAACCTGCAGTGGTGCATCGGAATCTAATACTGGTCTCCCAGGAGAAGCTGAAAGCACAGACTCTGAGAAATCTCACTCCACTTGTAGTTGCATTGTGCCTTTTGTATTCATTTCCGATGCAATTTATGTGTCTCATCGTCACTGTGAAGGTCCAAAGAATACAGAAAACCTGCAGTGGTGCATCGGAATCTAATACTGGTCTCCCAGGAGAAGCTCAAAGCACAGACTCTGAGAAATCTCACGCCACTTGAAGTTGCATTGTTCCTTTTGTATTCATTTCCGATGCAATTTATGTGTCTCATCGTGAATGTGAAGGTCCAAGGAATACAGAAAAGCTGTAGTGGTGCATCGAAATCTAATACTGGTCTCCCAGGAGAAGCTCAAAGCACAGACTCTTTAAAATCTCACTCCACTTTAAGTTGCATTGTGCCTTTGGTATTCATTCCGGATGCAATTTCTGTGTCTCATCGTGAATGTGAAGGTCCAAGGAATACAGAAAACCTGCAGTGGTGCATCGGAATCTAATACTGGTATCCCAGGAGAAGCTCAAAGCACAGACTCTGTGAAATCTCACTCCATTTGTAGTTGCATTGTGCCTTTTGTATTCATTCCGGATGCAATTTCTGTGTCTCATCGTGAATGTGAAGGTCCAAGGAATACAGAAAAGCTTTAGTGGTGCATCGGAAGCTATAACTGGTCTCCCAGGAGAATCTCAAAGCACAGACTCTGAGAAATCTCACTCCACTTGAAGTTGCATTGTGCTTTTTGTATTCATTTCCGATGGAATTTATGTGTCTCATCGTCACTGTGAAGGTCCAAGGAATACAGAAAACCTGCAGTGGTGCAACGGAATCTAATAATGGTCTCCCAGGAGAAGCTCAAAGCACAGACTCTGAGAAATCTCACTCCAATGCATTGTTCATTTTGTATTCATTCCGGATGCAATTTCTGTGTCTCATTGTGAATGTGAAGGTCCAAGGAATACAGAAAAACTGCAGTGGTGAATCGGAATCTAATACTGGTCTCCCAGGAGAAGCTCAAAGCACAGACTCTGAGAAGTCTCACTCCACTTGAAGTTGCATTGTGCCTTTTGTATTCATTCCGGTTGCAATTTCTGTGTCTCATCGTGAATGTGAAGGTCCAAGGAATACAGAAAACCTGCAGTGGTGCATCGGAATCAAATACTGGTCTCCCAGGAAAAGCTCAAACCTCAGACTCTGAGAAATCTCACTCCACTTGAAGTTGCATTGTGCCTTTTGAATTCATTTCCGATGCAATTTATGTGTGTCATCGTCATTGTGAAGGTCCAAGGAATACAGAAAACCTGCAGTGGTGCATCGGAATCTAATACTGGTCTCCCAGGAGAAGCTCAAAGCTCAGACTCTGTGAAATCTCACTCCAGTTGAAGTTGCAATAATGACTTTTGTTTTCATTCCGGATGGAATTTCTGTGGCTCATCCTGAATGGGAAGGGCCAAGGAATACAGAAAACCTGCAGTGGTGCATCGGAATCTAATTCCGGTCTCCCAGGAGAAGCTAAAAGCACAGACTCTGAGAAATCTCACCCCACTTGAAGTTGCATTGTGCCTTTTGTATTCATTTCCGATGCAATTTCTGTGTCTCATCGTCACTGTGAATGTCCAAGGAATACCGAAAACCTGCAGTGGTGCATCGGAATCTAATGCTGGTCTCTCAGGAGAAGCTCAAAGCACAGAATCTGAGAAATCTCACTCCACTTAAAATGCATTGTGCCTTTTGTATTCATTCCGGATGCAATTTCTGTGTCTCATTGTGAATGTGAACGTCCAAGGAATACAGAAAACCTGCTGTGGTGCATCGGAATCGAATACTGGTCTCTTAGGAGAAGCTCAAAGCACAGACTCTGTGAAATCTCACTCCACTTGAAGTTGCATTGTGCCTTTTGTATTTATTCCGGATGCAATTCCTGTGTCTCATCGTGAATGTGAAGGTCCAAGGAATACAGAAAACCTGCAGAGGTGCATCGGAATCTAATACTGGTCTCCCCGGAGAAGCTCAAAGCACAGACTCTGTGAAATCTCACTCCAGTTGAAGTTGCAATAATGCCTTTTGTATTCATTCCGGATTGAATTTCTGTTGCTCATCGTGAATGGGAAGGGACAAGGAATACAGAAAACCTGCAGTGGTGCATCGGAATCTAATACTGGTCTCCCAGGAGAAGCTCAAAGCACAGACTCTGAGAAATCTCACTCCACTTGAAGTTGCATTGTGCTTTTCACATACATTCCGGATGCAATTTCTGTGTCTCATCGTGAATGTGAAGGTGCAAGGGATACAGAAAACCTGCAGTGGTGCATCGGAATCTAATACTGGTCTCCCAGGAGAAGCTCAAAGCACAGACTCTGTGAAATCTCACTCCACTTGAAGTTGCATTGTGCCTTTCGTATTCATTCCGGATGCAATTTCTGTGTCTCATCGTGAATGTGAAGGTCCAAGGAATACAGAAAACCTTCAGTGGTGCATCGGAATCTAATACTGGTCTCCCAGGAGAAGCTCAAAGCACAGACTCTGTGAAGTCCCACTCCACTTGAAGTTGCATTGTGCCTTTTGTATTCACTTCCGATGCAATTAATGTGTGTCATCGTCACTGTGAAGGTCCAAAGAATACAGAAAACCTGCAGTGGTGTATCGGAATCTAATACTGGTCTCCTAGGAGAAGCTCAAATCACAGACTCCGTGAAATCTCAATCCACTTGAAGTTGCATTGTGCCTTTTGTATTCATTTCCGATGCAATTTATGTGTCTCATCGTCACTGTGAAGGTCCAAAGAATACAGAAAACCTGCAGTGGTGCATCGGAATCTAATACTGGTCTCCCAGGAGAAGCTCAAAGCACAGACTCTGTGAAGTCTCACTCCACTTGAAGTTGCATTGTGCCTTTCGTATTCATTCCGGATGCAATTTCTGTGTCTCATCGTCACTGTGAATGTCCAAGGAATACCGAAAACCTGCAGTGGTGCATCGGAATCTAATGCTGGTCTCTCAGGAGAAGCTCAAAGCACAGAATCTGAGAAATCTCACTCCACTTAAAATGCATTGTGCCTTTTGTATTCATTCCGGATGCAATTTCTGTGTCTCATTGTGAATGTGAACGTCCAAGGAATACAGAAAACCTGCTGTGGTGCATCGGAATCGAATACTGGTCTCTTAGGAGAAGCTCAAAGCACAGACTCTGTGAAATCTCACTCCACTTGAAGTTGCATTGTGCCTTTTGTATTTATTCCGGATGCAATTCCTGTGTCTCATCGTGAATGTGAAGGTCCAAGGAATACAGAAAACCTGCAGAGGTGCATCGGAATCTAATACTGGTCTCCCCGGAGAAGCTCAAAGCACAGACTCTGTGAAATCTCACTCCAGTTGAAGTTGCAATAATGCCTTTTGTATTCATTCCGGATTGAATTTCTGTTGCTCATCGTGAATGGGAAGGGACAAGGAATACAGAAAACCTGCAGTGGTGCATCGGAATCTAATACTGGTCTCCCAGGAGAAGCTCAAAGCACAGACTCTGAGAAATCTCACTCCACTTGAAGTTGCATTGTGCTTTTCACATACATTCCGGATGCAATTTCTGTGTCTCATCGTGAATGTGAAGGTGCAAGGGATACAGAAAACCTGCAGTGGTGCATCGGAATCTAATACTGGTCTCCCAGGAGAAGCTCAAAGCACAGACTCTGTGAAATCTCACTCCACTTGAAGTTGCATTGTGCCTTTCGTATTCATTCCGGATGCAATTTCTGTGTCTCATCGTGAATGTGAAGGTCCAAGGAATACAGAAAACCTTCAGTGGTGCATCGGAATCTAATACTGGTCTCCCAGGAGAAGCTCAAAGCACAGACTCTGTGAAGTCCCACTCCACTTGAAGTTGCATTGTGCCTTTTGTATTCACTTCCGATGCAATTAATGTGTGTCATCGTCACTGTGAAGGTCCAAAGAATACAGAAAACCTGCAGTGGTGTATCGGAATCTAATACTGGTCTCCTAGGAGAAGCTCAAATCACAGACTCCGTGAAATCTCAATCCACTTGAAGTTGCATTGTGCCTTTTGTATTCATTTCCGATGCAATTTATGTGTCTCATCGTCACTGTGAAGGTCCAAAGAATACAGAAAACCTGCAGTGGTGCATCGGAATCTAATACTGGTCTCCCAGGAGAAGCTCAAAGCACAGACTCTGTGAAGTCTCACTCCACTTGAAGTTGCATTGTGCCTTTCGTATTCATTCCGGATGCAATTTCTGTGTCTCATCGTGAATGTGAAGGTCCAAGGAATACAGAAAACCTTCAGTGGTGCATCGGAATCTAATACTGGTCTCCCAGGAGAAGCTCAAAGCACAGACTCTGTGAAGTCCCACTCCACTTGAAGTTGCATTGTGCCTTTTGTATTCACTTCCGATGCAATTAATGTGTGTCATCGTCACTGTGAAGGTCCAAAGAATACAGAAAACCTGCAGTGGTGTATCGGAATCTAATACTGGTCTCCTAGGAGAAGCTCAAATCACAGACTCCGTGAAATCTAACTCCACTTGAAGTTGCATTGTGCTTTTCACATACATTCCGGATGCAATTTCTGTGTCTCATCGTGAATGTGAAGGTGCAAGGGATACAGAAAACCTGCAGTGGTGCATCGGAATCTAATACTGGTCTCCCAGGAGAAGCTGAAAGCACAGACTCTGAGAAATCTCACTCCACTTGTAGTTGCATTGTGCCTTTTGTATTCATTTCCGATGCAATTTATGTGTCTCATCGTCACTGTGAAGGTCCAAAGAATACAGAAAACCTGCAGTGGTGCATCGGAATCTAATACTGGTCTCCCAGGAGAAGCTCAAAGCACAGACTCTGTGAAATCTCACTCCACTTGAAGTTGCATTGTGCCTTTCGTATTCATTCCGGATGCAATTTCTGTGTCTCATCGTCACTGTGAAGGTCCAAGCAATACAGAAAACCTGCAGTGGTGCATCGGAATCTAATACTGGTCTCCCAGGAGAAGCACAAAAGACAGACTCTGGGAAATCTCACTCCACTTGAAGTTGCATTGTGCCTTTGGTATTCATTCCGGATGCAATTTCTGTGTCTCATCGTGAATGTGAAGGTCCAAGGAATACAGAAAACCTGCAGTGGTGCATCGGAATCTAATACTGGTATCCCAGGAGAAGCTCAAAGCACAGACTCTGTGAAATCTCACTCCATTTGTAGTTGCATTGTGCCTTTTGTATTCATTCCGGATGCAATTTCTGTGTCTCATCGTGAATGTGAAGGTCCAAGGAATACAGAAAAGCTTTAGTGGTGCATCGGAAGCTATAACTGGTCTCCCAGGAGAATCTCAAAGCACAGACTCTGAGAAATCTCACTCCACTTGAAGTTGCATTGTGCTTTTTGTATTCATTTCCGATGGAATTTATGTGTCTCATCGTCACTGTGAAGGTCCAAGGAATACAGAAAACCTGCAGTGGTGCAACGGAATCTAATAATGGTCTCCCAGGAGAAGCTCAAAGCACAGACTCTGAGAAATCTCACTCCAATGCATTGTTCATTTTGTATTCATTCCGGATGCAATTTCTGTGTCTCATTGTGAATGTGAAGGTCCAAGGAATACAGAAAAGCTGCAGTGGTGAATCGGAATCTAATACTGGTCTCCCAGGAGAAGCTCAAAGCACAGACTCTGAGAAATCTCACTCCACTTGAAGTTGCATTGTGCCTTTTGTATTCATTCCGGTTGCAATTTCTGTGTCTCATCGTGAATGTGAAGGTCCAAGGAATACAGAAAACCTGCAGTGGTGCATCGGAATCAAATACTGGTCTCCCAGGAAAAGCTCAAACCTCAGACTCTGAGAAATCTCACTCCACTTGAAGTTGCATTGTGCCTTTTGAATTCATTTCCGATGCAATTTATGTGTGTCATCGTCATTGTGAAGGTCCAAGGAATACAGAAAACCTGCAGTGGTGCATCGGAATCTAATACTGGTCTCCCAGGAGAAGCTCAAAGCTCAGACTCTGTGAAATCTCACTCCAGTTGAAGTTGCAATAATGACTTTTGTTTTCATTCCGGATGGAATTTCTGTGGCTCATCCTGAATGGGAAGGGCCAAGGAATACAGAAAACCTGCAGTGGTGCATCGGAATCTAATTCCGGTCTCCCAGGAGAAGCTAAAAGCACAGACTCTGAGAAATCTCACCCCACTTGAAGTTGCATTGTGCCTTTTGTATTCATTTCCGATGCAATTTCTGTGTCTCATCGTCACTGTGAATGTCCAAGGAATACCGAAAACCTGCAGTGGTGCATCGGAATCTAATGCTGGTCTCTCAGGAGAAGCTCAAAGCACAGAATCTGAGAAATCTCACTCCACTTAAAATGCATTGTGCCTTTTGTATTCATTCCGGATGCAATTTCTGTGTCTCATTGTGAATGTGAACGTCCAAGGAATACAGAAAACCTGCTGTGGTGCATCGGAATCGAATACTGGTCTCTTAGGAGAAGCTCAAAGCACAGACTCTGTGAAATCTCACTCCACTTGAAGTTGCATTGTGCCTTTTGTATTTATTCCGGATGCAATTCCTGTGTCTCATCGTGAATGTGAAGGTCCAAGGAATACAGAAAACCTGCAGAGGTGCATCGGAATCTAATACTGGTCTCCCCGGAGAAGCTCAAAGCACAGACTCTGTGAAATCTCACTCCAGTTGAAGTTGCAATAATGCCTTTTGTATTCATTCCGGATTGAATTTCTGTTGCTCATCGTGAATGGGAAGGGACAAGGAATACAGAAAACCTGCAGTGGTGCATCGAAATCTAATACTGGTCTCCCAGGAGAAGCTCAAAGCACAGACTCTGAGAAATCTCACTCCACTTGAAGTTGCATTGTGCTTTTCACATACATTCCGGATGCAATTTCTGTGTCTCATCGTGAATGTGAAGGTGCAAGGGATACAGAAAACCTGCAGTGGTGCATCGGAATCTAATACTGGTCTCCCAGGAGAAGCTCAAAGCACAGACTCTGTGAAATCTCACTCCACTTGAAGTTGCATTGTGCCTTTCGTATTCATTCCGGATGCAATTTCTGTGTCTCATCGTGAATGTGAAGGTCCAAGGAATACAGAAAACCTTCAGTGGTGCATCGGAATCTAATACTGGTCTCCCAGGAGAAGCTCAAAGCACAGACTCTGTGAAGTCCCACTCCACTTGAAGTTGCATTGTGCCTTTTGTATTCACTTCCGATGCAATTAATGTGTGTCATCGTCACTGTGAAGGTCCAAAGAATACAGAAAACCTGCAGTGGTGTATCGGAATCTAATACTGGTCTCCTAGGAGAAGCTCAAATCACAGACTCCGTGAAATCTCAATCCACTTGAAGTTGCATTGTGCCTTTTGTATTCATTTCCGATGCAATTTATGTGTCTCATCGTCACTGTGAAGGTCCAAAGAATACAGAAAACCTGCAGTGGTGCATCGGAATCTAATACTGGTCTCCCAGGAGAAGCTCAAAGCACAGACTCTGTGAAATCTCACTCCACTTGAAGTTGCATTGTGCCTTTCGTATTCATTCCGGATGCAATTTCTGTGTCTCATCGTGAATGTGAAGGTCCAAGGAATACAGAAAACCTTCAGTGGTGCATCGGAATCTAATACTGGTCTCCCAGGAGAAGCTCAAAGCACAGACTCTGTGAAGTCCCACTCCACTTGAAGTTGCATTGTGCCTTTTGTATTCACTTCCGATGCAATTAATGTGTGTCATCGTCACTGTGAAGGTCCAAAGAATACAGAAAACCTGCAGTGGTGTATCGGAATCTAATACTGGTCTCCTAGGAGAAGCTCAAATCACAGACTCCGTGAAATCTAACTCCACTTGAAGTTGCATTGTGCCTTTTCTATTCATTCCGGATGGAATTTCTGTGGCTTATCGTGAATGTGAAGGTCCAAGGAATACAGAAAACCTGCAGTTTTGCATCGGAATCTAATACTGGTCTCCCAGGAGAAGCTCAAAGCACAGACTCTGAGAAATCTCACTCCACTTGAAGTTGCATTGTGCCTTTTGTATTCATTTCCGATGCAACTTATGTGTCTCATCGTCACTGTGAAAGTCCAAGGAATACAGAAAAGCTGCAGTGGTGCATCGGAATCTAATACTGGTCTCCCAGGAGAAGCTCAAAGCACAGACTCTGTGAAATCTCACTCCACTTGAAGTTGCATTGTGCCTTTTGTATTCATTCTGGATGGAATTTCTGTGTCTCATCGTGAATGTGAAGGTCCGAGGAATACAGAAAACCTGCAGTGGTGAATCGGAATCTAATACTGGTCTCCCAGGGAATCTCAAAGCACAGACTCTGTGAAATCTCACTGCACTTGAAGTTGCAATGTGCCTTTTGTATTGATTTCCGATGCAATTTATGCGTCTCATCGTCACTGTGAAGGTCCAAGGAATACAGAAAACCTGCAGTGGTGCATCGGAATCTAATACTGGTCTCCCAGGAGAAGCTCAAAGCACAGGCTCTGAGAAATCTCACTCCACTTGAAGTTGCATTGTCCCTTTTGTATTCATTCCGGATGCAACTTCTGTGTCTCATCGTGAATGTGAAGATCCAAGGAATACAGAAAACCTGCAGTGGTGCATCGGAAAATAATACTGGTCTCCCAGGAGAAGCTCAAAGCACAGACTCTGAGAAATGTCACTGCACTTGAAGTTGCATTGTGGCTTTTGCATTCATTTCGGATGCAATTTATGTGTCTTATCGCGAGTGTGAAGGTCCGAGGAATACAGAAAACCTGCAGTGGTGCATCGGAACTTAATACTGGTGTCCCAGGAGAAGCTCAAAGCACAGACTCTGCGAAATCTCACTCCACTTGAAGTTGCATTGTGACTTTTGTATTCATTTCCGATGCAATTTCTGTGCTCATTGAGACTGTGAAGGTCCAAGGAATGCAGGAAACCTGCAGTGGTGCATCGGAATCTAATACTGGTCTCCCAGGAGAAGCTCAGTGCACAGACTCTGTGACATCTCACTCCACTTGAAGTTGCACTGTACCTTTTGTATTCATTTCCGATGGAATTTATGTGTCTCATCGTCACCGTGAAGGTCCAAGGAATACAGAAAGCATGCAGTGGTGCATCGGAATCTAATACTGGTCTCCCAGGAGAAGCTCAAAGCACAGACTCTGAAAAATCTCACTCAAAATGTATTGTGCCTTTTGTATTCATTCCGGTTGCAATTTCTGTGTCTCTTCGTGAATGTGAAGGTCCAAAGAATACAGAAAACCAGCAGTGGTGCATCGGAATTTAATACTGGTCTCCCAGGAGAAGCTCAAAGCACAGACTCTGAGAAATCTCACTCCACTTGAAGTTGCATTGTGCCTTTTGTATTAATTTCCGATGCAATTTATGTGTCTCATCGTCACTGTGAATGTCCAAGGAATACAGAAATCCTGCAGTGGTGCATCGGAATCTAATACTGGTCTCCCAGGAGAAGCTCAAAGCACAGACTCTGAGAAATCTCACTCCACTTGAAGTTGCATTGTTTCCTTTGTATTCACTGCTGATGCAATTTCTGTGTCTCATCGTCACTGTAAAGATCCAAGGAATACAGAAATCCTGCAGTGATGCATCTGAATCTAATACTGGTCTCCCAGGAGAAGCTCAAAGCACAGACTCTGTGAAATCTCACTCCACTTGAAGTTGCATTGTGCCTTCTGTATTCATTCCGGATGCAATTTCTGTGTCTATTCGTGAATGTGAAATTCCAATGAATACAGAAAAGGTGCAGTGGTGCATCGGAATCTGATACTGGTCTCCCAGGTGAAGCTCAAAGCACAGACTCTGAGAAATCTCACTCCACTTGAAGTTGCGTTGTGCCATTTGTATTCATTACCGATGGAACTTATGTGTCTCATCGTCACTGTGAAGGTCCAAGGAATACAGAAAACCTGCAGTGGTGCATCGGAATCTAATACTGGTCTCGCAGGAGCAGCTCAAAGCACAAACTCTGAGAAATCTCACACCACTTGAAGTCGCATTGTGTCTTTTGCATTCATTCCAGATTCAATTTCAGTGTCTCATCGTCACTGTGAAGGTCCAAGGAATACAGAAAACGTGCAGTGGTGCATCGGAATCTATTACTGGTCTCCCAGGAGAAGCTCAAAACCCAGACTCTGTGAAATCTCACTCCACTTGAAGTTGCATTGTGCTTTTTGTATTCATTCCAGATGCAATTTCTGTGCCTCGTCGTGAATGTGAAGGGCCAAGGAATACAGAAAAGCTGCAGTGGTGCATCGGAATTTAATACTGGACTCCCAGGAGAAGCTCGAAGCACAGACTCTGAGTAATCTCACACCACTTGATGTTGCACTGTGCCTTTTGTATTCATTTCCGATGGAATTTATGTGTCTCATCGTCACTGTGAAGGTCCAAGGAATACAGAAAACCTGCAGTGGTGCATCGGAATCTAATACTGGTCTCCCAGGAGAAGCTCAAAGCACAGACTCTGAGTAATCTCACTCCACTTAAAATGCATTGTGCCTTTTGTATTCATTCTGGATGCAATTTCTGAGACCCATCGTGAAAATGAAGGTCCAAGGAATACAGAAAACCTGAAGTGGTGCATCGGAATCTAATACTGGTCTCTCCAGGAGAAGCTCAAAGCACAAACTCTGAGAAATCTCACTCCACATGAAGTTGCAATGTGCCTTTTGTATTCATTCCAGGTGCAATTTCTGTGTCTCATCGTCACTGTGAAGGTCCAAGCAATACAGAAAACCAGCAGTGGTGCATCGGAATCTAATACTGGTCTCCCAGGAGAAGCACAAAGGACAGACTCTGGGAAATCTCACTCCACTTGAAGTTGCATCGTGCCTTTTGTATTCATTTCCGATGCAATTTATGTGTCTCATCGTGAATGCGAAGGTCCAAGGAATACAGAAAACCTGCAGTGGTGCATCGGAATCTAATACTTGTCTCCCAGGAGAAGCTCAAAGCACAGACTCTGAGAAATCTCACGCCACTTGAAGTTGCATTGTTCCTTTTCTATTCATTTCCGATGCAATTTATGTGTCTCATCGTGAATGTGAAGGTCCAAGGAATACAGAAAAGCTGTAGTGGTGCATCGAAATCTAATACTGGTCTCCCAGGAGAAGCTCAAAGCACAGACTCTTTAAAATCTCACTCCACTTTAAGTTGCATTGTGCCTTTGGTATTCATTCCGGATGCAATTTCTGTGTCTCATCGTGAATGTGAAGGTCCAAGGAATACAGAAAACCTGCAGTGGTGCATCGGAATCTAATACTGGTATCCCAGGAGAAGCTCAAAGCACAGACTCTGTGAAATCTCACTCCATTTGTAGTTGCATTGTGCCTTTTGTATTCATTCCGGATGCAATTTCTGTGTCTCATCGTGAATGTGAAGGTCCAAGGAATACAGAAAAGCTTTAGTGGTGCATCGGAAGCTATAACTGGTCTCCCAGGAGAATCTCAAAGCACAGACTCTGAGAAATCTCACTCCACTTGAAGTTGCATTGTGATTTTTGTATTCATTTCCGATGGAATTTATGTGTCTCATCGTCACTGTGAAGGTCCAAGGAATACAGAAAACCTGCAGTGGTGCAACGGAATCTAATAATGGTCTCCCAGGAGAAGCTCAAAGCACAGACTCTGAGAAATCTCACTCCACTTAAAATGCATTGTTCATTTTGTATTCATTCCGGATGCAATTTCTGTGTCTCATTGTGAATGTGAAGGTCCAAGGAATACAGAAAAGCTGCAGTGGTGAATCGGAATCTAATACTGGTCTCCCAGGAGAAGCTCAAAGCACAGACTCTGAGAAATCTCACTCCACTTGAAGTTGCATTGTGCCTTTTGAATTCATTCCGGTTGCAATTTCTGTGTCTCATCGTGAATGTGAAGGTCCAAGGAATACAGAAAACCTGCAGTGGTGCATCGGAATCAAATACTGGTCTCCCAGGAAAAGCTCAAACCTCAGACTCTGAGAAATCTCACTCCACTTGAAGTTGCATTGTGCCTTTTGAATTCATTTCCGATGCAATTTATGTGTGTCATCGTCATTGTGAAGGTCCAAGGAATACAGAAAACCTGCAGTGGTGCATCGGAATCTAATACTGGTCTCCCAGGAGAAGCTCAAAGCTAAGACTCTGTGAAATCTCACTCCAGTTGAAGTTGCAATAATGACTTTTGTTTTCATTCCGGATGGAATTTCTGTGGCTCATCCTGAATGGGAAGGGCCAAGGAATACAGAAAACCTGCAGTGGTGCATCGGAATCTAATTCCAGTCTCCCAGGAGAAGCTAAAAGCACAGACTCTGAGAAATCTCACCCCACTTGAAGTTGCATTGTGCCTTTTGTATTCATTTCCGATGCAATTTCTGTGTCTCATCGTCACTGTGAATGTCCAAGGAATACCGAAAACCTGCAGTGGTGCATCGGAATCTAATGCTGGTCTCTCAGGAGAAGCTCAAAGCACAGAATCTGAGAAATCTCACTCCACTTAAAATGCATTGTGCCTTTTGTATTCATTCCGGATGCAATTTCTGTGTCTCATTGTGAATGTGAACGTCCAAGGAATACAGAAAACCTGCTGTGGTGCATCGGAATCGAATACTGGTCTCTTAGGAGAAGCTCAAAGCACAGACTCTGTGAAATCTCACTCCACTTGAAGTTGCATTGTGCCTTTTGTATTTATTCCGGATGCAATTCCTGTGTCTCATCGTGAATGTGAAGGTCCAAGGAATACAGAAAACCTGCAGAGGTGCATCGGAATCTAATACTGGTCTCCCCGGAGAAGCTCAAAGCACAGACTCTGTGAAATCTCACTCCAGTTGAAGTTGCAATAATGCCTTTTGTATTCATTCCGGATTGAATTTCTGTTGCTCATCGTGAATGGGAAGGGACAAGGAATACAGAAAACCTGCAGTGGTGCATCGGAATCTAATACTGGTCTCCCAGGAGAAGCTCAAAGCACAGACTCTGAGAAATCTCACTCCACTTGAAGTTGCATTGTGCTTTTCACATACATTCCGGATGCAATTTCTGTGTCTCATCGTGAATGTGAAGGTGCAAGGGATACAGAAAACCTGCAGTGGTGCATCGGAATCTAATACTGGTCTCCCAGGAGAAGCTGAAAGCACAGACTCTGAGAAATCTCACTCCACTTGTAGTTGCATTGTGCCTTTTGTATTCATTTCCGATGCAATTTATGTGTCTCATCGTCACTGTGAAGTTCCAAGGAATACAGAAAACCTGCAGTGGTTCAACGGAATCTAATACTGGTCTCCCAGGAGAAGCTCAAAGCACAGACTCATTGAAATCTCAATCCACTTGAAGTTGCATTGTGCCTTTTGTATTCATTTCCGATGCAATTTATGTGTCTCATCGTCACTGTGAAGGTCCAAAGAATACAGAAAACCTGCAGTGGTGCATCGGAATCTAATACTGGTCTCCCAGGAGAAGCTCAAAGCACAGACTCTGTGAAATCTCACTCCACTTGAAGTTGCATTGTGCCTTTCGTATTCATTCCGGATGCAATTTCTGTCTCTCATCGTGAATGTGAAGGTCCAAGGAATACAGAAAACCTTCAGTGGTGCATCGGAATCTAATACTGGTCTCCCAGGAGAAGCTCAAAGCACAGACTCTGTGAAGTCTCACTCCACTTGAAGTTGCATTGTGCCTTTTGTATTCACTTCCGATGCAATTAATGTGTGTCATCGTCACTGTGAAGGTCCAAAGAATACAGAAAACCTGCAGTGGTGTATCGGAATCTAATACTGGTCTCCTAGGAGAAGCTCAAATCACAGACTCCGTGAAATCTAACTCCACTTGAAGTTGCATTGTGCCTTTTCTATTCATTCCGGATGGAATTTCTGTGGCTTATCGTGAATGTGAAGGTCCAAGGAATACAGAAAACCTGCAGTTTTGCATCGGAATCTAATACTGGTCTCCCAGGAGAAGCTCAAAGCACAGACTCTGAGAAATCTCACTCCACTTGAAGTTGCATTGTGCCTTTTGTATTCATTTCCGATGCAACTTATGTGTCTCATCGTCACTGTGAAAGTCCAAGGAATACAGAAAAGCTGCAGTGGTGCATCGGAATCTAATACTGGTCTCCCAGGAGAAGCTCAAAGCACAGACTCTGTGAAATCTCACTCCACTTGAAGTTGCATTGTGCCTTTTGTATTCATTCTGGATGGAATTTCTGTGTCTCATCGTGAATGTGAAGGTCCGAGGAATACAGAAAACCTGCAGTGGTGAATCGGAATCTAATACTGGTCTCCCAGGGAATCTCAAAGCACAGACTCTGTGAAATCTCACTGCACTTGAAGTTGCAATGTGCCTTTTGTATTGATTTCCGATGCAATTTATGCGTCTCATCGTCACTGTGAAGGTCCAAGGAATACAGAAAATCTGCAGTGCAGCATCGGAATCTAATACTGGTCTCCCAGGAGAAGCTCAAAGCACAGACTCCGTGAAATCTCAGTCCACTTGAAGTTGCATTGTGCCTTTTGTATTCATTTCCGATGCAATTCATGTGTCTCATCGTGAATGTGAATGTCCAAGGAATACAGAAAAGCTGTAGTGGTGCATCGAAATCTAATACTGGTCTCCCAGGAGAAGCTCAAAGCACAGACTCTTTAAAATCTCACTCCACTTTAAGTTGCATTGTGCCTTTGGTATTCATTCCGGATGCAATTTCAGTGTCTCATCGTGAATGTGAAGGTCCAAGGAATACAGAAAACCTGCAGTGGTGCATCGGAATCTAATACTGGTCTCCCAGGAGAAGCACAAAGCACAGACTCTGTGAAATCTCACTCCATTTGAAGTTGCATTGTGCCTTTTGTATTCATTCCGGATGCAATTTCTGTGTCTCATCGTGAATGTGAAGGTCCAAGGAATACAGAAAAGCTGCAGTGGTGCATCGGAAGCTATAACCGGTCTCCCAGGAGAATCTCAAAGCACAGACTCTGAGAAATCTGACTCCACTTGAAGTTGCATTGTGCATTTTGTATTCATTTCCGATGGAATTTATGTGTCTCATCGTCACTGTGAAGGTCCAAGGAATACAGAAAACCTGCAGTGGTGCATCGGAATCTAATAATGGTCTCCCATTAGAAGCTCAAAGCACAGACTCTGAGAAATCTCACTCCACTTAAAATGCATTGTTCATTTTGTATTTATTCCGGATGCAATTTCTGTGTCTCATTGTGAATGTGAAGGTCCAAGGAATACAGGAAAGCTGCAGTGGTGAATCGGAATCTAATACTGGTCTCCCAGGAGAAGCTCAAAGGACAGACTCTGAGAAATCTCACTCCACTTGAAGTTGCATTGTGCCTTTTGTATTCATTCCGGTTGCAATTTCTGTGTCTCATCGTGAATGTGAAGGTCCAAGGAATACAGAAAACCTGCAATGGTGCATCGGAATGAAATACTGGTCTCCCAGGAAAAGCTCAAACCACAGACTCTGAGAAATCTCACTCCACTTGAAGTTGCATTGTGCCTTTTGAATTCATTTCCGATGCAATTTATGTGTGTCATCGTCATTGTGAAGGTCCAAGGAATACAGAAAACCTGCAGTGGTGCATCGGAATCTAATACTGGTCTCCCACGAGAAGTTCAAAGCACAGACTCTGTGAAATCTCACTCCACTTGAAGTTGCATTGTGCCTTTGGTATTCATTCCGGATGCAATTTCTGTGTCTCATCGTGAATGTGAAGGTCCAAGGAATACAGAAAACCTGCAGTGGTGCATCGGAATCTAATACTGGTCTCCCAGGAGAAGCACAAAGCACAGACTCTGTGAAATCTCACTCCATTTGAAGTTGCATTGTGCCTTTTGTATTCATTCCGGATGCAATTTCTGTGTCTCTTCGTGAATGGGAAGGGCCAAGGAATACAGAAAACCTGCAGTGGTGCATCGCAATCTAATTCCGGTCTCCCAGGAGAAGCTAAAAGCACAGACTCTGAGAAATCTCACTCCACTTGAAGTTGCATTGTGCCTTTTGTATTCATTTCCGATGCAATTTCTGTGTCTCATCGTCACTGTGAAGGTCCAAGGAATACAGAACACCTGCAGTGGTGCATCGGAATCTAATACTGGTCTCCCAGGAGAAGCTCAAAGCACAGAATCTGAGAAATCTCACTCCACTTAAAATGCATTGTGCCTTTTGTATTCATTCTGGATGCAATTTCTGTGTCTCATTGTGAATGTGAACGTCCAAGGAATACAGAAAACCTGCATTGGTGCATCGGAATCAAATACTGGTCTCTTAGGAGAAGCTCAAAGCACAGACTCTGTGAAATCTCACTCCACTTGAAGTTGAATTGTGCCTTTTGTATTTATTCCGGATGCAATTCCTGTGTCTCATCGTGAATGTGAAGGTCCAAGGAATACAGAAAACCTGCAGAGGTGCATCGGAATCTAATACTGGTCTCCCCGGAGAAGCCCAAAGCACAGACTCTGTGAAATCTCACTCCAGTTGAAGTTGCAATAATGTCTTTTGTATTCATTCGGGATGGAATTTCTGTGTCTCATTGGAATGGGAAGGGCCAAGGAATACAGAAACCCTGCAGTGGTGCATCGGAATCTAATACTGGTCTCCCAGGAGAAGCTCAAAGCACAGACTCTGAGAAATCTCACTCCACTTGAAGTTGCATTGTGCCTTTCACATACATTCTGGATGCAATTACTGTGTCTCATCGTGAATGTGAAGGTGCAAGGGATACAGAAAACTAGCAGTGGTGCATCGGAATCTAATACTGGTCTCCCATGTGAAGCTCAAAGCACAGACTCTGAGAAATCTCACTCCACTTGTAGTTGCATTGTGCCTTTTGTATTCATTTCCGATGCAGTTTATGTGTCTCATCGTCACTGTGAAGGTCCAAGGAATACAGAAAACCTGCAGTGGTTCATCGGAATCTAATACTGGTCTCCCAGGAGATTCTCAATGCACAGACTCATTGAAATCTCAATCCACTTGAAGTTGCATTGTGCCTTTTGTATTCATTTCCGATGCAATTTCTGTGTCTCATCGTCACTGTGAAGGTCCAAAGAATACAGGAAACCTGCAGTGGTGCTTCGGAATCTAATACTGGTCTCCCAGGAGAAGCTCAAAGCACAGACTCTGTGAAATCTCACTCCACTTGAAGTTTCATGGTGCCTTTCGTATTCATTCCAGATGCAATTTCTGTGTCTCATCGTGAATGTGAAGGTCCAAGGAATACTGAAAACCTTCAGTGGTGCATCGGAATCTAATACTGGTCTCCCAGGAGAAGCTCAAAGCACAGACTCTGTGAAGTCTCACTCCACTTGAAGTTGCATTGTGCCTTTTGTATTCACTTCCGATGCAATTAATGTGTGTCATCGTCACTGTGAAGGTCCAAAGAATACAGAAAACCTGCAGTGGTGTATCAGAATCTAATACTGGTCTCCTAGGAGAATCTCAAATCACAGACTCCGTGAAATCAAACTCCACTTGAAGTTGCATTGTGCCTTTTGTATTCATTCCGGATGGAATTTCTGTGTCTCATCGTGAATGTGAAGGTCCAAGGAATACAGAAAACCTGCAGTGGTGCATCGGAATCTAATACTGGTCTCCCAGGAGAAGCTCAAAGCACAGACTCTGAGAAATCTCACTCCACTTGAAGTTGCATTGTGCCTTTTGTATTCATTTCCGATGCAACTTATGTGTCTCATCGTCACTGTGAAGTTCCAAGGAATACAGAAAACCTGCAGTGGTGCATCGGAATCTAATACTGGTCTCCCAGGAGAAGCTCAAAGCACAGACTCTGTGAAATCTCACTCCACTTGAAGTTGCATTGTGCCTTTTTTATTCATTCCGGATGCAATTTCTCTGTCTCATTGTGAATGTGAAGGTCCAAGGAATACAGAAAACCTGCAGTGGTGCATCGGAATCTAATAATGGTCTCCCAGGAGAAGCTCAAACACAGACTCTGAGAAATCTCTCTCCACTTGAAGTTGCATTGTGCCTTTTGTATTCATTTCCGATGCAATTTATGCGTCTCATCGTCACTGTGAAGGTCCAAGGAATACAGAAAACCTGCAGTGCTGCATCGGAATCTAATACTGGTCTCCCTGGAGAAGCTCAAAGCACAGACTCCGTAAAATCTCACTCCACTTGAAGTTGCATTGTGCCTTTTGTATTCATTTCCGATGCAATTTATGTGTCTCATCGTCACTGTGAAGGTCCAAGGAATACAGAAAACCTGCAGTGGTGCATCGGAATCTAATACTGGTCTCCCAGGAGAAGCTCAAAGCACAGACTCTATGAAATCTCACACCACTTGAAGTTGCATTGTGCCTTTTTTATTCATTCCGGATGCAATTTCTCAGTCTCATTGTGAATGTGAAGGTCCAAGGAATACAGAAAACCTGCAGTGGTGCATCGGAATCTAATAATGGTCTCCCAGGAGAAGCTCAAAGCACAGACTCTGAGAAATCTCTCTCCACTTGAAGTTGCATTGTGCCTTTTGTATTCATTCCGGATGCAATTTCTGTGTCTCATCATGAATGTGAAGGTGCAAGGGATACAGAAAACTTGCAGTGGTGCATCGGAATCTAATACTGGTCTCCCAGGAGAAGCTCAAAGCACAGACTCTGAGAAATCTCACTCCACTTGAAAATGCATTGTGCCTTTTGTATTCATTCTGGATGCAATTTCTGTGTCGCATCGTGAATGTGAAGGTCCAAGGAATACAGAAAACCTCAGTGGTGCATCGGAATCTAATACTGGTCTCCCAGGAGAAGCTCAAAGCACTGACTCTGTGAAATCTCACTCCACTTGAAGTTGCATTGTGCCTTTTGTATTCATTCCAGATGCAATTTCTGTCTCTCATCGTGAATGTGAAGGTCCAAGGAATACAGAAAACCTGCAGTGGTGCATCGGAATCTAATACTGGTCTCCCAGGAGAACCTCAAGCACAGACTCTGTGAAATCTCACTCCGCTTGAAGTTGCATTGTGCCTTTTGTATTCATTCCAGATGCAATTTCTGTGTCTCATCGTGAATGTGAAGGTCCGAGGAATACAGAAAACCTGCAGTGGTGAATCGGAATCTAATACTGGTCTCCCAGGGAATCTCAAAGCACAGACTCTGTGAAATCTCACTGCACTTGAAGTTGCAATGTGCCTTTTGTATTGATTTCCGATGCAATTTATGCGTCTCATCGTCACTGTGAAGGTCCAAGGAATACAGAAAATCTGCAGTGCAGCATCGGAATCTAATACTGGTCTCCCAGGAGAAGCTCAAAGCACAGACTCCGTGAAATCTCAGTCCACTTGAAGTTGCATTGTGCCTTTTGTATTCATTTCCGATGCAATTCATGTGTCTCATCGTGAATGTGAAGGTCCAAGGAATACAGAAAAGCTGTAGTGGTGCATCGAAATCTAATACTGGTCTCCCAGGAGAAGCTCAAAGCACAGACTCTTTAAAATCTCACTCCACTTTAAGTTGCATTGTGCCTTTGGTATTCATTCCGGATGCAATTTCTTTGTCTCATCGTGAATGTGAAGGTCCAAGGAATACAGAAAACCTGCAGTGGTGCATCGGAATCTAATACTGGTCTCCCAGGAGAAGCACAAAGCACAGACTCTGTGAAATCTCACTCCATTTGAAGTTGCATTGTGCCTTTTGTATTCATTCCGGATGCAATTTCTGTGTCTCATCGTGAATGTGAAGGTCCAAGGAATACAGAAAAGCTGCAGTGGTGCATCGGAAGCTATAACCGGTCTCCCAGGAGAATCTCAAAGCACAGACTCTGAGAAATCTGACTCCACTTGAAGTTGCATTGTGCTTTTTGTATTCATTTCCGATGGAATTTATGTGTCTCATCGTCACTGTGAAGGTCCAAGGAATACAGAAAACCTGCAGTGGTGCATCGGAATCTAATAATGGTCTCCCATTAGAAGCTCAAAGCACAGACTCTGAGAAATCTCACTCCACTTAAAATGCATTGTTCATTTTGTATTCATTCCGGATGCAATTTCTGTGTCTCATTGTGAATGTGAAGGTCCAAGGAATACAGGAAAGCTGCAGTGGTGAATCGGAATCTAATACTGGTCTCCCAGGAGAAGCTCAAAGGACAGACTCTGAGAAATCTCACTCCACTTGAAGTTGCATTGTGCCTTTTGTATTCATTCCGGTTGCAATTTCTGTGTCTCATCGTGAATGTGAAGGTCCAAGGAATACAGAAAACCTGCAATGGTGCATCGGAATCAAATACTGGTCTCCCAGGAAAAGCTCAAACCACAGACTCTGAGAAATCTCACTCCACTTGAAGTTGCATTGTGCCTTTTGAATTCATTTCCGATGCAATTTATGTGTGTCATCGTCATTGTGAAGGTCCAAGGAATACAGAAAACCTGCAGTGGTGCATCGGAATCTAATACTGGTCTCCCAGGAGAAGTTCAAAGCACAGACTCTGTGAAATCTCACTCCACTTGAAGTTGCATTGTGCCTTTGGTAATCATTCCGGATGCAATTTCTGTGTCTCATCGTGAATGTGAAGGTCCAAGGAATACAGAAAACCTGCAGTGGTGCATCGGAATCTAATACTGGTCTCCCAGGAGAAGCACAAAGCACAGACTCTGTGAAATCTCACTCCATTTGAAGTTGCATTGTGCCTTTTGTATTCATTCCGAATGCAATTTCTGTGTCTCTTCGTGAATGGGAAGGGCAAATAAATACAGAAAAGCTGCAGTGGTGCATCGGAAGCTATAACCGGTCTCCCAGGAGAATCTCAAAGCACAGACTCTGAGAAATCTGACTCCACTTGAAGTTGCATTGTGCTTTTTGTATTCATTTCCGATGGAATTTATGTGTCTCATCGTCACTGTGAAGGTCCAAGGAATACAGAAAACCTGCAGTGGTGCATCGGAATCTAATAATGGTCTCCCATTAGAAGCTCAAAGCACAGACTCTGAGAAATCTCACTCCACTTAAAATGCATTGTTCATTTTGTATTCATTCCGGATGCAATTTCTGTGTCTCATTGTGAATGTGAAGGTCCAAGGAATACAGGAAAGCTGCAGTGGTGAATCGGAATCTAATACTGGTCTCCCAGGAGAAGCTCAAAGGACAGACTCTGAGAAACCTCACTCCACTTGAAGTTGCATTGTGCCTTTTGTATTCATTCTGGTTGCAATTTCTGTGTCTCATCGTGAATGTGAAGGTCCAAGGAATACAGAAAACCTGCAATGGTGCATCGGAATCAAATACTGGTCTCCCAGGAAAAGCTCAAACCACAGACTCTGAGAAATCTCACTCCACTTGAAGTTGCATTGTGCCTTTTGAATTCATTTCCGATGCAATTTATGTGTGTCATCGTCATTGTGAAGGTCCAAGGAATACAGAAAACCTGCAGTGGTGCATCGGAATCTAATACTGGTCTCCCAGGAGAAGTTCAAAGCACAGACTCTGTGAAATCTCACTCCACTTGAAGTTGCATTGTGCCTTTGGTATTCATTCCGGATGCAATTTCTGTGTCTCATCGTGAATGTGAAGGTCCAAGGAATACAGAAAACCTGCAGTGGTGCATCGGAATCTAATACTGGTCTCCCAGGAGAAGCACAAAGCACAGACTCTGTGAAATCTCACTCCATTTGAAGTTGCATTGTGCCTTTTGTATTCATTCCGAATGCAATTTCTGTGTCTCTTCGTGAATGGGAAGGGCCAAGGAATACAGAAAACCTGCAGTGGTGCATCGGAATCTAATTCCGGTCTCCCAGGAGAAGCTAAAAGCACAGACTCTGAGAAATCTCACTCCACTTGAAGTTGCATTGTGCCTTTTGTATTCATTTCCGATGCAATTTCTGTGTCTCATCGTCACTGTGAAGGTCCAAGGAATACAGAACACCTGCAGTGGTGCATCGGAATCTAATACTGGTCTCCCAGGAGAAGCTCAAAGCACAGAATCTGAGAAATCTCACTCCACTTAAAATGCATTGTGCCTTTTGTATTCATTC
This sequence comes from Schistocerca cancellata, assembly GCF_023864275.1. NCBI lineage: Eukaryota > Metazoa > Arthropoda > Insecta > Orthoptera > Acrididae > Schistocerca > Schistocerca cancellata. Next base: position 369,605,713 of record NC_064634.1, read on the forward strand.
TGGATGCAATTTCTGTGTCTCATTGTGAATGTGAACGTCCAAGGAATACAGAAAACCTGCATTGGTGCATCGGAATCAAATACTGGTCTCTTAGGAGAAGCTCAAAGCACAGACTCTGTGAAATCTCACTCCACTTGAAGTTGAATTGTGCCTTTTGTATTTATTCCGGATGCAATTCCTGTGTCTCATCGTGAATGTGAAGGTCCAAGGAATACAGAAAACCTGCAGAGGTGCATCGGAATCTAATACTGGTCTCCCCGGAGAAGCCCAAAGCACAGACTCTGTGAAATCTCACTCCAGTTGAAGTTGCAATAATGTCTTTTGTATTCATTCGGGATGGAATTTCTGTGTCTCATTGGAATGGGAAGGGCCAAGGAATACAGAAACCCTGCAGTGGTGCATCGGAATCTAATACTTGTCTCCCAGGAGAAGCTCAAAGCACAGACTCTGAGATATCTCACTCCACTTGAAGTTGCATTGTGCCTTTCACATACATTCTGGATGCAATTACTGTGTCTCATCGTGAATGTGAAGGTGCAAGGGATACAGAAAACTTGCAGTGGTGCATCGGAATCTAATACTGGTCTCCCAGGTGAAGCTCAAAGCACAGACTCTGAGAAATCTCACTCCACTTGTAGTTGCATTGTGCCTTTTGTATTCATTTCCGATGCAGTTTATGTGTCTCATCGTCACTGTGAAGGTCCAAGGAATACAGAAAACCTGCAGTGGTTCATCGGAATCTAATACTGGTCTCCCAGGAGATTCTCAATGCACAGACTCATTGAAATCTCAATCCACTTGAAGTTGCATTGTGCCTTTTGTATTCATTTCCGATGCAATTTATGTGTCTCATCGGCACTGTGAAGGTCCAAAGAATACAGGAAACATGCAGTGGTGCTTCGGAATCTAATACTGGTCTCCCAGGAGAAGCTCAAAGCACAGACTCTGTGAAATCTCACTCCACTTGAAGTTTCATGGTGCCTTTCGTATTCATTCCAGATGCAATTTCTGTGTCTCATCGTGAATGTGAAGGTCCAAGGAATACTGAAAACCTTCAGTGGTGCATCGGAATCTAATACTGGTCTCCCAGGAGAAGCTCAAAGCACAGACTCTGTGAAGTCTCACTCCACTTGAAGTTGCATTGTGCCTTTTGTATTCACTTCCGATGCAATTAATGTGTGTCATCGTCACTGTGAAGGTCCAAAGAATACAGAAAACCTGCAGTGGTGTATCAGAATCTAATACTGGTCTCCTAGGAGAATCTCAAATCACAGACTCCGTGAAATCAAACTCCACTTGAAGTTGCATTGTGCTTTTTGTATTCATTCCGGATGGAATATCTGTGTCTCATCGTGAATGTGAAGGTCCAAGGAATACAGAAAACCTGCAGTGGTGCATCGGAATCTAATACTGGTCTCCCAGGAGAAGCTCAAAGCACAGACTCTGTGAAATCTCACTCCACTTGAAGTTGCATTGTGCCTTTTTAATTCATTCCGGATGCAATTTCTCTGTCTCATTGTGAATGTGAAGGTCCAAGGAATACAGAAAACCTGCAGTGGTGCATCGGAATCTAATAATGGTCTCCCAGGAGAAGCTCAAACACAGACTCTGAGAAATCTCTCTCCACTTGAAGTTGCATTGTGCCTTTTGCATTCATTTCCGATGCAATTTATGCGTCTCATCGTCACTGTGAAGGTCCAAGGAATACAGAAAACCTGCAGTGCTGCATCGGAATCTAATACTGGTTTCCCTGGAGAAGCTCAAAGCACAGACTCCGTGAAATCTCACTCCACTTGAAGTTGCATTGTGCCTTTTGTATTCATTTCCGATGCAATTTATGTGTCTCATCGTCACTGTGAAGGTCCAAGGAATACAGAAAACCTGCAGTGGTGCATCGGAATCTAATACTGGTCTCCCAGGAGAAGCTCAAAGCACAGACTCTATGAAATCTCACACCACTTGAAGTTGCATTGTGCCTTTTTTATTCATTCCGGATGCAATTTCTCTGTCTCATTGTGAATGTGAAGGTCCAAGGAATACAGAAAACCTGCAGTGGTGCATCGGAATCTAATAATGGTCTCCCAGGAGAAGCTCAAAGCACAGACTCTGAGAAATCTCTCTCCACTTGAAGTTGCATTGTGCCTTTTGTATTCATTCCGGATGCAATTTCTGTGTCTCATCATGAATGTGAAGGTGCAAGGGATACAGAAAACTTGCAGTGGTGCATCGGAATCTAATACTGGTCTCCCAGGAGAAGCTCAAAGCACAGACTCTGAGAAATCTCACTCCACTTGAAAATGCATTGTGCCTTTTGTATTCATTCCGGATGCAATTTCTGTGTCGCATCGTGAATGTGAAGGTCCAAGGAATACAGAAAACCTCAGTGGTGCATCGGAATCTAATACTGGTCTCCCAGGAGAAGCTCAAAGCACTGACTCTGTGAAATCTCACTCCTCTTGAAGTTGCATTGTGCCTTTTGTATTCATTCCAGATGCAATTTCTGTCTCTCATCGTGAATGTGAAGGTCCAAGGAATACAGAAAACCTGCAGTGGTGCATCGGAATCTAATACTGGTCTCCCAGGAGAACCTCAAGCACAGACTCTGTGAAATCTCACTCCGCTTGAAGTTGCATTGTGCCTTTTGTATTCATTCCAGATGCAATTTCTGTGTCTCATCGTGAATGTGAAGGTCCAAGGAATACAGAAAACCTGCAGTGGTGCATCGGAATCTAATACTGGTCTCCCAGGAGAAGCTCAAAGCACAGACTCTGTGAAATCTCACTCCACTTGAAGTTGCATTGTCCCTTTTGTATTCATTCCGGATGCAATTTCTGTGTCTCATCGTGATTGTGAAGGTCCAAGGAATACAGAAAAGCTGCAGTGGTGCATCGGAATCTAATACTGGTCTCCCAGGAGAAGCTCAAAGCACAGACTCTGTGAAATCTCACTCCACTTTAAGTTGCATTGTGCCTTTCGTATTCATTCCGGATGCAATTTCTGTGTCTCATCGTGAATGTGAAGGTCCAAGGAATACAGAAAACCTGCAGTGGTGCATCGGAATCTAATACTGGTCTCCCAGGAGAAGCCCAAAGCACAGCCTCTGTGAAATCTCAATCCATTTGAAGTTGCATTGTGCCTTTTGTATTCATTCCGGATGCAATTTCTGTGTCTCATCGTGAATGTGAAGGTCCAAGGAATACAGAAAAGCTGCAGTGGTGCATCGGAAGCTAATACTGGTCTCCCAGGAGAATCTCAAATCACAGACTCTGAGAAATCTCACTCCACTTGAAGTTGCATTGTGCTTTTTGTATTCATTTCCGATGGAATTTATGTGTCTCATCGTCACTGTGAATGTCCAAGGAATACAGAAAACCTGCTGTGGTGCATCGGAATCTAATAATGGTCTCCCAGGAGAAGCTCAAAGCACAGACTCTGAGAAATCTCACTCCACTTAAAATGCATTGTGCATTTTGTATTCAATCCGGATGCAATTTCTGTGTCTCATTGTGAATGTGAAGGTCCAAGGAATACAGAAAAGCTGCAGTGGTGAATCGGAATCAAATACTGGTCTCCCAGGAGAAGCTCAAAGCACAGACTCTGAGAAATCTCACTCCACTTGAAGTTGCATTGTGCCTTTTGTGTTCATTCCGGTTGCAATTTCTGTGTCTCATCGTGAATGTGAAGGTCCAAGGAATACAGAAAACCTGCAGTGGTGCATCGGAATCTAATACTGGTCTCCCAGGAGAAGCTCAAACCACAGACTCTGAGAAATCTCACTCCACTTGAAGTTCCATTGTGCCTTTTGTATTCATTTCCGATGCAATTTCTGTGTCTCATCGTCACTGTGAAGGTCCAAGGAATACAGAAAACCTGCAGTGGTGCATCGGAATCTAATACTGGTCTCCCAGGAGAAGCTCAAAGCACAGAATCTGAGAAATCTCTCTCTACTTAAAATGCATTGTTCCTTTTGTATTCATTCCGGATGCAATTTCAGAGTCTCATTGTGAATGTGAACGTCCAAGGAATACAGAAAACCTGCAGTGGTGCATCGGAATCGAATACTGGTCTCTTAGGAGAAGCTCAAAGCACAGACTCTGTGAAATCTCACTCCACTTGAAGATGCATTGTGCCTTTTGTATTTAATCTGGATGCAATTCCTGTGTCTCATCGTGAATGTGATGGTCCAAGGAATACAGAAAACGTGCAGTGGTGCATCGGAATCTAATACTGGTCTCCCAGGAGAAGCTCAAAGCACAGACTCTGTGAAATCTCACTCCAGTTGAAGTTGCAATAATGCCCTTTGTATTCATTCCGGATGGAATTTCTGTGTCTCATCGTGAATGGGAAGGGCCAAGGAATACAGAAAACCTGCAGTGGTGCATCGGAATCTAATACTGGTCTCCCAGGAGAAGCTCAAAGCACAGACTCTGTGAATTCTCACTCCACTTGAAGTTGCATTGTGCATTTCACATTCATTTCGGATGCAATTTCTGTGTCTCATCGTGAATGTGAAGGCGCAAGGGATACAGAAAACCTGCAGTGGTGCATCGGAATCTAATACTGGTCTCTTAGGAGAAGCTCAAAGCACAGACTCTGAGAAATCTCACTCCACTTGAAGTTGCATTGTGCCTTTTGTATTCATTTCAGATGCAATATCAGTGCCTCATCGTGAATGTGAAGGTCCAAGGAATACAGAAAAGCTGCAGTGGTGCATCGGAATCTAATACTGGTCTCCCAGGAGAAGCTCAAAGCACAGACTCTGAGAAATCTCACTCCACTTGAAGTTGCATTGTGCCTTTCGTATTCATTTCCGATGGAATTTATGTGTCTCATCGTCACTGTGAAAGTCAGGGGGATACAGAAAACCTGCAGTGGTGCATCGGAATCTAATACTGGTCTCCCAGGAGAAACTCAAAGCACAAACTCTATGAAATCTCACTCCACTTGAAGTTGCATTGTGCCTTTTGTATTCATTTCCGATGCAATTTATGTGTTCCATCGTCACTGTGAAGGTCCAAGGAATACAGAAAACCTGCAGTGGTGCATCGGAATCTAATACTGGTGTCCCAGGAGAAGCTCAAAGCACAGACTCTGAGAAATCTCACTTCACTTGAAGTTGCATTGTGCCTTTCACATTCATTCCGGATGCAAATTCTGTGTCTCATCATGAATGTGAAGGTGCAAGGGATACAGAAAACTTGCAGTGGTGCAACGGAATCTAATACTGGTCTCCCAGGAGAAGCTCAAAGCACAGATTCTGAGAAATCTCACTCCACTTGAAGTGGCATTGTGCCTTTTGTATTCATTTCCGATGCAATTTATGTGTCTCATCGTCACTGTGAATGTCCAAGGAATACAGAAAACCTGCAGTGGTGCTTCGGAATCTAATACTGGTCTCCCAGGTGAAGCTCAAAGCACAGACTCTGAGAAATCTCACTCCACTTGAAGTTCCATTGTGCCTTTTGTATTCATTTCCGATGCAATTTCTGTGTCTCATCGTCACTGTGAAGGTCCAAGGAATACAGGAAACCTGCAGTGGTGCATCGGAATCTAATACTGGTCTCCCAGGAGACGCTCAAAACACAGAATCTGAGAAATCTCACTCCACTTAAAATGCATTGTGCCTTTTGTATTCATTCCGGATGCAATTTCTGTGTCTCATTGTGAATGTGAACGTCCAAGGAATACAGAAAACCTGCAGTGGTGCATCGGAATCGAATACTGGTCTCTTAGGAGAAGCCCAAAGCACAGACTCTGTGAAATCTCACTCCACTTGAAGTTGCATTGTGCCTTTTGTATTTATCTGGATGCAATTCCTGTGTCTCATCGTGAATGTGATGGTCCAAGGAATACAGAAAACCTGCAGTGGTGCATCGGAATCTGATACTGGTCTCCCAGGAGAAGCTCAAAGCACAGAGTCTGTGAAATCTCAGTCCAGTTGAAGTTGCAATAATGCCATTTGTATTCATTCCGGATGGAATTTCTGTGTCTCATCGTGAATGGGAAGGGCCAAGGAATACAGAAAACCTGCAGTGGTGCATCGGAATCTAATAATGGTCTCCCAGGAGAAGCTCAAAGCACAGACTCTGAGAGATCTCACTCCACTTGAAGTTGCATTGTGCCTTTCACATTCATTCCGGATGCAATTTCTGTGTTTCATCGTGAATGTAAAGGTGCAAGGGATACAGAAAACCTGCAGTGGTTCATCGGAATCTAATACTGGTCTCCCAGGAGAAGCTCAAAGCACAGACTCTGAGAAATCTCACTCCACTTGAAGTTGCATTGTGCCTTTTGTATTCATTCCAGATGCAATATCTGTGTCTCATCGTGAATGTGAAGGTCCAAGGAATACAGAAATGCTGCAGTGGTGCATCGGAAGCTAATACTGGTCTCCCAGGAGAATCTCAAAGCACAGACTCTGAGAAATCTCACTCCACTTGAAGTTGCATTGTGCTTTTTGTATTCATTTCCGATGGAATTTATGTGTCTCATCGTCACTGTGAAGGTCCAAGGAATACAGAAAACCTCCAGTGGTGCATCGGAACCTAATAATGGTCTCCCAGGAGAAGCTCAAAGCACAGACTCTGAGATATCTCACTCCACTTAAAATGCATTGTGCATTTTGTATTCATTCTGGATGGAATTTCTGTGTCTCATCGTGAATGGGAAGGGCCAAGGAATACAGAAAACCTGCAGTGGTGCATCGGAATCTAATTCCGGTCTCCCAGGAGAAGCTCAAAGTACAGACTCTGAGAAATCTCACTCCACTTGAAGTTCCATTGTGCCTTTTGTATTCATTTCCGATGCAATTTCTGTGTCTGATCGTCACTGTGAAGGTCCAAGGAATACAGAAAACCTGCAGTGGTGCATCGGAATCTAATACTGGTCTCCCAGGAGACGCTCAAAGCACAGAATCTGAGAAATCTCACTCCACTTAAAATGCATTGTGCCTTTTGTATTCATTCCAGATGCAATATCTGTGTCTCATCGTGAATGTGAAGGTCCAATGAATACAGAAAAGCTGCAGTGGTGCATCGGAATCTAATACTGGTCTCCCAGGAGAAGCTCGATGCACAGACTCTGAGATATCTCATTCCACTTGAAGTTGCATTGTGCCTTTCGTATTCGTTTCCGATGGAATTTATGTGTCTCATCGTCACTGTGAAGGTCAGGGGGATATAGAAAACCTGCAGTGGTGCATCGGAATCTAATACTGGTCTCCCAGGAGAAGCTCAAAGCACAAACTCTATGAAATCTCACTCCACTTGAAGTTGCATTGTGCCTTTTGTATTCATTCCAGATGCAATTTCTGTATCTCATCGTGAATATGAAGGTCCAAGGAATACAGAAAACCTGCAGTGGTGCATCGGAATCTAATACTGGTCTCCCAGGAGAAGCTCAAAGCACAGACTCTGAGAAATCTCACTCCACTTGAAGTTACATTGAGCCTTTTGTATTCATACCGGATGCAATTTCTGTGTCTCATTGTGAATGTGAACGTCCAAGGAATACAGAAAACCTGCAGTGGTGCATCGGAATCGAATACTGGTCTCTTAGGAGAAGCTCAAAGCACAGACTCTGTGAAATCTCACTCCACTTGAAGTTGCATTGTGACTTTTGTATTTATCTGGATGCAATTCCTGTGTCTCATCGTGAATGTGATGGTCCAAGGAATACAGAAAACCTGCAGTGGTGCATCGGAATCTGATACTGGTCTCCCAGGAGAAGTTCAAAGCACAGAGTCTGTGAAATCTCAGTCCAGTTGAAGTTGCAATAATGCCTTTTGTATTCATTCCGGATGGAATTTCTGTGTCTCATCGTGAATGGGAAGGGCCAAGGAATACAGAAAACCTGCAGTGGTGCATCGGAATCTAATACTGGTCTCCCAGGAGAAGCTCAAAGCACAGACTCTGAGAGATCTCACTCCACTTGAAGTTGCATTGTGCCTTTCACATTCATTCCGGATGCAATTTCTGTGTCTCATCGTGAATGTGAAGGTCCAAGGAATACAGAAAACCTGCAGTGGTGCATCGGAAGCTAATACTGGTCTCCCAGGAGAATCTCAAAGCACAGACTCTGAGAAATCTCACTCCACTTGAAGTTGCATTGCGCTTTTTGTATTCATTTCCGATTTAATTTATGTGTCTCATCGACACTGTGAAGGTCCAAGGAATACACAAAACCTGCAGTGGTGCATCGGAACCTAATAATGGTCTCCCAGGAGACGCTCAAAGCACAGAATCTGAGAAATCTCACTCCACTTAAAATGCATTGTGCCTTTTGTATTCATTCCGGATGCAATATCTGTGTCTCATCGTGAATGTGAAGGTCCAATGAATACAGAAAAGCTGCAGTGGTGCATCGGAATTTAATACTGGTCTCCCAGGAGAAGCTCGATGCACAGACTCTGAGATATCTCATTCCACTTGAAGTTGCTTTGTGCCTTTCGTATTCATTTCCGATAGAATTTATGTGTCTCATCGTCACTGTGAAGGTCAGGGGGATACAGAAAACCTGCAGTGGTGCATCGGAATCTAATACTGGTCTCCCAGGAGAAGCTCAAAGCACAAACTCTATGAAATCTCACTCCACTTGAAGTTGCATTGTGTCTTTTGTATCCATTTCCGATGCAATTTATGTGTTCCATCGTCACTGTGAAGGTCCAAGGAATACAGAAAACCTGCAGTGGTGCATCGGAATCTAATACTGGTCTCCCAGGAGAAGCTCAAAGCACAGACTCTGAGAAATCTCACTCCACTTGAAGTTGCATTGTGCCTTTCACATTCATTCCGGATGCAATTTCTGTGTCTCATCATGAATGTGAAGGTGCAAGGGATACAGAAAACTTGCAGTGGTGCATCGGTACCTAATACTGGTCTCCCAGGAGAAGCTCAAAGCACAGACTCTGAGAAATCTCACTCCACTTGAAGTGGCATAGTGCCTTTTGTATTCATTTCCGATGCAATTTATGAGTCTCATCGTCACTGTGAATGTCCAAGGAATACAGAAAACCTGCAGTGGTGCATCGGAATCTAGTACTGGTCTCCCAGGAGAAGCTCAAAGCACAGACTCTGAGAAATCTCACTCCACTTGAAAATGCATTGTGCCTTTTGTATTCATTCCGGATGCAATTTCTGTGTCGCATCGTGAATGTGAAGGTCCAAGGAATACAGAAAACCTCAGTGGTGCATCGGAATCTAATACTGGTCTCCCAGGAGAAGCTCAAGGTACAGACTCTGTGAAATCTCACTCCACTTGAAGTTGCATTGTGCCTTTCGTATTCATTTCCGATGGAATTTATGTGTCTCATCGTCACTGTGAAGGTCAGGGGGATAGAGAAAACCTGCAGTGGTGCATCGGAATCTAATAATGGTCTCCCAGGAGAAGCTCAAAGCACAAACTCTATGAAATCTCACTCCACTTGAAGTTGCATTGTGCCTTTTGTATTCATTTCCGATGCAATTTATGTGTTCCATCGTCACTGTGAAGGTCCAAGGAATACAGAAAACCTGCAGTGGTGCATCAGAATCTAATACTGGTCTCCCAGGAGAAGCTCAAAGCACAGACTCTGAGAAATCTCACTTCACTTGAAGTTGCATTGTGCCTTTCACATTCATTCCGCATGCAATTTCTGTGTCTCATCATGAATGTGAAGGTGCAAGGGATACAGAAAACCTGCAGTGGTGCATCGGAATCTAATACTGGTCTCCCAGGAGAAGCTCAAAGCACAGACTCTGAGATATCTCACTCCACTTGAAGTTGCATTGTGCCTTTCGTATTCATTTCCGATGGAATTTATGTCTCTCATCGTCACTGTGAAGGTCAGGGGGATACAGAAAACCTGCAGTGGTGCATCGGAATCTAATACTGGTCTCCCTGGAGAAGCTCAAAGCACAAACTCTATGAAATCTCACTCCACTTGAAGTTGCATTGTGCCTTTTGTATTCATTTCCGATGCAATTTATGTGTTCCATCGTCACTGTGAAGGTCCAAGGAATACAGAAAACCTGCAGTGGTGCATCGGAATCAAACACTGGTCTCGCAGGAGAAGCACAAAGCACAGACTCTGAGAAATCTCACTTCACTTGAAGTTGCACTGTGCCTTACACATTCATTCCGGATGCAATTTCTGTGTCTCATCATGAATGTGAAGGTGCAAGGGATACAGAAAACTTGCAGTGGGGCATCGGAATCTAATACTGGTCTCCCAGGAGAAGCTCAAAGCACAGACTCTGAGAAATCTCACTCCACTTGAAGTGGCATTGTGCCTTTTGTAGTCATTTCCGATGCAATTTATGTGTCTCATCGTCACTGTGAATGTCCAAGGAATACAGAAAACCTGCAGTGGTGCATCGGAATCTAATACTGGTCTCCCAGGTGAAGCTCAAAGCACAGACTCTGAGAAATCTCACTCCACTTGAAAATGCATTGTGCCTTTTGTATTCATTCTGGATGCAATTTCTGTGTCGCATCGTGAATGTGAAGGTCCAAGGAATACAGAAAACCTCAGTGGTGCATCGGAATCTAATACTGATCTCCCAGGAGAAGCTCAAAGCACAGACTCTGTGAAATCTCACTCCACTTGAAGTTGCATTGTGCCTTTTGTATTCATTCCAGATGCAATTTCTGTCTCTCATAGTGAATGTGAAGGTCCAAGGAATACAGAAAACCTGCAGTGGTGCATCGGAATCTAATACTGGTCTCCCAGGAGAAGCTCAAAGCACAGACTGTGAGAAATCTCACTCCACTTGAAGTTGCATTGAGCCTTTTGTATTCATACCGGATGCAATTTCTGTGTCTCATCGTGAATGTGAAGATCCAAGGAATACAGAAAACCTGCAGTGGTGCATCGGAATCTAATACTGGTCTCCCAGGAGAAGCCCAGTGCACAGACTCTGAGAAATGTGACTCCACTTGAAGTTGAATTGTGCCTTTTGTATTCATTTCCGATGCAATTTATGTGTCTCATCGTCACTCTGAAGGTCCAAGGAATACAGAAAACCTGCAGTGGTGCATCGGAATCTAATACTGGTCTCCCAGGAGAAGCTCAAAGCACAGACTCTGAGATATCTCACTCCACTTAAAATGCATTGTGCATTTTGTATTCATTCCGGATGCAATTTCTGTGTCTCATTGTGAATGTGAAGGTCCAAGGAAAACAGAAAAGCTGCAGTGGTGAATCGCAATCTAATACTGGTCTCCCAGGAGAAGCTCAAATCACAGACTCTGAGAAATCTCACTCCACTTGAAGTTGCATTGTGCCTTTTGTGTTCATTCGGGTTGCAATTTCTGTTCTCATCGAGAATGTGAAGGTCCAAGGAATACAGAAAACCTGCAGTGGTGCATCGGAATCTAATACTGGTCTCCCAGGAGAAGCTCAAACCACAGACTCTGAGAAATCTCACTCCACTTGAAGTTGCATTGTGCCTTTTGAATTCATTTCCGATGCAATTTATGTGTCTCATCGTCATTGTGAAGGTCCAAGGAATACAGAAAACCTGCAGTGGTGCATCCCAATCTACTACTGGTCTCCCAGGAGAAGCTCAAGGCACAGACTCTGTGAAATCTCACTCCAGTTGAAATGCAATAATGCCTTTTGTTTTCATTCCGGATGGAATTTCTGTGTCTCATCGTGAATGGGAAGGGCCAAGGAATACAGAAAACCTGCAGTGGTGCATCGGAATCTAATTGCGGTCTCCCAGGAGAAGCTCAAAGCACAGGCTGTGAGAAATCTCACTCCACTTGAAGTTCCATTGTGCCTTTTGTATTCATTTCCGATGCAATTTCTGTGTCTCATCGTCACTGTGAAGGTCCAAGGAATACAGAAAACCTGCAGTGGTGCATCGGAATCTAACACTGGTCTCCCAGGAGACGCTCAAAGCACAGAATCTGAGAAATCTCACTCCACTTAAAATGCATTGTGCCTTTTGTATTCATTCCGGATGCAATTTCTGTGTCTCATTGTGAATGTGAACGTCCAAGGAATACAGAAAACCTGCAGTGGTGCATCGGAATCGAATACTGGTCTCTTAGGAGAAGCTCAAAGCACAGACTCTGGGAAATCTCACTCCACTTGAAGTTGCATTGTGCCTTTTGTATTTATTCCGGATGCAATTCCTGTGTCTCATCGTGAATGTGATGGTCCAAGGAATACAGAAAACCTGCAGTGGTGCATCGGAATCTAATACTGGTCTCCCAGGAGAAGCTCAAAGCACAGACTTTGTGAAATCTCACTCCAGTTGAAGTTGCAATAATGCCTTTTGTATTCATTCCGGATCGAATTTCTGTGTCTCATCGTGAATGGGAAGGGCCAAGGAATACAGAAAACCTGCAGTGGTGCATCGGAATCTAATACTGGTCTCCCAGGAGAAGCTCAAATCACAGACTCTGTGAAATCTCACTCCACTTGAAGTTGCATTGTGCCTTTCACGTTCATTCCGGATGCAATTTCTGTGTCTCATCGTGAATGTGAAGGTGCAAGGGATACAGAAAACCTGCAGTGGTGCATCGGAATCTAATACTGGTCTCTTAGGAGAAGCTCAAAGCACAGACTCTGAGAAATCTCACTCCACTTGAAGTTGCATTGTGCCTTTCGTATTCATTTCCGATGGAATTTATGTGTCTCATCGTCACTGTGAAGGTCAGGGGGATACAGAAAACCTGCAGTGGTGCATCGGAATCTAATACTGGTCTCCCAGAAGAAGCTCAAAGCACAAACTCTATAAAATCTCACTCCACTTGAAGTTGCATTGTGCCTTTTGTATTCATTTCCGATGCAATTTATGGGTTCCATCGTCACTGTGGAGGTCCAAGGAATACAGAAAACCTGCAGTGGTGCATCGGAATCTAATACTGGTCTCCCAGGTGAAGCTCAAAGCACAGACTCTGAGAAATCTCACTCCACTTGAAAATGCATTGTGCCTTTTGTATTCATTCCGGATGCAATTTCTGTGTCGCATCGTGAATGTGAAAGTCCAAGGAATACAGAAAACCTCAGTGGTGCATCGGAATCTAATACTGGTCTCCCAGGAGAAGCTCAAAGCACAGACTCTGTGAAATCTCACTCCACTTGAAGTTGCATTGTGCCTTTTGTATTCATTCCAGATGCAATTTCTGTCTCTCATCTTGAATGTGAAGGTCCAAGGAATACAGAAAACCTGCAGTGGTGCATCGGAATCTAATACTGGTCTCCCAGGAGAAGCTCAAAGCACAGACTCTGAGAAATCTCACTCCACTTGAAGTTGCATTGAGCCTTTTGTATTCATACCGGATGCAATTTCTGTGTCTCATCGTGAATGTGAAGGTCCAAGGAATACAGAAAACCTGCAGTGGTGCATCGGAATCTAATACTGGTCTCCCAGGAGAAGCCCAGTGCACAGACGCTGAGAAATCTGACTCCACTTGAAGTTGAATTGTGCCTTTTGTATTCATTTTCGATGCAATTTATGTGTCTCATCAACACTCTGAAGGTCCAAGGAATACAGAAAACCTGCAGTGGTGCATCGGAATCTAATACTGGTCTCCCAGGAGAAGCTCAAAGCACAGACTCTGTGAAATCTCACTCCAGTTGAAGTTGCAATAATGCCTTTTGTATTCATTCCGGATGGAATTTATGTGTCTCATCGTGAATGGGAAGGGCCAAGGAATACAGAAAACCTGCAGTGGTGCATCGGAATCTAATACTGGTCTCCCAGGAGAAGCTCAAAGCACAGATTCTGTGAAATCTCACTCCACTTGAAATTGCATTGTGCCTTTCACGTTCATTCCGGATGCAATTTCTGTGTCTCATCGTGAATGTGAAGGTGCAAGGGATACAGAAAACCTGCAGTGGTGCATCGGAATCTAATACTGGTCTCTTAGGAGAAGCTCAAAGCACAGACTCTGAGAAATCTCACTCCACTTGAAGTTGCATTGTGCCTTTTGTATTCATTCCAGATGCAATATCTGTGTCTCATCGTGAATGTGAAGGTCCAAGGAATACAGAAAAGCTGCAGTGGTGCATCGGAATCTAATACTGGTCTCCCAGGAGAAGCTCAAAGCACAGACTCTGAGAAATCTCACTCCACTTGAAGTTGCATTGTGCCTTTCGTATTCATTTCCGATGGATTTTATGTGTCTCATCGTCACTGTGAAGGTCAGGGGGATGCAGAAAACCTGCAGTGGTGCATCGGAATCTAATACTGGTCTCCCAGAAGAAGCTCAAAGCACAAACTCTATAAAATCTCACTCCACTTGAAGTTGCATTGTGCCTTTTGTATTCATTTCCGATGCAATTTATGTGTTCCATCGCAACTGTGAAGGTCCAGGGAATACAGAAAACCTGCAGTGGTGCATCGGAATCTAATACTGGTCTCCCAGGTGAAGCTCAAAGCACAGACTCTGAGAAATCTCACTCCACTTGAAAATGCATTGTGCCTTTTGTATTCATTCCAGATGCAATTTCTGTGTCGCATCGTGAATGTGAAGGTCCAAGGAATACAGAAAACCTCAGTGGTGCATCGGAATCTAATACTGGTCTCCCAGGAGAAGCTCAAAGCACAGACTCTGTGAAATCTCACTCCACTTGAAGTTGCATTGTGCCTTTTGTATTCATTCCAGATGCAATTTCTGTGTATCATCGTGAATGATAAGGTCCAAGGAATACAGAAAACCTGCAGTGGTGCATCGGAATCTAATACTGGTCTCCCAGGAGAAGCTCAAAGCACAGACTCTGAGATATCTCACTCCACTTAAAATGCATTGTGCCTTTTGTATTCATTCCGGATGCAATATCAGTGTCTCATCGTGAATGTGAAGGTCCAAGGAACACAGAAAAGCTGCAGTGGTGCATCGGAATCTAATACTGGTCTCCCAGGAGAAGCTCAATGCACAGACTCTGAGATATCTCATTCCACTTGAAGTTGCATTGTGCCTTTCGGATTCATTTCCGATGGAATTTATGTGTCTCATCGTCACTGTGAAGGTCAGGGGGATACAGAAAACCTGCAGTGGTGCATCTGAATCTAATACTGGTCTCCCAGGAGAAGCTCAAAGCACAAACTCTATGAAATCTCACTCCACTTGAAGTTGCATTGTGCCCTTTGTATTCATGTCCGATGCAATTTATGTGTTCCATCGTCACTGTGAAGGTCCAAGGAATACAGAAAACCTGCAGTGGTGCATCGGAATCTAATACTGGTCTCCCAGGAGAAGCTCAAAGCACAGACTCTGAGAAATCTCACTCCACTTGAAGTTGCATTGTGCCTTTCACATTCATTCCGGATGCAATTTCTGTGTCTCATCATGAATGTGAAGGTGCAAGGGATACAGAAAACTTGCAGTGGTGCATCGGAACCTAAAACTGGTCTCCCAGGAGAAGCTCAAAGCACAGACTCTGAGAAATCTCACTCCACTTGAAGTGGCATTGTGCCTTTTGTATTCATTTCCGATGCAATTTATGTGTCTCATCGTCACTGTGAATGCCCAAGGAATACAGAAAACCTGCAGTGGTGAATCGGAATCTAATACTGGTCTCCCAGGAGAAGCTCAAAGCACAGACTCTGAGGAATCTCACTCCACTTGAAAATGCATTGTGCCTTTTGTATTCATTCCGGATGCAATTTCTGTGTCGCATCGTGAATGTGAAGGTCCAAGGAATACAGAAAACCTCAGTGGTGCATCGGAATCTAATACTGGTCTCCCAGGAGAAGCTCAAAGCACAAACTCTATGAAATCTCTTTCCACTTGAAGTTGCATTGTAACTTTTGTATTCATTTCCGATGCAATTTATGTGTTCCATCGTCACTGTGAAGGTCCAAGGAATACAGAAAACCTGCAGTGGTGCATCGGAATCTAATACTGGTCTCCCAGGAGAAGCTCAAAGCACAGACTCTGAGAAATCTCACTTCACTTGAAGTTGCATTGTGCCTTTCACATTCATTCCGCATGCAATTTCTGTGTCTCATCATGAATGTGAAGGTGCAAGGGATACAGAAAACCTGCAGTGGTGCATCGGAATCTAATACTGGTCTCCCAGGAGAAGCTAAAAGCACAGACTCTGAGAAATCTCACTCCACTTGAAGTTGCATTGTGCCTTTCGTATTCATTTCCGATGGAATTTATGTCTCTCATCGTCACTGTGAAGGTCAGGGGGATACAGAAAACCTGCAGTGGTGCATCGGAATCTAATACTGGTCTCCCAGGAGAAGTTCAAAGCACAAACTCTATGAAATCTCACTCCACTTGAAGTTGCATTGTGCCTTTTATATTCATTTCCGATGCAATTTATGTGTTCCATCGTCACTGTGAAGGTCCAAGGAATACAGAAAACCTGCAGTGGTGCATCGGAATCAAATACTGGTCTCCCAGGAGAAGCTCAAAGCACAGACTCTGAGAAATCTCACTTCACTTGAAGTTGCATTGTGCCTTTCACATTCATTCCGGATGCAATTTCTGTGTCTCATCATGAATGTGAAGGTGCAAGGGATACAGAAAACTTGCAGTGGGGCATCGGAATCTAATACTGGTCTCCCAGGAGAAGCTCAAAGCACAGACTCTGAGAAATCTCACTCCACTTGAAGTGGCATTGTGCCTTTTGTATTCATTTCCGATGCAATTTATGTGTCTCATCGTCACTGTGAATGTCCAAGGAATACAGAAAACCTGCAGTGGTGCATCGGAATCTAACACTGGTCTCCCACGTGCAGCTCAAAGCACAGACTCTGAGAAATCTCACTCCACTTGAAAATGCATTGTGCCTTTTGTATTCATTCTGGATGCAATTGCTGTGTCGCATCGTGAATGTGAAGGTCCAAGGAATACAGAACACCTCAGTGGTGCATCGGAATCTAATACTGGTCTCCCAGGAGAAGCTCAAAGCACAGACTCTGTGAAATCTCACTCCACTTGAAGTTGCATTGTGCCTTTTGTATTCATTCCAGATGCAATTTCTGTCTCTCATCGTGAATGTGAAGGTCCAAGGAATACAGAAAAGCTGCAGTGGTGCATCGGAATCTAATACTGGTCTCCCAGGAGAAGCTCAAAGCACAGACTCTGAGAAATCTCACTCCACTTGAAGTTGCATTGAGCCATTTGTATTCATACCGGATGCAATTTCTGTGTCTCATCGTGAATGTGAAGGTCCAAGGAATACAGAAAACCTGCAGTGGTGCATCGGAATCTAATACTGGTCTCCCAGGAGAAGCCCAGTGCAAAGACTCTGAGAAATGTGACTCCACTTGAAGTTGAATTGTGCCTTGTGTATTCATTTCCGATGCAATTTATGTGTCTCATCGTCACTGTGAATGTCCAAGGAATACAGAAATCCTGCAGTGGTGCATCGGAATCTAATACTGGCCTCCCAGGAGAAGCTCAATCCACAGACTCTGTGAAATCTCACTCCACTTGAAGTTGCATTGTTTCCTTTGTATTCACTGCTGATGCAATATCTGTGTCTCATCGTCACTGTGAAGGTCCAAGGAATACAGAAAACCTGCAGTTGTGCATCGGAATCTAATACTGGTCTCCCAGGAGAAGCTCAAAGCACAGACTCTGTGAAATCTCACTCCAGTTGAAGTTGCAATAATGCCTTCTGTATTCATTCCGGGTGGATTTTCTGTGTCTCATCGTGAATGGGAAGGGCCAAGGAATACAGAAAACCTGCAGTGGTGGATCGGAATCTAATACTGGTCTCCCAGGAGAATCTCAAAGCACAGACTCTGTGAAATCTCACTCCACTTGAAGTTGCATTGTGCCTCTCACGTTCATTCCGGATGCAATTTCTGTGTCTCATCGTGAATGTGAAGTTACAAGGGATACAGAAAACCTGCAGTGGTGCATCGGAATCTAATACTGGTCTCTTAGGAGAAGCTCAAAGCACAGACTCTGAGATATCCCACTCCACTTGAAGTTGCATTGTGCCTTTTGTATTCATTCCAGATGCAATATCTGTGTCTCATCGTGAATGTGAAGGTCCAAGGAATACAGAAAAGCTGCAGTGGTGCATGGGAATCTAATACTGGTCTCCCAGGAGAAGCTCAAAGCACAGACTCTGAGAAATCTCACTCCACTTGAAGTTGCATTGTGCCTTTCGTATTCATTTCCGATGGAATTTATGTGTCTCATCGTCACTGTGAAGGTCAGGGGGATACAGAAAACCTGCAGTGGTGCATCGGAATCTAATACTGGTCTCCCAGAAGAAGCTCAAAGCACAAACTCTATAAAATCTCACTCCACTTGAAGTTGCATTGTGCCTTCTGTATTCATTCCGGGTGGAATTTCTGTGTCTCATCGTGAATGGGAAGGGCCAAGGAATACAGAAAACCTTCAGTGGTGCATCGGAATCTAATACTGGTCTCCCAGGAGAAGCTCAAAGCACAGACTCTGTGAAATCTCACTCCAGTTGAAGTTGCAATAATGCCTTCTGTATTCATTCCGGGTGGAATTTCTGTGTCTCATCGTGAATGGGAAGGGCCAAGGAATACAGAAAACCTGCAGTGGTGCATCAGAATCTAATACTGGTCTCCCAGGAGAAGCTCAAAGCACAGACTCTGAGAAATCTCACTCCACTTGCATTTGCATTGAGCCTTTTGTATTCATACCGGATGCAATTTCTGTGTCTCATCGTGAATGTGAAGGTCCAAGGAATACAGAAAACCTGAAGTGGTGCATCGGAATTTAATACTGGTCTCCCAGGAGAAGCCCAGTGCACAGACTCTGAGAAATCTGACTCCACTTGAAGTTGAATTGTGCCTTTTGTATTCATTTCCGATGCAATTTATGTGTCTCATAGTCACTCTGAAGGTCCAAGGAATACAGAAAACCTGCAGTGGTGCATCGGAATCTAATACTGGTCTCCCAGGAGAAGCTCAAAGCACAGACTCTGTGAAATCTCACTCCAACTGAAGTTGCATTGTGCCTTTTGTATTCATTCCAGATGCAATTTCTGTGTCTCATCGTGAATGTGAAGGTCCAAGGAATACAGAAAACCTGCAGTGGTGCATCGGAATCTAATAATGGTCTCCCAGGAGAAGCTCAAAGCACAGACTCTGAGATATCTCACTCCACTTAAAATGCATTGTGCATTTTGTATTCATTCCGGATGCAATTTCTGTGTCTCATTGTGAATGTGAAGGTCCAAGGAATACAGAAAAGCTGCAGTGGTGAATCGGAATCTAATACTGGTCTCCCAGGAGAAGCTCAAAACACAGACTCTGAGAAATCTCACTCCACTTGAAGTTGCATTGTGCCTTTTGTGTTCATTCCGGTTGCAATTTCTGTGTCTCATCGTGAATGTGAAGGTCCAAGGAATACAGAAAACCTGCAGTGGTGCATCGGAATCTAATACTGGTCTCCCAGGAGAAGCTCAAACCACAGACTCTGAGAAATCTCACTCCACTTGGAGTTGCATTGTGCCTTTTGAATTCATTTCCGATGCAATTTATGTGTCTCATCGTCATTGTGAAGGTCCAAGGAATACAGAAAACCTGCAGTGGTGCATCCGAATCTACTACTGGTCTCCCAGGAGAAGCTCAAAGCACAGACTCTGTTAAGTCTCACTCCAGTTGAAGTTGCAATAATGCCTTTTGTTTTCATTCCGGATGGAATTTCTGTGTCTCATCGTGAATGGGAAGGGCCAAGGAATACAGAAAACCTGCAGTGGTGCATCGGAATCTAATTTCGGCCTCCCAGGAGAAGCTCAAAGCACAGACTCTGAGAAATCTCACTCCACTTGAAGTTCCATTGTGCCTTTTGTATTTATTTCCGATGCAATTTCTGTGTCTCATCGTCACTGTGAAGGTCCAAGGAATACAGAAAACCTGCAGTGGTGCATCGGAATCGAATACTGGTCTCTTAGGAGAAGCTCAAAGCACAGACTGTGAAATCTCACTCCACTTGAAGTTGCATTGTGCCTTTTGTATTTATTCCGGATGCAATTCCTGTGTCTCATCGTGAATGTGATGGTCCAAGGAATACAGAAAACCTGCAGTGGTGCATCGGAATCTAATACTGGTCTCCCAGGAGAAGCTCAAAGCACAGACTCTGTGAAATCTCACTCCAGTTGAAGTTGCAATAATGCCTTTTGTATTCATTCCGGATGGAATGTCTGTGTCTCATCGTGAATGGGAAGGGCCAAGGAATACAGAAAACCTGCAGTGGTGCATCGGAATCTAATACTGGTCTCCCAGGAGAAGCTCAAAGCACAGACTCTGTGAAATCTCACTCCACTTGAAGTTGCTTTGTGCCTTTCACATTCATTCCGGATGCAATTTCTGTGTCTCATCATGAATGTGAAGGTGCAAGGGATACAGAAAACCTGCAGTGGTGCATCGGAATCTAATACTGGTCTCTTAGGAGAAGCTCAAAGCACAGACTCTGAGAAATCTCACTCCACTTGAAGTTGCATTGTGCCTTTTGTATTCATTCCAGATGCAATATCTGTGTCTCATCGTGAATGTGAAGGTCCAAGGAATACAGAAAAGCCTCAGTGGTGCATCGGAAAATAATACTGGTCTCCCAGGAGAAGCTCAAAGCACAGACTCTGAGAAATCTCACTCCACTTGAAGTTGCATTGTGCCTTTCGTATTCATTTCCGATGGAATTTATGTGTCTCATCGTCACCGTGAAGGTCAGGGGGATACAGAAAACCTGCAGTGGTGCATCGGAATCTAATACTGGTCTCCCAGGAGAAGCTCAAAGCACAAACTCTATGAAATCTCACTCCACTTGAAGTTGCATTGTGCCTTTTGTATTCATTTCCGATGCAATTTATGTGTTCCATCGTCACTGTGAAGGTCGAAGGAATACAGAAGACCTGCAGTGGTGCATCGGAATCTAATACTGGTCTCCCAGGAGAAGCTCAAAGCACAGACTCTGAGAAATCTCACTTCACTTGAAGTTGCATTGTGCCTTTCACATTCATTCCGGATGCAATTTCTGTGTCTCATCATGAATGTGAAGGTGCAAGGGATACAGAAAACTTGCAGTGGTGCATCGGAACCTAATACTGGTCTCCCAGGAGAAGCTCAAAGCACAGACTCTGAGAAATCTCACCCCACTTGAAGTGGCATTGTGCCTTTTGTATTCATTTCCGAAGCAATTTATGTGTCTCATCGTCACTGTGAATGTCCAAGGAATACAGAAAACCTGCAGTGGTGCATCGGAATCTAATACTGGTCTCCCAGGTGAAGCTCAAAGCACAGACTCTGAGAAATCTCACTCCACTTGAAAATGCATTGTGCCTTTTGTATTCATTCCGGATGCAATTTCTGTGTCGCATCGTGAATGTGAAGGTCCAAGGAATACAGAAAACCTCAGTGGTGCATCGGAATCTAATACTGGTCTCCCAGGAGAAGCTCAAAGCACAGACTCTGTGAAATCTCACTCCACTTGAAGTTGCATTGTGCTTTTGTATTCATTCCAGATGCAATTTCTGTCTCTCATCGTGAATGTGAAGGTCCAAGGAATACAGAAAACCTGCAGTGGTGCATCGGAATCTAATACTGGTCTCCCAGGAGAAGCTCAAATAACAGACTCTGAGAAATCTCACTCCACTTGAAGTTGCATTGAGCCTTTTGTATTCATACCGGATGCAATTTCTGTGTCTCATCGTGAATGTGAAGGTCCAAGGAATACAGAAAACCTGCAGTGGTGCATCGGAATCTAATACTGGTCTCCCAGGAGAAGCCCAGTGCACAGACTCTGAGAAATCTGACTCCACTTGAAGTTGAATTGTGCCCTTTGTATTCATTTCCGATGCAATTTATGTGTCTCATCGTCACTCTGAAGGTCCAAGGAATACAGAAAACCTGCAGTGGTGATCGGAATCTAATACTGGTCTCCCAGGAGAAGCTCAAAGCACAGACTCTGTAAAATCTCACTCCACTTGAAGTTGCATTGTGCCTTTTGTATTCATTCCAGATGCAATTTCTGTGTCTCATCGTGAATGTGAAGGTCCAAGGAATACAGAAAACCTGCAGTGGTGCATCGGAATCTAATACTGGTCTCCCAGGATAAGCTCAAAGCACAGACTCTGTGAAACCTCACTCCACTTGAAGTTGCATTGTCCCTTTTGTTTTCATTCCGGATGCAGCTTCTGTGTCTCATCGCGATTGTGAAGGTCCAAGGAATACAGAAATGCTGCAGTGGTGCATCGGAATCTAATACTGGTCCCCCAGGAGAAGCTCAAAGCACAGACTCTGTGAAATCTCACTCCACATTAAGTTGCATTGTGCCTTTCGTATTCATTCCGGATGCAATTTCTGTGTCTCATCGTGAATGTGAAGGTCCAAGGAATACAGAAAAACTGCAGTGGTGCATCGGAATCTAATTCTGGTCTCCCAGGAGAAGCTCAAAGCACAGCCTCTGTGAAATCTCACTCCATTTGAAGTTGCATTGTGCCTTATGTATTCATTCCGGATGCAATTTCTGTGTCTCATCGTGAATGTGAAGGTCCAAGGAATACAGAAAAGCTGCAGTGGTGCATCGGAAGCTAATACTGGTCTCCCAGGAGAATCTCAAAGCACAGACTCTGAGAAATCTCACTCCACTTGAAGTTGCATTGTGCTTTTTGTATTCATTTCCGATGGAATTTATGTGTCTCATCGTCACTGTGAAGGTCCAAGGAATACAGAAAACCTGCAGTGGTGCATTGGAATCTAATAATGGTCTCCCAGGAGAAGCTCAAAGCACAGAATCTGAGAAATCTCACTCCACTTAAAATGCATTGTGCCTTTTGTATTCATTCCGGATGCAATTTCTGTGTCTCATTGTGAATGTGAACGTCCAAGGAATACAGAAAACCTGCAGTGGTGCATCGGAATCGAATACTGGTCTCTTAGGAGAAGCTCAAAGCACAGACTCTGTGAAATCTCACTCCACTTGAAGTTGGATTGTGCCTTTTGTATTTATTCCGGATGCAATTCCTGTGTCTCATCGTGAATGTGATGGTCCAAGGAATACAGAAAACCTGCAGTGGTGCATCGGAATCTAATACTGGTCTCCCAGGAGAAGCTCAAAGCACAGACTCTGTGAAATCTCACTCCAGTTGAAGTTGCAATAATGCCTTTTGTATTCATTCCGGGTGGAATTTCTGTTTCTCATCGTGAATGGGAAGGGCCAAGGAATACAGAAAACCTGCAGTGGTGCATCGGAATCTAATACTGGTCTCCCAGGAGAAGCTCAAAGCACAGACTCTGTGAAATCTCACTCCACTTGAAGTTGCATTGTGCCTTTCACATTCATTCCGGATGCAATTTCTGTGTCTCATCGTGAATGTGAAGGTGCAAGGGATACAGAAAACATGCAGTGGCGCATCGGAATCTAATACTGGTCTCCCAGGAGAAGCTCAAAGCACAGACTCTGAGAAATCTCACTCCACTTAAAATGCATTGTGCCTTTTGTATTCATTCCGGATGCAATTTCTGTGACTCATTGTGAATGTGAAGGTCCAAGGAATACAGAAAAGCTGCAGTGGTGAATCGGAATCTAATACTGGTCTCCCAGGAGATGCTCAAAGAACAGACTCTGAGAAATCTCACTCCACTTGAAGTTGCATTGTGCCTTTTGTATTCATTCCAGATGCAAATTCTGTGTCTCATCGTGAATGTGAAGATCCAAGGAATACAGAAAACCTGCAGTGGTGCATCGGAATCTAATACTGGTCTCCCGAAAGAAGCTCACACCACAGACTCAGATAAATCTCACTCCACTTGAAGTTGCATTGTGCCTTTTGAACTCATTTCCGATGCAATTTAAGTGTCTCATCGTCACTGTGAAGGTCCTAGGAATACAGAAAATCTGCAGTGGTGCATCATAATCTAATACTGGTCTCCCAGGCGAAACTCAATGCACAGACTCTGTGAAATCTCACTCCAGTTGAAGTTGAAATAATGCCTTTTGTATTCATTCCGGATGGAATTTCTGTGTCTCATCGTGAATGGGAAGGTCCAAGGAATACAGAAAATCTGCAGTGGTGCATCGGAATCTGATTCCGGTCTCCCAGGAGAAGCTCAATGCACAGACTCTGAGAAATCTCACTCCACTTGAAGTTGCATTGTGCCTTTTGTATTCATTTCCGATGCAATTTCTGTGTCTCATCGCCACTGTGAAGGTCCAAGGAATACAGAACACCTGCAGTGGTGCATCGGAATCGAATACTGGTCTCTTAGGAGAAGTTCAAAGCACAGACTCTGTGAAATCTCACTCCACTTGAAGTTGCATTGTGCCTTTTGTATTTATTCCGGATGCAATTCCTGTGTCTCATCGTGAATGTGATGGTCCAAGGAATACAGAAAACCTGCAGTGGTGCATCGGAATCTAATACTGGTCTCCCAGGAGAAGCTCAAAGCACAGACTCTGTGAAATCTCACTCCAGTTGAAGTTGCAATAATGCCTTTTGTATTCATTCCGGATGGAATTTCTGTGTCTCATCGTGAATGGGAAGGGCCAAGGAATACAGAAAACCAGCAGTGGTGCATCGGAATCTAATACTGGTCTCCCAGGAGAAGCTCAAAGCACAGACTCTGTGAAATCTCACTCCACTTGAAGTTGCTTTGTGCCTTTTACATTCATTCCGGATGCAATTTCTGTGTCTCATCGTGAATGTGAAGGTGCAAGGGATACAGAAAACCTGCAGTGGTGCATCGGAATCTAATACTGGTCTCTTAGGAGAAGCTCAAAGAACAGACTCTGAGAAATCTCACTCCACTTCAAGTTGCATTGTGCCTTTTGTATTCATTCCAGATGCAATATCTGTGTCTCATTGTGAATGTGAAGGTCCAAGGAATACAGAAAAGCTGCAGTGGTGCATCGGAATCTAATACTGGTCTCCCAGGAGAAGCTCAAAGCACAGACTCTAAAAAAATCTCACTCCACTTGAAGTTGCATTGTGCCTTTCGTATTCATTTCCGATGGAATTTATGTGTCTCATCGTCACCGTGAAGGTCAGGGGGATACAGAAAACCTGCAGTGGTGCATCGGAATCTAATACTGGTCTCCCAGGAGAAGCTCAAAGCACAAACTCTATGAAATCTCACTCCACTTGAAGTTGCATTGTGCCTTTTGTATTCATTTCCGATGCAATTTATGTGTTCCATCGTCACTGTGAAGGTCGAAGGAATACAGAAGACCTGCAGTGGTGCATCGGAATCTAATACTGGTCTCCCAGGAGAAGCTCAAAGCACAGACTCTGAGAAATCTCACTTCACTTGAAGTTGCATTGTGCCTTTCACATTCATTCCGGATGCAATTTTTGTGTCTCATCATGAATGTGAAGGTGCAAGGGATACAGAAAACTTGCAATGGTGCATCGGAACCTAATACTGGTCTCCCAGGAGAAGCTCAAAGCACAGACTCTGAGAAATCTCACTCCACTTGAAGTGGCATTGTGCCTTTTGTATTCATTTCCGAAGCAATTTATGTGTCTCATCGTCACTGTGAATGTCCAAGGAATACAGAAAACCTGCAGTGGTGCATCGGAATCTAATACTGGTCTCCCAGGTGAAGCTCAAAGCACAGACTCTGAGAAATCTCACTCCACTTGAAAATGCATTGTGCCTTTTGTATTCATTCCGGATGCAATATCTGTGTCGCATCGTGAATGTGAAGGTCCAAGGAATACAGAAAACCTCAGTGGTGCATCGGAATCTAATACTGGTCTCCCAGGAGAAGCTCAAAGCACAGACTCTGTGAAATCTCACTCCACTTGAAGTTGCATTGTGCCTTTTGTATTCATTCCAGATGCAATTTCTGTCTCTCATCCTGAATGTGAAGGTCCAAGGAATACAGAAAACCTGCAGTGGTGCATCGGAATCTAATACTGGTCTCCCAGGAGAAGCCCAGTGCACAGACTCTGAGAAATCTGACTCCACTTGAAGTTGAATTGTGCCTTTTGTGTTCATTTCCGATGCAATTTATGTGTCTCATCGTCACTCTGAAGGTCCAAGGAATACAGAAAACCTGCAGTGGTGCATCGGAATCTAATACTGGTCTCCCAGGAGAAGCTCAAAGCACAGACTCTGTAAAATCTCACTCCACTTGAAGTTGCATTGTGCCTTTTGTATTCAATCCAGATGCTATTTCTGTGTCTCATCGTGAATGTGAAGGTCCAAGGAATACAGAAAACCTGCAGTGGTGCATCGGAATCTAATACTGGTCTCCCAGGATAAGCTCAAAGCACAGACTCTGTGAAACCTCACTCCACTTGAAGTTGCATTGTCCCTTTTGTATTCATTCCGAATGCAATTTCTGTGTCTCATCGTGATTGTGAAGGTCCAAGGAATACAGAAAAGCTGCAGTGGTGCATCGGAATCCAATACTGGTCTCCCAGGAGAAGCTCAAAGCACAGACTCTGTGAAATCTCACTCCACATTAAGTTGCATTGTGCCTGTCTTATTCATTCCGGATGCAATTTCTGTGTCTCATCGTGAATGTGAAGGTCCAAGGAATACAGAAAACCTGCAGTGGTGCATCGGAATCTAATACTGGTCTCCCAGGAGAAGCTCAAAGCACAGCCTCTGTGAAATCTCACTCCATTTGAAGTTGCATTGTGCCTTCTGTATTCATTCCGGATGCAATTTCTGTGTCTCATCGTGAATGTGAAGGTCCAAGGAATACAGAAAAGCTGCAGTGGTGCATCGGATGCTAATACTGGTCTCCCAGGAGAATCTCAAAGCACAGACTCTGAGAAATCTTACTCCACTTGAAGTTGCATTGTGCTTTTTGTATTCATTTCCGATGGAATTTATGTGTCTCATCGTCACTTTGAAGGTCCAAGGAATACAGAAAACCTGCAGTGGTGCATCGGAATCTAATAATGGTCTCCCAGGAGAAGCTCAAAGCACAGAATCTGAGAAATCTCACTCCACTTAAAATGCATTGTGCCTTTTGTATTCATTCCGGATGCAATTTCTGTGTCTCATTGTGAATGTGAACGTCCAAGGAATACAGAAAACCTGCAGTGGTGCATCGGAATCGAATACTGGTCTCTTAGGAGAAGCTCAATGCACAGACTCTGTGAAATCTCACTCCACTTGAAGTTGGATTGTGCCTTTTGTATTCATTCCGGATGCAATTCCTGTGTCTCATCGTGAATGTGATGGTCCAAGGAATACAGAAAACCTGCAGTGGTGCATCGGAATCTAATACTGGTCTCCCAGGAGAAGCTCAAAGCACAGACTCTGTGAAATCTCACTCCAGTTGAAGTTGCAATAATGCCTTTTGTATTCATTCCGGATGGAATTTCTTTGTCTCATCGTGAATGGGAAGGGCCAAGGAATACAGAAAACCTGCAGTGGTGCATCGGAATCTAATACTGGTCTCCCAGGAGAAGCTCAAAGCACAGACTCTGTGAAATCTCACTCCACTTGAAGTTGCATTGTGCCTTTCACATTCATTCCGGATGCAATTTCTGTGTCTCATCGTGAATGTGAAGGTGCAAGGGATACAGAAAACCTGCAGTGGTGCATCGGAATCTAATACTGGTCTCCCAGGAGAAGCTCAAAGCACAGACTCTGAGAAATCTCACTCCACTTAAAATGCATTGTGCCTTTTGTATTCATTCCGGATGCAATTTCTGTGACTCATTGTGAATGTGAAGGTCCAAGGAATACAGAAAAGCTGCAGTGGTGAATCGGAATCTAATACTGGTCTCCCAGGAGATGCTCAAAGAACAGACTCTGAGAAATCTCACTCCACTTGAAGTTGCATTGTGCCTTTTGTATTCATTCCGGATGCAATTTCTGTGTCTGATCGTGAATGTGAAGATCCAAGGAATACAGAAAACCTGCAGTGGTGCATCGGAATCTAATACTGGTCTCCCAAAAGAAGCTCATACCACAGACTCTGATAAATCTCACTCCACTTGAAGTTGCATTGTGCCTTTTGAACTCATTTCCGATGCAATTTAAGTGTCTCATCGTCACTGTGAAGGTCCAAGGAATACAGAAAATCTGCAGTGGTGCATCATAATCTAATACTGGTCTCCCAGGCGAAACTCAATGCACAGACTCTGTGAAATCTCACTCCAGTTGAAGTTGAAATAATGCCTTTTGTATTCATTCCGGATGGAATTTCTGTGTCTCATCGTGAATGGGAAGGTGCAAGGAATACAGAAAATCTGCAGTGGTGCATCGGAATCTGATTCCGGTCTCCCAGGAGATTCTCAAAGCACAGACTCTGAGAAATCTCACTCCACTTGAAGTTGCATTGTCCCTTTTGTATTCATTCCGAATGCAATTTCTGTGTCTCATCGTGATTGTGAAGGTCCAAGGAATACAGAAAAGCTTCAGTGGTGCATCGGAATCTAATACTGGTCTCCCAGGAGAAGCTCAAAGCACAGACTCTGTGAAATCTCACTCCACATTAAGTTGCATTGTGCCTTTCGTATTCATTCCGGATGCAATTTCTGTGTCTCATCGTGAATGTGAAGGTCCAAGGAATACAGAAAACCTGCAGTGGTGCATCGGAATCTAATACTGGTCTCCCAGGAGAAGCTCAAAGCACAGCCTCTGTGAAATCTCACTCCATTTGAAGTTGCATTGTGCCTTCTGTATTCATTCCGGATGCAATTTCTGTGTCTTTTCGTGAATGTGAAGGTCCAAGGAATACAGAAAAGCTGCAGTGGTGCATCGGAAGCTAATACTGGTCTCCCAGGAGAATCTCAAAGCACAGACTCTGAGAAATCTTACTCCACTTGAAGTTGCATTGTGCTTTTTGTATTCATTTCCGATGGAATTTATGTGTCTCATCGTCACTTTGAAGGTCCAAGGAATACAGAAAACCTGCAGTGGTGCATCGGAATCTAATAATGGTCTCCCAGGAGAAGCTCAAAGCACAGAATCTGAGAAATCTCACTCCACTTAAAATGCATTGTGCCTTTTGTATTCATTCCGGATGCAATTTCTGTGTCTCATTGTGAATGTGAACGTCCAAGGAATACAGAAAACCTGCAGTGGTGCATCGGAATCAAATACTGGTCTCTTAGGAGAAGCTCAAAGCACAGACTCTGTGAAATCTCACTCCACTTGAAGTTGGATTGTGCCTTTTGTATTTATTCCGGATGCAATTCCTGTGTCTCATCGTGAATGTGATGGTCCAAGGAATACAGAAAACCTGCAGTGGTGCATCGGAATCTAATACTGGTCTCCCAGGAGAAGCTCAAAGCACAGACTCTGTGAAACCTCACTCCACTTGAAGTTGCATTGTGCCTTTCACATTCATTCCGGATGCAATTTCTGTGTCTCATCGTGAATGTGAAGGTGCAAGGGATACAGAAAACCTGCAGTGGTGCATCGGAATCTAATACTGGTCTCCCAGGAGAAGCTCAAAGCACAGACTCTGAGAAATCTCACTCCACTTAAAATGCATTGTGCCTTTTGTATTCATTCCGGATGCAATTTCTGTGACTGATTGTGAATGTGAAGGTCCAAGGAATACAGAAAAGCTGCAGTGGTGAATCGGAATCTAATACTGGTCTCCCAGGAGATGCTCAAAGAACAGACTCTGAGAAATCTCACTCCACTTGAAGTTGCATTGTGCCTTTTGTATTCATTCCGGATGCAATTTCTGTGTCTAATCGTGAATGTGAAGATCCAAGGAATACAGAAAACCTGCAGTGGTGCATCGGAATCTAATACTGGTCTCCCAAAAGAAGCTCATACCACAGACTCTGATAAATCTCACTCCACTTGAAGTTGCATTGTGCCTTTTGAACTCATTTCCGATGCAATTTAAGTGTCTCATCGTCACTGTGAAGGTCCAAGGAATACAGAAAATCTGCAGTGGTGCATCATAATCTAATACTGGTCTCCCAGGCGAAACTCAATGCACAGACTCTGTGAAATCTCACTCCACTTGAAGTTGGATTGTGCCTTTTGTATTTATTCCGGATGCAATTTCTGTGTCTCATCGTGAATGGGAAGGTGCAACGAATACAGAAAATCTGCAGTGGTGCATCGGAATCTGATTCCGGTCTCCCAGGAGATTCTCAAAGCACAGACTCTGAGAAATCTCACTCCACTTGAAGTTGCATTGTGCCTTTTGTATTCATTTCCGATGCAATTTCTGTGTCTCATCGTCACTGTGAAGGTCCAAGGAATACAGAAAACCTGCAGTGGTGCATCGGAATCTAATACTGGTCTCCCAGGAGAAGCTCAAAGCACAGACTCTGTGAAACCTCACACCTCTTGAAGTTGCATTGTGCCTTTTGTATTCATTCCAGATGCAATTTCTGTGTCTCATTGTGAATGTGAAGGTCCAAGGAATACAGAAAACCTGCAGTGGTGCATCGGAATCTAATACTGGTCTCCCAGGAGAAGCTCAAAGCACAGACTCTGAGAAATCTCACTCCACTTGAAGTTGCATGGTGCCTTTTGTATTCATTCCGTATGCAATTTCTGTGTCTCTTCGTGAATGTGAAGATCCAAGGAATACAGAAAACCTGCAGTGGTGCAGCGGAATCTAATACTGGTCTCCCAGGAGAAGCTCAAAGCACAGACTCATTGAAATCTCAATCCACTTGAAGTAGCATTGTGCCTTTTGTATTCATTTCCGATGCAATTTATGTGTCTCATCGTCACTGTGAGGGTCCAAGGAATACAGAAAACCTGCAGTGGTGCATCGGAATTTAATACTGGTCTCCCAGGAGAACCTCAAAGCACAGACTCCGTGAAATCTCACTCCACTTGAAGTTGCATTGTGCCTTTTGTATTCATTTCCGATGCAATTTATGTGTCTCATCGTCACTGTGAAGGTCCAAGGAATACAGAAAACCTGCAGTGGTGCATCGTAATGTAATACTGGTCTCCCAGGAGAAGCTCAAAGCACAGACACTGAGAAATCTCACTCCACTTGAAGTTGCATTGTGCCTTTTGTATTCATTTCCGATGCAATTTATGTGTCTCATCGTCACTGTGAAGGTCCAAGGAATACAGAAAACCTGCAGTGGTGCATCGGAATCTAATATTGGTCTCCCAGGAGAAGCTCAAAGCACAGACTCTGTGAAATCTCACTCCACTTGATGTTGCATTGTGCCTTTTGTATTCATTCCGGATGGAATTTCTGTGTCTCATCATGAATGTGAAGGTCCAAGGAATACAGAAAACCTGCAGTGTTGCATCGGAATCTAATACTGGTCTCCCAGGAGAAGCTCAAAGCACAGACTCTGAGAAATCTCACTCCACTTGAAGTTGCATTGTGCCCTTTGTATTCATTTCCAATGGAATTTATGTGTCTCATTGTCACTGTGAAGGTCCAAGGGATACAGAAAACCTGCAGTGGTGCATCGGAATCTAATACTGGTCTCCCAGGAAAAGCACAAAGCACAGACTCTGAGAAATCTCACTCCACTTAATATACATTATGCCTTTTGTATTCATTCCGGAAGCAATTTCTGTGTCGCATTGTGAATGTGAAGGTCCAAGGAATACAGAAAAACTGCAGTGGTGCATCGGAACCTTATACTGGTCTCCCAGGAGAAGCTCAAAGCACAGACTCTGAGAAATCACACACCACTTGAAGTTGCAATGTGGCTTTTGTATTCATTTCCGATGGAATTTATGTGTCTCATCTTCACTGTGAAGGTCCAAGGAATACAGAAAACCTGCAGTGGTGCATCGGAATCTAATACTGGTCTCCCAGGAGAAGCTCAAAGCACAGACTCTATGAAATCTCACACCACTTGAAGTTGCATTGTGCCTTTTTTATTCATTCCGGATGCAATTTCTGTATCTCATTGTGAATGTGAAGGTCCAAGGAATACAGAAAACCTGCAGTGGTGCATCGGAATCTAATACTGGTCTAACAGGAGAAGCTCAAAGCACAGACTCTGAGAAATCTCACTCCACTTGAAGTTGCATTGTGCCTTTTGTATTCATTCCGGATGCAATATCTGTGTCTCATCGTGAATGTGAAGGTCCAAGGAATACAGAAAAGCTGCAGTGGTGCATCGGAATCTAATACTGGTCTCCCAGGAGAAGCTCAAAGCACAGACTCTGTGAAATCTCACTCCACTTGAAGTTGCATTGTGCCTTTCGTATTCATTTCCGATGGAATTTATGTGTCTCATCGTCACTGTGAAGGTCAGGGTGATACAGAAAACCTGCAGTGGTGCATCGGAATCTAATACTGGTCTCCCAGGAGAAGCTCAAAGCACAGACTCTGTGAAATCTCACTCCACTTGAAATTGCATTGTGCTGTTTGAATTCATTCCGGATGGAATTTCTGTGTCTCATCGTGAATGTGAAGTTCCAAGGAATACAGAAAACCTACAGTGGTTCATCGGAATCTAATACTTGTCTCCCAGGAGAAGCACAAAGCACAGACTCTGAGAAATCTCACTCCACCTAAAATGCATTGTGCCTTTTGTATTCATTCCGGTTGCAATTTCTGCGTCTCATTGTGAATGCGAAGGTCCAAGGAATACAGAAAACCTGCAGTGGTGCATCGGAACCTAATACTGGTCTCCCAGGAGAAGCTCAATGCACAGACTCTGAGAAATCTCACTCCACTTGAAGTTGCATTGTGCCTTTTGTATTCATTACGGATGCAATTTCTGTGTCTCATCGTGGTTGTGAAGGTCCAAAGAATACAGGAAACCAGCAGTGGTGCATCGGAATCTAATACTGGTCTCCAAGGAGAAGCTAAAAAGCACAGACCCTGAGAAGTCACACTCCACCTGAAGTTGCATTGAGCATTTTGTATTCATTCCTGATGCCATATCTGTGTCTCATCGTAAATGTGAAGGTCCAAGGAATACAGAAAACCTGCAGTGGTGCATCGGAATCTAATACTGGTCTCCCAGGAGAAGCTCAAAGCACAGACTCTGAGAAATCTCACTCCACTTGAAGTTCCATTGTGCCTTTTGTATTCATTTCCGATGCAATTGATGTGTCTCATCGTCACTCTGGAGGTCCAAGGAATACAGAAAATCTGCAGTGGTGCATCGGAATCTAATACTGGTCTCCCAGGAGAAGCTCAAAGCACAGACTCTGTGAAATCTCACTCCACTTGAAGTTGCATTGTGCCTTTTGTATTCACTCCAGATGTAATTTATGTGTCTCATCGTGAATGTGAAGGTCCAAGGAATACAGAAAACCCTCAGTGGTGCATCGGAATCTAACACTGGTCTCCCAGGAGAAGCTAAATGCACAGACTCTGAGAAAACTTACTCCACTTGAAGTTGCATTGTGCCTTTTGTATTCATTTCCGATACAATTTATGTGTCTCATCGTCACTGTGAAGGTCCAAGGAATACAGAAAACCTGCAGTGGTGCATCGGAATTTAATACTGGTCTCCCAGGAGAAGCACAAAGGACACACTCTGAGAAATCTCACTCCACTTGAAGTTGCATTGAGCATTTTGTATTCATTCCTGATGCCATATCTGTGTCTCATCGTAAATGTGAAGGTCCAAGGAATACAGAAAACCTGCAGTGGTTCATCGGAATCTAATACTGGTCTCCCAGGAGAAGCTCAAAGCACAGACTCTGAGAAATCTCACTCCACTTGAAGTTGCATTGTGCCTTTTGTATTCATTTCCGATGCAATTGATGTGTCTCATCGTCACTCTGGAGGTCCAAGGAATACAGAAAATCTGCAGTGGTGCATCGGAATCTAATACTGGTCTCCCAGGAGAAGCTCAAAGCACAGACTCTGTGAAATCTCACTCCACTTGAAGTTGCATTGTGCCTTTTGTATTCACTCCAGATGTAATTTCTTTGTCTCATCGTGAATGTGAAGGTCCAAGGAATACAGAAAACCTGCAGTGGTGCTTCGGAATCTAATACTGGTCTCCCAGGAGAAGCTCAAAGCACAGACTCTGAGAAGTCTCACTCCACTTGAAGTTGCATTGTGCCTTCCTATTCATTTCCGATGCAATTTATGTCTCTTATCGTCACGGTGAAGGTCCAAGGAATACAGAAAACCTGCTGTGGTGCATCGGAATTTAATACTGGTCTCCCAGGAGAAGCTCAAAGCACAGACTCTGAGAAATCTCACTACGCTTTAAGTTGCATTGTGCCTTTTGTATTCATTCCAGATGCAATTTCTGTGTCTCATTGTGAATGTGAAGGTACAAGGAATACAGAAAACCTGCAGTGGTGTATCGGAATCTAATACTGGTCTCCCAGGAGAAGCTCACAGAACAGACTCTGAGAAATCTCACTCCACTTGAAGTTGCGTGTGCCTTTTGTATTCATTCCGGATGCAATTTCTGTGTCTCATCGTGAATGTGACGGTCCAAGGAATACAGAAAACCTGCAGTGGTGCATCGGAATCTAATACTGGTCTCCCAGGAGAAGCTCAAAGCACAGACTCTGAGAAATCTCACTCCGCTTTAAGTTTCATTGTGCCTTTTGTATTCAATCCGGATGCAATTTCTGTGTCTCATCGTGAATGTGAAGGTCCAAGGAATACAGAAAACCCTCAGTGGTGCATCGGAATCTAACACTGGTCTCCCAGGAGAAGCTCAAAGCACAGACTCTGAGAAAACTTACTCCACTTGAAGTTGCATTGTGCCTTATGTATTCATTTCCGATACAATTTATGTGTCTCATCGTCACTGTGAAGGTCCAAGGAATACAGAAAACCTGCAGTGGAGCATCGGAATTTAATACTGGTCTCCCAGGAGAAGCTCAAAGCACACACTCTGAGAAATCTCACTCCACTTGAAGTTGCATTGAGCATTTTGTATTCATTCCTGATGCCATATCTGTGTCTCATCGTAAATGTGAAGGTCCAAGGAATACAGAAAACCTGCAGTGGTGCATCGGAATCTAATACTGGTCTCCCAGGAGAAGCTCAAAGCACAGACTCTGAGAAATCTCACTCCACTTGAAGTTGCATTGTGCCTTTTGTATTCATTCCGGATGCAATTTCTGTGTCTCATCGTGAATGTGAAGATCCAAGGAATACAGAAAACCTGCAGTGGTGCATCGGAATCTAATACTGGTCTCCCAAAAGAAGCTCATACCACAGACTCTGATAAATCTCACTCCACTTGAAGTTGCATTGTGCCTTTTGAACTCATTTCCGATGCAATTTAAGTGTCTCATCGTCACTGTGAAGGTCCAAGGAATACAGAAAATCTGCAGTGGTGCATCATAATCTAATACTGGTCTCCCAGGCGAAACTCAATGCACAGACTCTGTGAAATCTCACTCCAGTTGAAGTTGAAATAATGCCTTTTGTATTCATTCCGGATGGAATTTCTGTGTCTCATCGTGAATGGGAAGGTGCAAGGAATACAGAAAATCTGCAGTGGTGCATCGGAATCTGATTCCGGTCTCCCAGGAGATTCTCAAAGCACAGACTCTGAGAAATCTCACTCCACTTGAAGTTGCATTGTGCCTTTTGTATTCATTTCCGATGCAATTTCTGTGTCTCATCGTCACTGTGAAGGTCCAAGGAATACAGAAAACCTGCAGTGGTGCATCGGAATCTAATACTGGTCTCCCAGGAGAAGCTCAAAGCACAGACTCTGTGAAACCTCACACCTCTTGAAGTTGCATTGTGCCTTTTGTATTCATTCCAGATGCAATTTCTGTGTCTCATTGTGAATGTGAAGGTCCAAGGAATACAGAAAACCTGCAGTGGTGCATCGGAATCTAATACTGGTCTCCCAGGAGAAGCTCAAAGCACAGACTCTGAGAAATCTCACTCCACTTGAAGTTGCATGGTGCCTTTTGTATTCATTCCGTATGCAATTTCTGTGTCTCTTCGTGAATGTGAAGATCCAAGGAATACAGAAAACCTGCAGTGGTGCAGCGGAATCTAATACTGGTCTCCCAGGAGAAGCTCAAAGCACAGACTCATTGAAATCTCAATCCACTTGAAGTTGCATTGTGCCTTTTGTATTCATTTCCGATGCAATTTATGTGTCTCATCGTCACTGTGAGGGTCCAAGGAATACAGAAAACCTGCAGTGGTGCATCGGAATTTAATACTGGTCTCCCAGGAGAATCTCAAAGCACAGACTCCGTGAAATCTCACTCCACTTGAAGTTGCATTGTGCCTTTTGTATTCATTTCCGATGCAATTTATGTGTCTCATCGTCACTGTGAAGGTCCAAGGAATACAGAAAACCTGCAGTGGTGCATCGTAATGTAATACTGGTCTCCCAGGAGAAGCTCAAAGCACAGACACTGAGAAATCTCACTCCTCTTGAAGTTGCATTGTGCCTTTTGTATTCATTTCCGATGCAATTTATGTGTCTCATCGTCACTGTGAAGGTCCAAGGAATACAGAAAACCTGCAGTGGTGCGTCGGAATCTAATATTGGTCTCCCAGGAGAAGCTCAAAGCACAGACTCTGTGAAATCTCACTCCACTTGATGTTGCATTGTGCCTTTTGTATTCATTCCGGATGGAATTTCTGTGTCTCATCATGAATGTGAAGGTCCAAGGAATACAGAAAACCTGCAGTGTTGCATCGGAATCTAATACTGGTCTCCCAGGAGAAGCTCAAAGCACAGACTCTGAGAAATCTCACTCCACTTGAAGTTGCATTGTGCCCTTTGTATTCATTTCCAATGGAATTTATGTGTCTCATTGTCACTGTGAAGGTCCAAGGAATACAGAAAATCTGCAGTGGTGCATCGGAATCTAATACTGGTCTCCCAGGAAAAGCACAAAGCACAGACTCTGAGAAATCTCACTCCACTTAAAATACATTATGCCTTTTGTATTCATTCCGGAAGCAATTTCTGTGTCGCATTGTGAATGTGAAGGTCCAAGGAATACAGAAAAACTGCAGTGGTGCATCGGAACCTTATACTGGTCTCCCAGGAGAAGCTCAAAGCACAGACTCTGAGAAATCACACACCACTTGAAGTTGCAATGTGGCTTTTGTATTCATTTCCGATGGAATTTATGTGTCTCATCTTCACTGTGAAGGTCCAAGGAATACAGAAAACCTGCAGTGGTGCATCGGAATCTAATACCGGTCTCCCAGGAGAAGCTCAAAGCACAGACTCTATGAAATCTCACACCACTTGAAGTTGCATTGTGCCTTTTTTATTCATTCCGGATGCAATTTCTGTATCTCATTGTGAATGTGAAGGTCCAAGGAATACAGAAAACCTGCAGTGGTGCATCGGAATCTAATACTGGTCTAACAGGAGAAGCTCAAAGCACAGACTCTGAGAAATCTCACTCCACTTGAAGTTGCATTGTGCCTTTTGTATTCATTCCGGATGCAATATCTGTGTCTCATCGTGAATGTGAAGGTCCAAGGAATACAGAAAAGCTGCAGTGGTGCATCGGAATCTAATACTGGTCTCCCAGGAGAAGCTCAAAGCACAGACTCTGTGAAATCTCACTCAGCTTGAAGTTGCATTGTGCCTTTCGTATTCATTTCCGATGGAATTTATGTGTCTCATCGTCACTGTGAAGGTCAGGGTGATACAGAAAACCTGCAGTGGTGCATCGGAATCTAATAGTGGTCTCCCAGGAGAAGCTCAAAGCACAGACTCTGTGAAATCTCACTCCACTTGAAATTGCATTGTGCTGTTTGAATTCATTCCGGATGGAATTTCTGTGTCTCATCGTGAATGTGAAGTTCCAAGGAATACAGAAAACCTACAGTGGTGCATCGGAATCTAATACTTGTCTCCCAGGAGAAGCACAAAGCACAGACTCTGAGAAATCTCACTCCACTTAAAATGCATTGTGCCTTTTGTATTCATTCCGGTTGCAATTTCTGCGTCTCATTGTGAATGCGAAGGTCCAAGGAATACAGAAAACCTGCAGTGGTGCATCGGAACCTAATACTGGTCTCCCAGGAGAAGCTCAATGTACAGACTCTGAGAAATCTCACTCCACTTGAAGTTGCATTGTGCCTTTTGTATTCATTACGGATGCAATTTCTGTGTCTCATCGTGGTTGTGAAGGTCCAAAGAATACAGGAAACCAGCAGTGGTGCATCGGAATCTAATACTGGTCTCCAAGGAGAAGCTAAAAGGCACAGACCCTGAGAAGTCACACTCCACTTGAAGTTGCATTGAGCATTTTGTATTCATTCCTGATGCCATATCTGTGTCTCATCGTAAATGTGAAGGTCCAAGGAATACAGAAAACCTGCAGTGGTGCATCGGAATCTAATACTGGTCTCCCAGGAGAAGCTCAAAGCACAGACTCTGAGAAATCTCACTCCACTTGAAGTTCCATTTTGCCTTTTGTATTCATTTCCGATGCAATTGATGTGTCTCATCGTCACTCTGGAGGTCCAAGGAATACAGAAAATCTGCAGTGGTGCATCGGAATCTAATACTGGTCTCCCAGGAGAAGCTCAAAGCACAGACTCTGTGAAATCTCACTCCACTTGAAGTTGCATTGTGCCTTTTGTATTCACTCCAGATGTAATTTATGTGTCTCATCGTGAATGTGAAGGTCCAAGGAATACAGAAAACCCTCAGTGGTGCATCGGAATCTAACACTGGTCTCCCAGGAGAAGCTAAAAGCACAGACTCTGAGAAAACTTACTCCACTTGAAGTTGCATTGTGCCTTTTGTATTCATTTCCGATACAATTTATGTGTCTCATCGTCACTGTGAAGGTCCAAGGAATACAGAAAACCTGCAGTGGTGCATCGGAATTTAATACTGGTCTCCCAGGAGAAGCTCAAAGCACACACTCTGAGAAATCTCACTCCACTTGAAGTTGCATTGAGCATTTTGTATTCATTCCTGATGCCATATCTGTGTCTCATCGTAAATGTGAAGGTCCAAGGAATACAGAAAACCTGCAGTGGTGCATCGGAATCTAATACTGGTCTCCCAGGAGAAGCTCAAAGCACAGACTCTGATAAATCACACTCCACTTGAAGTTGCATTGTGCCTTTTGTATTCATTTCCGATGCAATTGATGTGTCTCATCGTCACTCTGGAGGTCCAAGGAATACAGAAAATCTGCAGTGGTGCATCGGAATCTAATACTGGTCTCCCAGGAGAAGCTCACAGAACAGACTCTGAGAAATCTCACTCCACTTGAAGTTGCGTGTGCCTTTAGTATTCATTCCGGATGCAATTTCTGTGTCTCATCGTGAATGTGACGGTCCAAGGAATACAGAAAACCTGCAGTGGTGCATCGGAATCTAATACTGGTCTCCCAGGAGAAGCTCAAAGCACAGACTCTGAGAAATCTCACTCCGCTTTAAGTTTCATTGTGCCTTTTGTATTCAATCCGGATGCAATTTCTGTGTCTCATCGTGAATGTGAAGGTCCAAGGAATACAGAAAACCCTCAGTGGTGCGTCGGAATCTAACACTGGTCTCCCAGGAGAAGCTCAAAGCACAGACTCTGAGAAGTCTCACTCCACTTGAAGTTGCATTGTGCCTTCCTATTCATTTCCGATGCAATTTATGTCTCTTATCGTCACGGTGAAGGTCCAAGGAATACAGAAAACCTGCTGTGGTGCATCGGAATTTAATACTGGTCTCCCAGGAGAAGCTCAAAGCACAGACTCTGAGAAATCTCACTCCGCTTTAAGTTGCATTGTGCCTTTTGTATTCATTCCGGATGCAATATCTGTGTCTCATCGTGAATGTGAAGGTCCAAGGAATACAGAAAAGCTGCAGTGGTGCATCGGAATCTAATACTGGTCTCCCAGGAGAAGCTCAAAGCACAGACTCTGTGAAATCTCACTCAGCTTGAAGTTGCATTGTGCCTTTCGTATTCATTTCCGATGGAATTTATGTGTCTCATCGTCACTGTGAAGGTCAGGGTGATACAGAAAACCTGCAGTGGTGCATCGGAATCTAATAGTGGTCTCCCAGGAGAAGCTCAAAGCACAGACTCTGTGAAATCTCACTCCACTTGAAATTGCATTGTGCTGTTTGAATTCATTCCGGATG
This sequence comes from Schistocerca cancellata, assembly GCF_023864275.1. NCBI lineage: Eukaryota > Metazoa > Arthropoda > Insecta > Orthoptera > Acrididae > Schistocerca > Schistocerca cancellata. Next base: position 369,645,535 of record NC_064634.1, read on the forward strand.
GAATTTCTGTGTCTCATCGTGAATGTGAAGTTCCAAGGAATACAGAAAACCTACAGTGGTGCATCGGAATCTAATACTTGTCTCCCAGGAGAAGCACAAAGCACAGACTCTGAGAAATCTCACTCCACTTAAAATGCATTGTGCCTTTTGTATTCATTCCGGTTGCAATTTCTGCGTCTCATTGTGAATGCGAAGGTCCAAGGAATACAGAAAACCTGCAGTGGTGCATCGGAACCTAATACTGGTCTCCCAGGAGAAGCTCAATGTACAGACTCTGAGAAATCTCACTCCACTTGAAGTTGCATTGTGCCTTTTGTATTCATTACGGATGCAATTTCTGTGTCTCATCGTGGTTGTGAAGGTCCAAAGAATACAGGAAACCAGCAGTGGTGCATCGGAATCTAATACTGGTCTCCAAGGAGAAGCTAAAAGGCACAGACCCTGAGAAGTCACACTCCACTTGAAGTTGCATTGAGCATTTTGTATTCATTCCTGATGCCATATCTGTGTCTCATCGTAAATGTGAAGGTCCAAGGAATACAGAAAACCTGCAGTGGTGCATCGGAATCTAATACTGGTCTCCCAGGAGAAGCTCAAAGCACAGACTCTGAGAAATCTCACTCCACTTGAAGTTCCATTTTGCCTTTTGTATTCATTTCCGATGCAATTGATGTGTCTCATCGTCACTCTGGAGGTCCAAGGAATACAGAAAATCTGCAGTGGTGCATCGGAATCTAATACTGGTCTCCCAGGAGAAGCTCAAAGCACAGACTCTGTGAAATCTCACTCCACTTGAAGTTGCATTGTGCCTTTTGTATTCACTCCAGATGTAATTTATGTGTCTCATCGTGAATGTGAAGGTCCAAGGAATACAGAAAACCCTCAGTGGTGCATCGGAATCTAACACTGGTCTCCCAGGAGAAGCTAAAAGCACAGACTCTGAGAAAACTTACTCCACTTGAAGTTGCATTGTGCCTTTTGTATTCATTTCCGATACAATTTATGTGTCTCATCGTCACTGTGAAGGTCCAAGGAATACAGAAAACCTGCAGTGGTGCATCGGAATTTAATACTGGTCTCCCAGGAGAAGCTCAAAGCACACACTCTGAGAAATCTCACTCCACTTGAAGTTGCATTGAGCATTTTGTATTCATTCCTGATGCCATATCTGTGTCTCATCGTAAATGTGAAGGTCCAAGGAATACAGAAAACCTGCAGTGGTGCATCGGAATCTAATACTGGTCTCCCAGGAGAAGCTCAAAGCACAGACTCTGATAAATCTCACTCCACTTGAAGTTGCATTGTGCCTTTTGTATTCATTTCCGATGCAATTGATGTGTCTCATCGTCACTCTGGAGGTCCAAGGAATACAGAAAATCTGCAGTGGTGCATCGGAATCTAATACTGGTCTCCCAGGAGAAGCTCAAAGCACAGACTCTGTGTAATCTCACTCCACTTGAAGTTGCATTGTGCCTTTTGTATTCACTCCAGATGTAATTTCTTTGTCTCATCGTGAATGTGAAGGTCCAAGGAATAAAGAAAACCTGCAGTGGTGCTTCGGAATCTAATACTGGTCTCCCAGGAGAAGCTCAAAGCACAGACTCTGAGAAGTCTCACTCCACTTGAAGTTGCATTGTGCCTTCCTATTCATTTCCGATGCAATTTATGTCTCTTATCGTCACGGTGAAGGTCCAAGGAATACAGAAAACCTGCTGTGGTGCATCGGAATTTAATACTGGTCTCCCAGGAGAAGCTCAAAGCACAGACTCTGAGAAATCTCACTCCGCTTTAAGTTGCATTGTGCCTTTTGTATTCATTCCAGATGCAATTTCTGTGTCTCATTGTGAATGTGAAGGTACAAGGAATACAGAAAACCTGCAGTGGTGTATCGGAATCTAATACTGGTCTCCCAGGAGAAGCTCACAGAACAGACTCTGAGAAATCTCACTCCACTTGAAGTTGCGTGTGCCTTTAGTATTCATTCCGGATGCAATTTCTGTGTCTCATCGTGAATGTGACGGTCCAAGGAATACAGAAAACCTGCAGTGGTGCATCGGAATCTAATACTGGTCTCCCAGGAGAAGCTCAAAGCACAGACTCTGAGAAATCTCACTCCACTTGAAGTTGCATTGTGCCTTTTGTATTCATTCCTGATGCCATATCTGTGTCTCATCGTAAATGTGAAGGTCCAAGGAATACAGAATACCTGCAGTGGTGCATCGGAATCTAATACTGGTGTCCCAGGAGAAGCTCAAAGGACAGACTCTGTGAAATCTCACACCACTTGAAGTTGCATTGTGTCCCATGAATTCATTGCGGATGCAATTTTTGTGTCTCATCGTCACTGTGAAAGTCCAAGATATCCAGAAAACCTGCAGAGGTGCATCGGAATCTAATACTGGTCTCCCAGGAGAAGCTCAAAGCACAGACTCTGTGAAATCTCACTCCACTTAAAGTTGCATTGTGTCTTTTGTATTCATTTCCGATGCAATTTATGTGTCTCATCGTCACTGTGAAGGTCCAAAGAATACAGAAAACCTGCAGTGGTGCATCGGAATCTGATTCCGGTCTCCCAGGAGAAGCTCAAAGCACAGACTCTGAGAAATCTCACTCCGCTTTAAGTTTTATTGTGCCTTTTGTATTCAATCCGGATGCAATTTCTGTGTCTCATCGTGAATGTGAAGGTCCAAGGAATACAGAAAACCTGCAGTGGTGCATCGGAATCTAATACTGGTCTCCCAGGAGAAGCTCAAAGCACAGACTCTGAGAAGTCTCACTCCACTTGAAGTTGCATTGTGCCTTCCTATTCATTTCCGATGCAATTTATGTCTCTTATCGTCACTGTGAAGGTCCAAGGAATACAGAAAACCTGCAGTGGAGCATCGGAATTTAATACTGGTCTCCCAGGAGAAGCTCAAAGCACACACTCTGAGAAATCTCACTCCACTTGAAGTTGCATTGAGCATTTTGTATTCATTCCTGATGCCATATCTGTGTCTCATCGTAAATGTGAAGGTCCAAGGAATACAGAAAACCTGCAGTGGTGCATCGGAATCTAATACTGGTCTCCCAGGAGAAGCTCAAAGCACAGACTCTGAGAAATCTCGCTTCACTTGAAGTTGCATTGTGCCTTTTGTATTCATTTTCGATGCAATTGATGTGTCTCATCGTCACTCTGGACGTCCAAGGAATACAGAAAATCTGCAGTGGTGCATCGGAATCTAATACTGCTCTCCCAGGAGAAGCTCAAAGCACAGACTCTGAGAAATCTCACTCCACTTAAAATGCATTGTGCCTTTTGTATTCATTCCGGTTGCAATTTCTAGGTCTCATTGTGAATGCGAAGGTCCAAGGAATACAGAAAACCTGCAGTGGTGCATCGGAACCTTATACTGGTCTCCCTGGAGAAGCTCAATGCACAGACTCTGAGAAATCTCACTCCACTTGAAGTTGCATTGTGCCTTTTGTATTCATTCCGGATGCAATTTCTGTGTCTCATCGTGATTGTGAAGGTCCAAAGAATACAGGAAACCAGCAGTGGTGCACCGGAATCTAATACTGGTCTCCAAGGAGAAGCTAAAAAGCACAGACCCTGAGAAGTCACACTCCACTTGAAGTTGCATTGTGCCTTTTGTATTCATTTCCGATGCAATTTATGTGTCTCATCGTCATTGTGAATGTCCAAGGTATACAGAAAATCTGCAGTGGTGCATCGGAATCTAATACTGGTCTCCCAGGAGAAGCTCAAAACACAGACTCCGTGAAATCTCACTCAACTTGAAATTGCATTGTGCCTTTTGTAGTCATTCCGGATGCATTTCTGTGTCTCATCGTGAATGTGAAGGTCCAAGGAATACAGAAAACCTGCAGTGGTGCATCGGAATCTAATACTGGTCTCCAGGAGTAGCTCAAAGCACAGACTGGTCAATCTCACTCCACTTGAAGTTGCATTGTGCCTTTTGTATTCATTTCCGATGCAATTTATGTGTCTCATCGTCACTGTGAAGGTCCCAAGAATACAGAAAACCTGCAGTGGTGCATCGGAATCTAATACTGGTCTCCCAGGAGAAGCTCAAAGCACAGACTCTGAGAAATCTCACTCCGCTTTAAGTTTCATTGTGCCTTTTGTATTCAATCCGGATGCAATTTCTGTGTCTCGTCGTGAATGTGAAGGTCCAAGGAATACAGAAATCCCTCAGTGGTGCATCGGAATCCAACACTGGTCTCCCAGGAGAAGCTAAAAGCACAGACTCTGAGAAAACTTACTCCACTTGAAGTTGCATTGTGCCTTTTGTATTCATTTCCGATACAATTTATGTGTCTCATAGTCACTGTGAAGGTCCAAGGAATACAGAAAACCTGCAGTGGAGCATCGGAATTTAATACTGGTCTCCCAGGAGAAGCTCAAAGCACAGACTCTGAGAAATCTCACTCCACTTGAAGTTGCATTGTGCCTTTTGTATTCATTCCTGATGCCATATCTGTGTCTCATCGTAAATGTGAAGGTCCAAGGAATACAGAAAACCTGCAGTGGTGCATCGGAATCTAATACTGGTTTCCCAGGGGAAGCTCAAAGGACAGACTCTGTGAAATCTCACTCCACTTGAAGTTGCATTGTGTCCCATGAATTCATTGCGGATGCAATTTTTGTGTCTCATCGTCACTGTGAAAGTCCAAGATATCCAGAAAACCTGCAGAGGTGCATCGGATTCTAATACTGGTCTCCCAGGAGAAGCTCAAAGCACAGACTCTGTGAAATCTCACTCCACTTAAAGTTGCATTGTGTCTTTTGTATTCATTTCCGATGCAATTTATGTGTCTCATCGTCACTGTGAAGGTCCAAAGAATACAGAAAACCTGCAGTGGTGCATCGGAATCTAATACTGGTCTCCGAGGAGAAGCTCAAAGCACAGACTCTGAGAAATCTCACTCCGCTTTAAGTTTCATTGTGCCTTTTGTATTCAATCCGGATGCAATTTCTGTGTTTCATCGTGAATGTGAAGGTCCAAGGAATACAGAAAACCTGCAGTGGTGCATCGGTATCTAATACTGGTCTCCCAGGAGAAGCTCAAAGCACAGACTCTGAGAAATCTCACTCCACTTGAAGTTGCATTGTGCCTTTTGTATTCATTTCCGATGCAATTGATGTGTCTCATCGTCACTCTGGAGGTCCAAGGAATACAGAAAATCTGCAGTGGTGCATCGGAATCTAATACTGGTCTCCCAGGAGAAGCTCAAAGCACAGACTCTGTGAAATCTCACTCCACTTGATGTTGCATTGTGCCTTTTGTATTCACTCCAGATGTAATTTCTGTGTCTCATCGTGAATGTGAAGCTCCAAGGAATACAGAAAACCTGCAGTGGTGCATCGGAATCTAATACTGGTCTCCCAGGAGAAGCTCAAAGCACAGACTCTGAGAAGTCTCACTCCACTTGAAGTTGCATTGTGCCTTCCTATTCATTTCCGATGCAATTTATGTCTCTTATCGTCACTGTGAAGGTCCAAGGAATACGGAAAACCTTCAGTGGTGCATCGGAATCTAATACTTGTCTCCCAGGAGAAGCACAAAGCACAGACTCTGAGAAATCTCACTCCACTTAAAATGCATTGTGCCTTTTGTATTCATTCCGGTTGCAATTTCTGCGTCTCATTGTGAATGCGAAGGTCCAAGGAATACAGAAAACCTGCAGTGGCACATCGGAACCTAATACTGGTCTCCCAGGAGAAGCTCAATGCACAGACTCTGAGAAATCTCACTCCACTTGAAGTTGCATTGTGCCTTTTGTATTCATTCCGGATGCAATCTCTGTGTCTCATCGTGATTGTGAAGGTCCAAAGAATACAGGAAACCAGCAGTGGTGCATCGGAATCTAATACTGGTCTCCAAGGAGAAGCTAAAAAGCACAGACCCTGAGAAGTCACACTCCACTTGAAGTTGCATTGTGCCTTTTGTATTCATTTCCGATGCAATTTATGTGTCTCATCGTCATTGTGAATGTCCAAGGTATACAGAAAATCTGCAGTGGTGCATCGGAATCTAATACTGGTCTCCCAGGAGAAGCTCAAAACACAGACTCTGTGAAATCTCACTCATCTTGAAATTGCATTGTGCCTTTTGTATTCATTCCAGATGCATTTCTGTGTCTCATCGTGAATGTGAAGGTCCAAGGAATACAGAAAACCTGCAGTGGTGCATCGGAATCTAATACTGGTCTCCAGGAGAAGCTCAAAGCTCAGACTGTGAAATCTCACTCCACTTGAAGTTGCATTGTGCCTTTTGTGTTCACTTCCGATGCAATTTATGTGTCTCATCGTCACTGTGAAGGTCCAAGGAATACAGAAAACCTACAGTGGTGCATCGGAATCTAATACTGGTCTCCCAGGAGAAGCTCAAAGAACAGACTCTGTGAAATCTCACTCCACTTGAAGTTGCATTGTGCCTTTTGTATTCATTTCCGATGCAATTTATGTGTCTTATCGTCACTGTGAAGGTCCAAAGAATACAGAAAACCTGCAGTGGTGCATCGGAATCTAATACTGGTCTCCCAGGAGAAGCTCAAAGCACAGACTCTGAGAAATCTCACTCCGCTTTAAGTTTCATTGTGCCTTTTGTATTCAATCCGGATGCAATTTCTGTGTCTCATCGTGAATGTGAAGGTCCAAGGAATACAGAAAACCCTCAGTGGTGCATCGGAATCTAACACTGGTCTCCCAGGAAAGGCTAAAAGCACAGACTCTGAGAAAACTTACTCCACTTGAAGTTGCATTGTGCCTTTTGTATTCATTTCCGATACAATTTATGTGTCTCATCGTCACTGTGAAGGTCCAAGGAATACAGAAAACCTGCAGTGGAGCATCGGAATTTAATACTGGTCTCCCAGGAGAAGCTCAAAGCACACACTCTGAGAAATCTCACTCCACTTGAAGTTGCATTGAGCATTTTGTATTCATTCCTGATGCCATATCTGTGTCTCATCGTAAATGTGAAGGTCCAAGGAATACAGAAAACCTGCAGTGGTGCATTGGAATCTAATACTGGTCTCCCAGGAGAAGCTCCAAGCACAGACTCTGAGAAATCTCACTCCACTTGAAGTTGCATTGTGCCTTTTGTATTCATTTCCGATGCAATTGATGTGTCTCATCGTCACTCTGGAGGTCCAAGGAATACAGAAAATCTGCAGTGGTGCATCGGAATCTAATACTGGTCTCCCAGGAGAAGCTCAAAGCACAGACTCTGTGAAATCTCACTCCACTTGAAGTTGCATTGTGCCTTTTGTATTCACTCCAGATGTAATTTCTGTGTCTCATCGTGAATGTGAAGGTCCAATGAATGCAGAAAACCTGCAGTGGTGCATCGGAATCTAATACTGGTCTCCCAGGAGAAGCTCAAAGCACAGACTCTGAGAAGTCTCACTCCACTTGAAGTTGCATTGTGCCTTCCTATTCATTTCCGATGCAATTTTTGTCTCTTATCGTCATGGTGAAGGTCCAAGGAATACAGAAAACTTGCAGTGGTGCATCGGAATTTTATACTGGTCTCCCAGGAGAAGCTCAAAGCACAGACTCTGAGAAATCTCACTCCGCTTTAAGTTGCATTGTGCCTTTTGTATTCATTCCAGATGCAATTTCTGTGTCTCATTGTGAATGTGAAGGTACAAGGAATACAGATAACCTGCAGTGGTGTATCGGAATCTAATACTGGTCTCCCAGGAGAAGCTCACAGAACAGACTCTGAGAAATCTCACCACACTTTAAGTTGCATGTGCCTATTGTATTCATTCCGGATGCAATTTCTGTGTCTCATCGTCAATGTGACGGTCCAAAAAATACAGAAAACCTGCAGTGGTGCATCGGAATCTAATACTGGTCTCCCAGGAGAAGCTCAAAGCACAGACTCTGAGAAATCTCACTCCGCTTTAAGTTTCATTGTGCCTTTTGTATTCAATCCGGATGCAATTTCTGTGTCTCATCGTGAATGTGAAGGTCCAAGGAATACAGAAAACCCTCAGTGGTGCATCGGAATCTAACACTGGTCTCCCAGGAGAAGCTCAAAGCACAGACTCTGAGAAAACTTACTCCACTTGAAGTTGCATTGTGCCTTTTGTATTCATTTCCGATACAATTTATGTGTCTCATCGTCACTGTGAAGGTCCAAGGAATACAGAAAACCTGCAGTGGCGCATCGGAATTTAATACTGGTCTCCCAGGAGAAGCTCAAAGCACACACTCTGAGAAATCTCACTCCACTTGAAGTTGCATTGAGCATTTTGTATTCATTCCTGATGTCATATCTGTGTCTCATCGTAAATGTGAAGGTCTAAGGAATACAGAAAACCTGCAGTGGTTCATCGGAATCTAATACTGGTCTCCCAGGAGAAGCTCAAAGCACAGACTCTGAGAAATCTCACTCCACTTGAAGTTGCATTGTGCCTTTTGTATTCATTCCTGATGCCATATCTGTGTCTCATCGTAAATGTGAAGGTCCAAGGAATACAGAAAACCTGCAGTGGTGCATCGGAATCTAATACTGGTTTCCCAGGAGAAGCTCAAAGGACAGACTCTGTGAAATCTCACTCCACTTGAAGTTGCATTGTGTCCCATGAATTCATTGCGGATGCAATTTTTGTGTCTCATCGTCATTGTGAAAGTCCAAGATATCCAGAAAACCTGCAGAGGTGCATCGGAATCTAATACTGGTCTCCCAGGAGAAGCTCAAAGCACAGACTCTGTGAAATCTCACTCCACTTAAAGTTGCATTGTGTCTTTTGTATTCATTTCCGATGCAATTTATGTGTCTCATCGTCACTGTGAAGGTCCAAAGAATACAGAAAACCTGCAGTGGTGCATAGGAATCTAATACTGGTCTCCCAGGAGAAGCTCAAAGCACAGACTCTGAGAAATCTCACTCCGCTTTAAGTTTCATTGTGCCTTTTGTATTCAATCCGGATGCAATTTCTGTGTCTCATCGTGAATGTGAAGGTCCAAGGAATACAGAAAACCCTCAGTGGTGCATCGGAATCTAACACTGGTCTCCCAGGAGAAGCTCAAAGCACAGACTCTGAGAAAACTTACTCCACTTGAAGTTGCATTGTGCCTTTTGTATTTATTTCCGATACAATTTATGTGTCTCATCGTCACTGTGAAGGTCCAAGGAATACAGAAAACCTGCAGTGGAGCATCGGAATTTAATACTGGTCTCCCAGGAGAAGCTCAAAGCACACACTCTGAGAAATCTCACTCCACTTGAAGTTGCATTGAGCATTTTGTATTCATTCCTGATGCCATATCTGTGTCTCATCGTAAATGTGAAGGTCCAAGGAATACAGAAAACCTGCAGTGGTGCATCGGAATCTAATACTGGTCTCCCAGGAGAAGCTCAAAGCACAGACTCTGAGAAATCTCACTCCAGTTGAAGTTGCATTGTGCCTTTTGTATTCATTTCCGATGCAATTGATGTGTCTCATCGTCACTCTGGAGGTCCAAGGAATACAGAAAATCTGCAGTGGTGCATCGGAATCTAATAATGGCCTCCTAGGAGAAGCTCAAAGCACAGACTCTGTGAAATCTCACTCCACTTGAAGTTGCATTGTGCCTTTTGTATTCACTCCAGATGTAATTTCTGTGTCTCATCGTGAATGTGAAGGTCCAAGGAATACAGAAAACCTGCAGTGGTGCATCGGAATCTAATACTGGTCTCCCAGGAGAAGCTCAAAGCACAGACTCTGAGAAGTCTCACTACACTTGAAGTTGCATTGTGCCTTCCTATTCATTTCCGATGCAATTTATGTCTCTTATCGTCACTGTGAAGGTCCAAGGAATACAGAAAACCTGCAGTGGTGCATCGGAATCTAATACTTGTCTCCCAGGAGAAGCACAAAGCACAGACTCTGAGAAATCTCACTCAACTTAAAATGCATTGTGCCTTTTGTATTCATTCCGGTTGCAATTTCTGCGTCTCATTGTGAATGCGAAGGTCCAAGGAATACAGAAAACCTGCAGTGCTGCATCGGAACCTAATACTGGTCTCCCAGGAGAAGCTCAATGCACAGACTCTGAGAAATCTAACTCCACTTGAAGTTGCATTGTGCCTTTTGTATTCATTCCGGATGCAATTTCTGTGTCTCATCGTGATTGTGAAGGTCCAAAGAATACAGGAAACCAGCAGTGGTGCATCGGAATCTAATACTGGTCTCCAAGGAGAAGCTAAAAAGCACAGACCCTGAGAAGTCACACTCCACTTGAAGTTGCATTGTGCCTTTTGTATTCATTTCCGATGCAATTTATGTGTCTCATCGTCATTGTGAATGTCCAAAGAATACAGAAAACCTGCAGTGGTGCATCGGAATCTAATACTGGTCTCCCAGGAGAAGCTCAAAGCACAGACTCTGAGAAATCTCACTCCGCTTTAAGTTTCATTGTGCCTTTTGTATTCAATCCGGATGCAATTTCTGTGTCTCATCGTGAATGTGAAGGTCCAAGGAATACAGAAAACCGTCAGTGGTGCATCGGAATCTAACACTGGTCTCCCAGGAGAAGCTCAAAGCACAGACTCTGAGAAAACTTACTCCACTTGAAGTTGCATTGTGCCTTTTGTATTCATTTCCGATACAATTTATGTGTCTCATCGTCACTGTGAAGGTCCAAGGAATACAGAAAACCTGCAGTGGAGCATCGGAATTTAATACTGGTCTCCCAGGAGAAGCTCAAAGCACACACTCTGAGAAATCTCACTCCACTTGAAGTTGCATTGAGCATTTTGTATTCATTCCTGATGCCATATCTGTGTCTCATCGTAAATGTGAAGGTCCAAGGAATACAGAAAACCTGCAGTAGTGCATCGGAATCTAATACTGGTCTCCCAGGAGAAGCTCAAAGCACAGACTCTGAGAAATCTCACTCCACTTGAAGTTGCATTGTGCCTTTTGTATTCATTTCCGATGGAATTGATGTGTCTCATCGTCACTCTGGAGGTCCAAGGAATACAGAAAATCTGCAGTGGTGCATCGGAATCTAATACTGGTCTCCCAGGAGAAGCTCAAAGCACAGACTCTGTGAAATCTCACTCCACCTGAAGTTGCATTGTGACTTTTGTATTCACTCCAGATGTAATTTCTGTGTCTCATCGTGAATGTGAAGGTCCAAGGAATACAGAAAACCTGCAGTGGTGCATCGGAATCTAATACTGGTCTCCCAGGAGAAGCTCAAAGCACAGACTCTGAGAAGTCTCACTCCACTTGAAGTTGCATTGTGCCTTCCTATTCATTTCCGATGCAATTTATGTCTCTTATCGTCACGGTGAAGGTCCAAGGAATACAGAAAACCTGCAGTGGTGCATCGGAATTTAATACTGGTCTCCCAGGAGAAGCTCAAAGCACAGACTCTGAGAAGTCTCACTCCACTTGTAGTTGCATTGTGCCTTCCTATTCATTTCCGATGCAATTTATGTCTCTTATCGTCACTGTGAAGGTCCAAGGAATACAGAAAACCTGCAGTGGTGCATCGGAATTTAATACTGGTCTCCAGGGCGAAGCTCAAAGCACAGACTCTGAGATATCTCACTCCACTTGAAGTTGCATTGAGCCTTTTGTATTCATACCGGATGCAATTTCTGTGTCTCATCGTGAATGTCAAGGTATAAGGAATACAGAAAGCCTGCAGTGGTGCATCGGAATCTAATACTGGTCTCCCAGGAGAAGCCCAATGCACAGACTCTGAGAAATCTGACTCCACTTGAAGTTGAATTGTGCTTTTTGTATTCATTTCCGATGCAATTTATGTGTCTCATCGTCACTCCGAAGGTCCAAGGAATACAGAAAACCTGCAGTGGTGCATCGGAATCTAATACTGGTCTCCCAGGAGAATCTCAAAGCACAGACTCTGTGAAATCTCACTCCACTTGAAGTTGCATTGTGCCTTTTGTATTCATTCCAGATGCAATTTCTGTGTCTCATTGTGAATGTGAAGGTACAAGGAATACAGAAAACCTGCAGTGGTGTATCGGAATCTAATACTGGTCTCCCAGGAGAAGCTCACAGAACAGACTCTGAGAAATCTCACTCCACTTGAAGTTGCATGTGCCTTTTGTATTCATTCCGGATGCAATTTCTGTGTCTCATCGTGAATGTGACGGTCCAAGGAATACAGAAAAATTGCAGTGGTGCATCGGAATCTAACACTGGTCTCCCAGGAGAAGCTCAAAGCACAGTCTCTGTGAAATTTCACTCCACTTGAAGTTGCATTGTGTCTTTTGTATTCATTCTGGATGCAATTTCTGTGTCTCATCGTGAATGTGAAGTTCCAAGGAATACAGAAAACCAGCAGTGGTGCGTCGGAATCTAATACTGGTTTCCCAGGAGAAGCTCAAAGGACAGACTCTGTGAAATCTCACTCCACTTGAAGTTGCATTGTGTCCCATGAATTCATTGCGGATGCAACTTTTGTGTCTCATCGTCACTGTGAAAGTCCAAGATATCCAGAAAACCTGCAGAGGTGCATCGTAATCTAATACTGGTCTCCAAGGAGAAGATCAAAGCACAGACTCTGTGAAATCTCACTCCACTTAAAGTTGCATTGTGTCTTTTGTATTCATTTCCGATGCAATTTATGTGTCTCATCGTCACTGTGAAGGTCCAAAGAATACAGAAAACCTGCAGTGGTGCATCGGAATCTAATACTGGTCTCCCAGGAGAAGCTCAAAGCACAGACTCTGAGAAATCTCACTCCGCTTTAAGTTTCATTGTGCCTTTTGTATTCAATCCGGATGCAATTTCTGTGTCTCATCGTGAATGTGAAGGTCCAAGGAATACAGAAAACCCTCAGTGGTGCATCGGAATCTAACACTGGTCTCCCAGGAGAAGCTCAAAGCACAGACTCTGAGAAAACTTACTCCACTTGAAGTTGCATTGTGCCTCTTGTATTCATTTCCGATACAATTTATGTGTCTCATCGTCACTGTGAGTTCCAAGGAATACAGAAAACCTGCAGTGGAGCATCGGAATTTAATACTGGTCTCCCAGGAGAAGCTCAAAGCACACACTCTGAGAAATCTCACTCCACTTGAAGTTGCATTGAGCATTTTGTATTCATTCCTGATGCCATATCTGTGTCTCATCGTAAATGTGAAGGTCCAAGGAATACAGAAAACCTGCAGTGGTGCATTGGAATCTAATACTGGTCTCCCAGGAGAAGCTCAAAGCACAGACTCTGAGAAATCTCACTCCACTTGAAGTTGCATTGTGCCTTTTGTATTCATTTCCGATGCAATTGATGTGTCTCATCGTCACTCTGGAGGTCCAAGGAATACAGAAAATCTGCAGTGGTGCATCGTAATCTAATACTGGTCTCCCAGGAGAAGCTCAAAGCACAGACTCTGAGAAGTCTCACTCCACTTGAAGTTGCATTGTGCCTTCCTATTCATTTCCGATGCAATTTTAGTCTCTTATCGTCACTGTGAAGGTCCAAGGAATACAGAAAACCTGCAGTGGTGCATCGGAATTTAATACTGGTCTCCCAGGAGAAGCTCAAAGCACAGACTCTGAGAAGTCTCACTCCACTTGAAGTTGCATTGTGCCTTCCTATTCATTTCCGATGCTATTTATGTCTCTTATCGTCACTGTGAAGGTCCAAGGAATACAGAAAACCTGCAGTGGTGCATCGGAATTTAATACTGGTCTCCAGGGCGAAGCTCAAAGCACAGACTCTGAGATATCTCACTCCATTTGAAGTTGCATTGAGCCTTTTGTATTCATACCAGATGCAATTTCTGTGTCTCATCGTGAATGTGAAGGTCCAAGGAATACAGAAAACCTGCAGTGGTGCATCGGAATCTAATACTGGTCTCCCAGGAAAAGCCCAATGCACAGACTCTGAGAAATCTGACTCCACTTGAAGTTGAATTGTGCATTTTGTATTCATTTCCAATGCAATTTATGTGTCTCATCGTCACTCTGAAGGTCCAAGGAATACAGAAAACCTGCAGTGGTGCATCGGAATCTAATACTGGGCTCCCAGGAGAATCTCAAAGCACAGACTCTGTGAAATCTCACTCAACTTGAAGTTGCATGTGCCTTTTGTATTCATTCCGGATGCAATTTCTGTGTCTCATCGTGAATGTGACGGTCCAAGGAATACAGAAAAATTGCATTGGTGCATCGGAATCTAATACTGGTCTCGCAGGAAAAGCTCAAAGCACAGACTCTGTGAAATCTCACTCCACTTGAAGTTGCATTGTGTCTTTTGTATTCATTCTGTATGAAATTACTGTGTCTCATCGTGAATGTGAAGGTCCAAGGAATACAGAAAACCTGCAGTGGTGCATCGGAATCTAATACCGGTCTCCCAGGAGAAGCTCAAAGGACAGACTCTGTGAAATCTCACTCCACTTGAAGTTGCATTGTGTCCCATGAATTCATTGCGGATGCAATTTTTGTGTCTCATCGTCACTGTGAAAGTCCAAGATATCCAGAAAACCTGCAGAGGTGCATCGGAATCTAATACTGGTCTCCCAGGAGAAGCTCAAAGCATAGACTCTGTGAAATCTCACTCCACTTAAAGTTGCATTGTGTCCTTTGTATTCACTTCCGATGCAATTCATGTGTCTCATCGTCACTGTGAAGGTCCAAGGAATACAGAAAACCCTCAGTGGTGCATCGGAATCTAACACTGGTCTCCCAGGAGAAGCTCAAAGCACACACTCTGAGAAATCTCACTCCACTTGAAGTTGCATTGAGCATTTTGTATTCATTCCTGATGCCATATCTGTGTCTCATCGTAAATGTGAAGGTCCAAGGAATACAGAAAACCTGCAGTAGTGCATCGGAATCTAATACTGGTCTCCCAGGAGAAGCTCAAAGCACAGACTCTGAGAAATCTCACTCCACTTGAAGTTGCATTGTGCCTTTTGTATTCATTTCCGATGGAATTGATGTGTCTCATCGTCACTCTGGAGGTCCAAGGAATACAGAAAATCTGCAGTGGTGCATCGGAATCTAATACTGGTCTCCCAGGAGAAGCTCAAAGCACAGACTCTGTGAAATCTCACTCCACCTGAAGTTGCATTGTGACTTTTGTATTCACTCCAGATGTAATTTCTGTGTCTCATCGTGAATGTGAAGGTCCAAGGAATACAGAAAACCTGCAGTGGTGCATCGGAATCTAATACTGGTCTCCCAGGAGAAGCTCAAAGCACAGACTCTGAGAAGTCTCACTCCACTTGAAGTTGCATTGTGCCTTCCTATTCATTTCCGATGCAATTTATGTCTCTTATCGTCACGGTGAAGGTCCAAGGAATACAGAAAACCTGCAGTGGTGCATCGGAATTTAATACTGGTCTCCCAGGAGAAGCTCAAAGCACAGACTCTGAGAAGTCTCACTCCACTTGTAGTTGCATTGTGCCTTCCTATTCATTTCCGATGCAATTTATGTCTCTTATCGTCACTGTGAAGGTCCAAGGAATACAGAAAACCTGCAGTGGTGCATCGGAATTTAATACTGGTCTCCAGGGCGAAGCTCAAAGCACAGACTCTGAGATATCTCACTCCACTTGAAGTTGCATTGAGCCTTTTGTATTCATACCGGATGCAATTTCTGTGTCTCATCGTGAATGTCAAGGTATAAGGAATACAGAAAGCCTGCAGTGGTGCATCGGAATCTAATACTGGTCTCCCAGGAGAAGCCCAATGCACAGACTCTGAGAAATCTGACTCCACTTGAAGTTGAATTGTGCTTTTTGTATTCATTTCCGATGCAATTTATGTGTCTCATCGTCACTCCGAAGGTCCAAGGAATACAGAAAACCTGCAGTGGTGCATCGGAATCTAATACTGGTCTCCCAGGAGAATCTCAAAGCACAGACTCTGTGAAATCTCACTCCACTTGAAGTTGCATTGTGCCTTTTGTATTCATTCCAGATGCAATTTCTGTGTCTCATTGTGAATGTGAAGGTACAAGGAATACAGAAAACCTGCAGTGGTGTATCGGAATCTAATACTGGTCTCCCAGGAGAAGCTCACAGAACAGACTCTGAGAAATCTCACTCCACTTGAAGTTGCATGTGCCTTTTGTATTCATTCCGGATGCAATTTCTGTGTCTCATCGTGAATGTGACGGTCCAAGGAATACAGAAAAATTGCAGTGGTGCATCGGAATCTAACACTGGTCTCCCAGGAGAAGCTCAAAGCACAGTCTCTGTGAAATTTCACTCCACTTGAAGTTGCATTGTGTCTTTTGTATTCATTCTGGATGCAATTTCTGTGTCTCATCGTGAATGTGAAGTTCCAAGGAATACAGAAAACCAGCAGTGGTGCGTCGGAATCTAATACTGGTTTCCCAGGAGAAGCTCAAAGGACAGACTCTGTGAAATCTCACTCCACTTGAAGTTGCATTGTGTCCCATGAATTCATTGCGGATGCAACTTTTGTGTCTCATCGTCACTGTGAAAGTCCAAGATATCCAGAAAACCTGCAGAGGTGCATCGTAATCTAATACTGGTCTCCAAGGAGAAGATCAAAGCACAGACTCTGTGAAATCTCACTCCACTTAAAGTTGCATTGTGTCTTTTGTATTCATTTCCGATGCAATTTATGTGTCTCATCGTCACTGTGAAGGTCCAAAGAATACAGAAAACCTGCAGTGGTGCATCGGAATCTAATACTGGTCTCCCAGGAGAAGCTCAAAGCACAGACTCTGAGAAATCTCACTCCGCTTTAAGTTTCATTGTGCCTTTTGTATTCAATCCGGATGCAATTTCTGTGTCTCATCGTGAATGTGAAGGTCCAAGGAATACAGAAAACCCTCAGTGGTGCATCGGAATCTAACACTGGTCTCCCAGGAGAAGCTCAAAGCACAGACTCTGAGAAAACTTACTCCACTTGAAGTTGCATTGTGCCTCTTGTATTCATTTCCGATACAATTTATGTGTCTCATCGTCACTGTGAGTTCCAAGGAATACAGAAAACCTGCAGTGGAGCATCGGAATTTAATACTGGTCTCCCAGGAGAAGCTCAAAGCACACACTCTGAGAAATCTCACTCCACTTGAAGTTGCATTGAGCATTTTGTATTCATTCCTGATGCCATATCTGTGTCTCATCGTAAATGTGAAGGTCCAAGGAATACAGAAAACCTGCAGTGGTGCATTGGAATCTAATACTGGTCTCCCAGGAGAAGCTCAAAGCACAGACTCTGAGAAATCTCACTCCACTTGAAGTTGCATTGTGCCTTTTGTATTCATTTCCGATGCAATTGATGTGTCTCATCGTCACTCTGGAGGTCCAAGGAATACAGAAAATCTGCAGTGGTGCATCGTAATCTAATACTGGTCTCCCAGGAGAAGCTCAAAGCACAGACTCTGAGAAGTCTCACTCCACTTGAAGTTGCATTGTGCCTTCCTATTCATTTCCGATGCAATTTTAGTCTCTTATCGTCACTGTGAAGGTCCAAGGAATACAGAAAACCTGCAGTGGTGCATCGGAATTTAATACTGGTCTCCCAGGAGAAGCTCAAAGCACAGACTCTGAGAAGTCTCACTCCACTTGAAGTTGCATTGTGCCTTCCTATTCATTTCCGATGCTATTTATGTCTCTTATCGTCACTGTGAAGGTCCAAGGAATACAGAAAACCTGCAGTGGTGCATCGGAATTTAATACTGGTCTCCAGGGCGAAGCTCAAAGCACAGACTCTGAGATATCTCACTCCATTTGAAGTTGCATTGAGCCTTTTGTATTCATACCGGATGCAATTTCTGTGTCTCATCGTGAATGTGAAGGTCCAAGGAATACAGAAAACCTGCAGTGGTGCATCGGAATCTAATACTGGTCTCCCAGGAAAAGCCCAATGCACAGACTCTGAGAAATCTGACTCCACTTGAAGTTGAATTGTGCATTTTGTATTCATTTCCAATGCAATTTATGTGTCTCATCGTCACTCTGAAGGTCCAAGGAATACAGAAAACCTGCAGTGGTGCATCGGAATCTAATACTGGGCTCCCAGGAGAATCTCAAAGCACAGACTCTGTGAAATCTCACTCAACTTGAAGTTGCATGTGCCTTTTGTATTCATTCCGGATGCAATTTCTGTGTCTCATCGTGAATGTGACGGTCCAAGGAATACAGAAAAATTGCATTGGTGCATCGGAATCTAATACTGGTCTCGCAGGAAAAGCTCAAAGCACAGACTCTGTGAAATCTCACTCCACTTGAAGTTGCATTGTGTCTTTTGTATTCATTCTGTATGAAATTACTGTGTCTCATCGTGAATGTGAAGGTCCAAGGAATACAGAAAACCTGCAGTGGTGCATCGGAATCTAATACCGGTCTCCCAGGAGAAGCTCAAAGGACAGACTCTGTGAAATCTCACTCCACTTGAAGTTGCATTGTGTCCCATGAATTCATTGCGGATGCAATTTTTGTGTCTCATCGTCACTGTGAAAGTCCAAGATATCCAGAAAACCTGCAGAGGTGCATCGGAATCTAATACTGGTCTCCCAGGAGAAGCTCAAAGCATAGACTCTGTGAAATCTCACTCCACTTAAAGTTGCATTGTGTCCTTTGTATTCACTTCCGATGCAATTCATGTGTCTCATCGTCACTGTGAAGGTCCAAGGAATACAGAAAACCCTCAGTGGTGCATCGGAATCTAACACTGGTCTCCCAGGATAAGCTCAAAACACAGACTCTGAGAAATCTCACTCCACTTGAAGTTGCATTGAGCATTTTGTATTCATTCCTGATGCCATATCTGTGTCTCATCGTAAATGTGAAGGTCCAAGGAATACAGAAAACCTGCAGTGGTGCATCGGAATCTAATACTGGTCTCCCAGGAGAAGCTCAAAGCACAGACTCTGAGAAGTCTCACTCCACTTGAAGTTGCATTGTGCCTTCCTATTCATTTCCGATGCAATTTATGTCTCTTATCGTCACGGTGAAGGTCCAAGGAATACAGAAAACCTGCAGTGGTGCATCGGAATTTAATACTGGTCTCCCAGGAGAAGCTCAAAGCACAGACTCTGAGAAGTCTCACTCCACTTGTAGTTGCATTGTGCCTTCCTATTCATTTCCGATGCATTTTATGTCTCTTATCGTCACTGTGAAGGTCTAAGGAATACAGAAAACCTGCAGTGGTGCATCGGAATTTAATACTGGTGTCCAGGGCGAAGCTCAAAGCACAGACTCTGAGATATCTCACTCCACTTGAAGTTGCATTGAGCCTTTTGTATTCATACCGGATGCAATTTCTGTGTCTCATCGTGAATGTCAAGGTATAAGGAATACATAAAGCCTGCAGTGGTGCATCGGAATCTAATACTGGTCTCCCAGGAGAAGCCCAATGCACAGACTCTGAGAAATCTGACTCCACTTGAAGTTGAATTGTACATTTTGTATTCATTTCCGATGCAATTTATGTGTCTCATCGTCACTCTGAAGGTCCAAGGAATACAGAAAACCTGCAGTGCTGCATCGGAATCTAATACTGGGCTCCCAGGAGAAGCTCAAAGCACAGACTCTGTGAAATCTCACTCCACTTAAAGTTGCATTGTGTCTTTTGTATTCATTTCCGATGCAATTTATGTGTCTCATCGTCACTGTGAAGGTCCAAAGAATACAGAAAACCTGCAGTGGTGCATCGGAATCTAATACTGGTCTCCCAGGAGAAGCTCAAAGCACAGACTCTGAGAAATCTCACTCCGCTTTAAGTTTCATTGTGCCTTTTGTATTCAATCCGGATGCAATTTCTGTGTCTCATCGTGAATGTGAAGGTCCAAGGAATACAGAAAACCCTCAGTGGTGCATCGGAATCTAACACTGGTCTCCCAGGAGAAGCTCAAAGCACAGACTCTGAGAAAACTTACTCCACTTGAAGTTGCATTGTGCCTCTTGTATTCATTTCCGATACAATTTATGTGTCTCATCGTCACTGTGAGTTCCAAGGAATACAGAAAACCTGCAGTGGAGCATCGGAATTTAATACTGGTCTCCCAGGAGACGCTCAAAGCACACACTCTGAGAAATCTCACTCCACTTGAAGTTGCATTGAGCATTTTGTATTCATTCCTGATGCCATATCTGTGTCTCATCGTAAATGTGAAGGTCCAAGGAATACAGAAAACCTGCAGTGGTGCATTGGAATCTAATACTGGTCTCCCAGGAGAAGCTCAAAGCACAGACTCTGAGAAATCTCACTCCACTTGAAGTTGCATTGTGCCTTTTGTATTCATTTCCGATGCAATTGATGTGTCTCATCGTCACTCTGGAGGTCCAAGGAATACAGAAAATCTGCAGTGGTGCATCGTAATCTAATACTGGTCTCCCAGGAGAAGCTCAAAGCACAGACTCTGAGAAGTCTCACTCCACTTGAAGTTGCATTGTGCCTTCCTATTTATTTCCGATGCAATTTTAGTCTCTTATCGTCACTGTGAAGGTCCAAGGAATACAGAAAACCTGCAGTGGTGCATCGGAATTTAATACTGGTCTCCCAGGAGAAGCTCAAAGCACAGACTCTGAGAAGTCTCACTCCACTTGAAGTTGCATTGTGCCTTCCTATTCATTTCCGATGCAATTTATGTCTCTTATCGTCACTGTGAAGGTCCAAGGAATACAGAAAACCTGCAGTGGTGCATCGGAATTTAATACTGGTCTCCAGGGCGAAGCTCAAAGCACAGACTCTGAGATATCTCACTCCATTTGAAGTTGCATTGAGCCTTTTGTATTCATACCGGATGCAATTTCTGTGTCTCATCGTGAATGTGAAGGTCCAAGGAATACAGAAAACCTGCAGTGGTGCATCGGAATCTAATACTGGTCTCCCAGGAAAAGCCCAATGCACAGACTCTGAGAAATCTGACTCCACTTGAAGTTGAATTGTGCATTTTGTATTCATTTCCGATGCAATTTATGTGTCTCATCGTCACTCTGAAGGTCCAAGGAATACAGAAAACCTGCAGTGCTGCATCGGAATCTAATACTGGGCTCCCAGGAGAATCTCAAAGCACAGACTCTGTGAAATCTCACTCCACTTGAAGTTGCATGTGCCTTTTGTATTCATTCCGGATGCAATTTCTGTGTCTCATCGTGAATGTGACGGTCCAAGGAATACAGAAAAATTGCATTGGTGCATCGGAATCTAATACTGGTCTCGCAGGAAAAGCTCAAAGCACAGACTCTGTGAAATCTCACTCCACTTGAAGTTGCATTGTGTCTTTTGTATTCATTCTGTATGAAATTACTGTGTATCATCGTGAATGTGAAGGTCCAAGGAATACAGAAAACCTGCAGTGGTGCATCGGAATCTAATACTGGTCTCCCAGGAGAAGCTCAAAGGACAGACTCTGTGAAATCTCACTCCACTTGAAGTTGCATTGTGTCCCATGAATTCATTGCGGATGCAATTTTTGTGTCTCATCGTCACTGTGAAATTCCAAGATATCCAGAAAACCTGCAGAGGTGCATCGGAATCTAATACTGGTCTCCCAGGAGAAGCTCAAAGCACAGACTCTGTGAAATCTCACTCCACTTAAAGTTGCATTGTGTCCTTTGTATTCACTTCCGATGCAATTTATGTGTCTCATCGTCACTGTGAAGGTCCAAGGAATACAGAAAACCCTCAGTGGTGCATCGGAATCTAACACTGGTCTCCCAGGATAAGCTCAAAGCACAGACTCTGAGAAATCTCACTCCACTTGAAGTTGCATTGAGCATTTTGTATTCATTCCTGATGCCATATCTGTGTCTCATCGTAAATGTGAAGGTCCAAGGAATACAGAAAACCTGCAGTGGTGCATCGGAATCTAATACTGGTCTCCCAGGAGAAGCTCAAAGCGCAGACACTGTGAAATCTCACTCCACTTGAAGTTGCATTGTGTCTTTTGTATTCATTCCTGTTCCAATTTCTGTGTTACATCGTCACTGTGAAGGTCCAAGGAATACAGAAGAAATGCAGTGGTGCATCGGAATCTATTACTGGTCTCCAAGGAAGAGCTCAAAGCACACACTCTGTGAAATTTCACTCCACTTGAAATTGCATTGTGTCTTTTGTATTCATTCCTGATCCAATCTCTGTGTCTCATCGTCACTGTGAAGGTCCAAGGAATACAGAAAACATGCAGTGGTGCATCGGAATCTAATACTGGTCTCCCAGGAGATGCTCAAAGCGCAGACTCTGTGAAATCTCACCCCACTTGAAGTTGCATTGTGCCTTTTGTATTCATTCCGGATGCAATTTATGTGTCTCATCGTGAATGTGAGGGTCCAAGGAATATAGAAAACCTGCAGTGGTGCGTCGGAATCTAATACTGGTCTCCCAGGAGAAGCTCAAAGCACAGACTCTGTGAAATCTCACTCCACTTAAAGTTGCATTGTGTCTTTTGTATTAATTCCGGATGCAATTTCTGTGTCTCATCGTGAATGTGACGGTCCAAGGAATACAGAAATATTGCAGTGGTGCATGGGAATCTAATACTGGTCTCCCAGGAGAAGCTCAAAGCACAGACTCTGTGAAATTTCACTCCACTTGAAGTTTCATTGTGTCTCTTGTATTCATGCCGGATGCAATTTCTGTGTCTCATCGTCACTGTGAAGGTCCAAAAAATACAGAAAATCTGCAGTGTTGCATCGGAATCTATTACTGGTCTCCAAGGAAGAGCTCAAAGCACACACTCTGAGAAATCTCACTCCATTTGAAGACGCATTTTCGTTTTGGACTCATTCCAGATGCAATGTCTGTGTCTCATCGTGAATGTGAAGGTCCAAGGAATACAGAGAAACTGCAGTGGTGCATCGGAATCTAATACTGGTCTCCCAGCAGATGCTCAAAGCACAGACACTGTGAAATCTCACAGCACTTCAAGTTGCATTGTGTCGTTTGTATTCATACCGGATGCAATTACTGTGTCTCATCGTGAATGTGAAGGTCCAAGGAATACAGAAAACCTGCAGTGGTGCATCGGAATCTAATACTGGTGTCCCAGGAGATGCTCAAAGCACAGATTCTGTGAAATATCACCCCACTTGAAGTTGCATTGTGTCCTTTGTATTCATTCCGGATGCAATTTATGTGTCTCATCGTGAATGTGAAGGTCCAAATAATACAGAAAACCTGAAGTGGTGCATCGGAATCTAATACTGGTCTCCCAGGAGAAGCTCAAAGCACAGACTCTGTGAAATATCACTCCACTTGAAGTTGCATTGTGTCTTTTGTATTCATTCCGGATGCAATTTCTGTGTCTCATCGTGGATGCGAAGGTCCAAGGAATACAGAAAACCTGCAGTGGTGCATCGGAATCTAATACTGGTCTTCCAAGAGAAGCTCAAAGCACAGACTCTGTGAAATCTCACTCCACTTGAAGGTGCATTGAGCCTTTTGTATTCAATCCGGATGCAATTATTGTGTCTCATCGTGAATGTGACGGTCCAAGGAATACAGAAAAATTGCAGTGGTGCATCGGAATCTAATACTGGTCTCCCAGGAGAAGCTCAAAGCACAGACACTGTGAAATCTCACTCCACTTGAAGTTGCATTGTGTCTTTTGTATTCATACCGGATGCAATTACTGTGTCTCATCGTGAATGTGAAGGTCTAAGGAATACAGAAAACCTGCAGTGGTTCATCGTTATCTAATACTGGTGTCCCAGGAGAAGCTCAAAGCACAGACACTGTGAAATTTCACTCCACTTGAAGTTGCATTGTGTCTTTTGTATTCATTCTGGATGCAATATCTGTGTCTCATCGTGAATGTGAAGGTCCAAGGAAAACAGACAACCTGCAGTTGTGCATCGGAATCTAATACTGGTCTCCCAGGAGAAGCTCAAAGCACAGACTCTGTGAAATCTCACTCCACTTGAAGTTGCATTGTGTCTCTTGCATTCATTCCTGATGCAATTTCTGTGACTCATCGTCACTGTGAAGGTCCAAGAAATACAGAAAACCTGCAGTGGTGCATCGGAATCTAATACTGGTCTCCCAGGAGAAGCTCAAAGCAGAAACTCCGTGAAGTCTCACTCCACTTGAAGTTACATTGTTTTTTTTTGTATTTATTTCGGATGCAATTTCTGGGTCTCATCGTGAATGTGAAAGTCCAAGCAATACAGAAAACCTGCAGTGGTGCATCGGAATCTAATACTGGTCTCCCAGGAGAAGCTCAAAGCGCAGACACTGTGAAATCTCACCCCACTTGAAGTTGCATTGTGTCTATTGTATTCAGTCCTGATCCAATTTCTGTGTCACATCGTCACTGTGAAGGTCCAAGGAATACAGAAGAAATGCAGTGGTGCATCGGAATCTAATACTTGTCTCCCAGGAGATGCTCAAAGCGCAGACTCTGTGAAACCTTACACCACTTGAAGTTGCATTGTGCCTTTCGTATTCATTCCGGATGCAATTTCTGTGTCTCATCGTGAATGTGGAGGTCCAAGGAATATAGAAAACCTGCAGTGGTGCATCGGAATCTAATACTGGTCTCCCAGGAGAAGCTCAAAGCACAGACTCTGTGAAATCTCACTCCACTTGAAGTTGCATTGTGTGTTTTGTATTCATTCCGGATGCAATTTCTGTGTCTCATTGTGAATGTGACGGTCCAAGGAATACTTAAAAATTGCAGTGGTGCATCGGAATCTAATACTGGTCTCCCAGGAGAAGCTCTAAGCACAGACTCTGTGAAATTTCACTCCACTTGAAATTGCATTGTGTCTTTTGTATTCATTCTGGATGTAATTTCTGTGTCTCATCGTGAATGTGAAGGTCCAAGGAATACAGAAAACCTGCAGTGGTGCATCGGAATCTAATACTGGCCTCCCAGGAGAAGCTCAAAGCACAGACTCTGTGAAATCTCACTGCACTTGAAGTTGCATTGTGTCTTTTGTATTCATTCCTGATCCAATCTCTGTGTCTCATCGTCACTGTGAAGGTCCAAGGAATGCAGAAAACATGCAGTGGTGCATCGGAATCTAATACTGGTCTCCCAGGAGATGCTCAAAGCGCAGACTCTGTGAAATCTCACCCCACTTGAAGTTGCGTTGTGCCTTTTGTATTCATTCCGGATGCAATTTATGTGTCTCATCGTGAATGTGAGGGTCCAAGGAATATAGAAAACCTGCAGTGGTGCTTCGGAATCTAATACTGGTCTCCCAGGAGAAGCTCAAAGCACAGACTCTGTGAAATCTCACTCCACTTAAAGTTGCATTGTGTCTTTTGTATTAATTCCGGATGCAATTTCTGTGTCTCATCGTGAATGTGAGGGTCCAAGGAATATAGAAAACCTGCAGTGGTGCTTCGGAATCTAATACTGGTCTCCCAGGAGAAGCTCAAAGCACAGACTCTGTGAAATCTCACTCCACTTAAAGTTGCATTGTGTCTTTTGTATTAATTCCGGATGCAATTTCTGTGTCTCATCGTGAATGTGACGGTCCAAGGAATACAGAAGTATTGCAGTGGTGCATGGGAATCTAATACTGGTCTCCCAGGAGAAGCTCAAAGCACAGACTCTGTGAAATTTCACTCCACTTGAAGTTGCATTGTGTCTTTTGTATTCATTCTGGATGCATATTCTGTGTCTCATCGTGAATGTGAAGGTCCAAGGAATACAGAAAACCTGCAGTGGTGCAACGGAATCTAATATTGGTTTCCCAGGAGAAGCTCAAAGCACAGATTCTGTGAAATCTCACTCCACTTGTAGTTTCATTGTGTCTCTTGTATTCATGCCGGATGCAATTTCTGTGTCTCTTCGTCACTGTGAAGGTCCATGAAATACAGAAAACCTGCAGTGGTGCATCGGAATCTATTACTGGTCTCCTAGGAAGAGCTCAAAGCACACACTCTGAGAAATCTCACTCCATTTGAAGAAGCATTGTGCTTTTGGACTCATTCCAGATGCAATTTCTGTGGCTCATCGTGAATGTGATGGTCCAAGGAATACAGAGAAACTGCAGTGCTGCATCGGAATCTAATACTGGTCTCCCAGGAGAAGCTCAAAGCACAGACTCTGTGAAATCTCACTCCACTTGAAGTTGCATTGTGTCTCTTGCATTCATTCCTGATGCAATTTCTGTGACTCATCGTCACTGTGAAGGTCCAAGAAATACAGAAAACCTGCAGTGGTGCATCGGAATCTAATACTGGTCTCCCAGGAGAAGCTCAAAGCAGAAACTCTGTGAAGTCTCACTCCACTTGAAGTTGCATTGTTTTTTTTTTTGTATTTATTCCGGATGCAATTTATGGGTCTCATCGTGAATGTGAAGGTCCAAGGAATACAGAAAACCTGCAGTGGTGCATCGGAATCTAATACTGGTCTCCCAGGAGAAGCTCAAAGCGCAGACACTGTGAAATCTCACTCCACTTGAAGTTGCATTGTGTCTTTTGTATTCATTCCTGATCCAATTTCTGTGTCACATCGTCACTGTGAAGGTCCAAGGAATACAGAAGAAATGCAGTGGTGCATCGGAATCTAATACTTGTCTCCCAGGAAATGCTCAAAGCGCAGACTCTGTGAAATCTCACACCACTTGAAGTTGCATTGTGACTTTTGTATTCATTCCGGATGCAATTTCTGTGTCTCATCGTGAATGTGGAGGTCCAAGGAATATAGAAAACCTGCAGTGGTGCATCGGAATCTAATACTGGTCTCCCAGGAGAAGCTCAAAGCACAGACTCTGTGAAATCTCACTCCACTTGAAGTTGCATTGTGTGTTTTGTATTCATTCCGGATGCAATTTCTGTGTCTCATCGTGAATGTGACAGTCCAAGGAATACAGAAAAATTGCAGTGGTGCATCGGAATCTAATACTGGTCTCCCAGGAGAAGCTCAAAGCACAGACTCTTTGAAATTTCACACCACTTGAAATTGCATTGTGTCTTTTGTATTCATTCTGGATGTAATTTCTGTGTCTCATAGTGAATGTGAAGGTCCAAGGAATACAGAAAACTAGCAGTGGTGCATCGGAATCTAATACTGGTCTCCCAGGAGAAGCTCAAAGCACAGACTCTGTGAAATCTCAATCCACTTGAAGTTGCATTGTGTCTTTTGTATTCATTCCTGATCCAATCTCTGTGTCTCATCGTCACTGTGAAGGTCCAAGGAATACAGAAAACATGCAGTGGTGCATCGGAATCTAATACTGGTCTCCCAGGAGATGCTCAAATCGCAGACTCTGTGAAATCTCACCCCACTTGAAGTTGCGTTGTGCCTTTTGTATTCATTCCGGATGCAATTTATGTGTCTCATCGTGAATGTGAGGGTCCAAGGAAAATAGAAAACCTCCAGTGGTGCGTCGGAATCTAATACTGGTCTCCCAGGAGAAGCTCAAAGCACAGACTCTGTGAAATCTCACTCCACTTGAAGTTGCATTGTGTTTTTTGTATTAATTCCGGATGCAATTTCTGTGTCTCATCGTGAATGTGACGGTCCAAGGAATACAGAAGTATTGCAGTGGTGCATGCGAATCTAATACTGGTCTCCCAGGAGAAGCTCAAAGCACAGACTCTGTGAAATTTCACTCCACTTGAAGTTGCATTGTGTCTTTTGTATTAATTCTGTATGCAATTTCTGTGTCTCATCGTGAATGTGAAGGTCCAAGGAATACAGAAAACCTGCAGTTGTGCAACGGAATCTAATACTGGTTTCCCAGGAGAAGCTCAAAGCACAGATTCTGTGAAATCTCACTCCACTTGAAGTTTCATTGTGTCTCTTGTATTCATGCCGGATGCAATTTCTGTGTCTCATCGTCACTGTGAAGGTCCATGAAATACAGAAAACCCGCAGTGGTGCATCGGAATCTAATACTGGTCTCCCAGGAGATGCTCAAATCGCAGACTCTGTGAAATCTCACCCCACTTGAAGTTGCGTTGTGCCTTTTGTATTCATTCCGGATGCAATTTATGTGTCTCATCGTGAATGTGAGGGTCCAAGGAAAATAGAAAACCTGCAGTGGTGCGTCGGAATCTAATACTGGTCTCCCAGGAGAAGCTCAAAGCACAGACTCTGTGAAATCTCACTCCACTTGAAGTTGCATTGTGTTTTTTGTATTAATTCCGGATGCAATTTCTGTGTCTCATCGTGAATGTGACGGTCCAAGGAATACAGAAGTATTGCAGTGGTGCATGCGAATCTAATACTGGTCTCCCAGGAGAAGCTCAAAGCACAGACTCTGTGAAATCTCACTCCACTTAAAGTTGCATTGTGTCTTTTGTATTAATTCCGGATGCAATTTCTGTGTCTCATCGTGAATGTGAAGGTCCAAGGAATACAGAAAACCTGCAGTGGTGCATCGGAATCTAATACTGGTCTCCCAGGAGAAGCTCAAAGCACAGACTCTGTGAAATTTCACTCCACTTGAAATTGCATTGTGTTTTTTGTATTAATTCCGGATGCAATTTCTGTGTCTCATCGTGAATGTGACGGTCCAAGGAATACAGAAGTATTGCAGTGGTGCATGGGAATCTAATACTGGTCTCCCAGGAGAAGCTCAAAGCACAGACTCTGTGAAATTTCACTCCACTTGAAGTTGCATTGTGTCTTTTGTATTCATTCTGGATGCATATTCTGTGTCTCATCGTGAATGTGAAGGTCCAAGGAATACAGAAAACCTGCAGTGGTGCAACGGAATCTAATATTGGTTTCCCAGGAGAAGCTCAAAGCACAGATTCTGTGAAATCTCACTCCACTTGAAGTTTCATTGTGTCTCTTGTATTCATGCCGGATGCAATTTCTGTGTCTCATCGTCACTGTGAAGGTCCATGAAATACAGAAAACCTGCAGTGGTGCATCGGAATCTATTACTGGTCTCCTAGGAAGAGCTCAAAGCACACACTCTGAGAAATCTCACTCCATTTGAAGAAGCATTGTGCTTTTGGACTCATTCCAGATGCAATTTCTGTGGCTCATCGTGAATGTGATGGTCCAAGGAATACAGAGAAACTGCAGTGCTGCATCGGAATCTAATACTGGTCTCCCAGGAGAAGCTCAAAGCACAGACTCTGTGAAATCTCACTCCACTTGAAGTTGCATTGTGTCTCTTGCATTCATTCCTGATGCAATTTCTGTGACTCATCGTCACTGTGAAGGTCCAAGAAATACAGAAAACCTGCAGTGGTGCATCGGAATCTAATACTGGTCTCCCAGGAGAAGCTCAAAGCAGAAACTCTGTGAAGTCTCACTCCACTTGAAGTTGCATTGTTTTTTTTTTTGTATTTATTCCGGATGCAATTTATGGGTCTCATCGTGAATGTGAAGGTCCAAGGAATACAGAAAACCTGCAGTGGTGCATCGGAATCTAATACTGGTCTCCCAGGAGAAGCTTAAAGCGCAGACACTGTGAAATCTCACTCCACTTGAAGTTGCATTGTGTCTTTTGTATTCATTCCTGATCCAATTTCTGTGTCACATCGTCACTGTGAAGGTCCAAGGAATACAGAAGAAATGCAGTGGTGCATCGGAATCTAATACTTGTCTCCCAGGAAATGCTCAAAGCGCAGACTCTGTGAAATCTCACACCACTTGAAGTTGCATTGTGCCTTTTGTATTCATTCCGGATGCAATTTCTGTGTCTCATCGTGAATGTGGAGGTCCAAGGAATATAGAAAACCTGCAGTGGTGCATCGGAATCTAATACTGGTCTCCCAGGAGAAGCTCAAAGCACAGACTCTGTGAAATCTCACTCCACTTGAAGTTGCATTGTGTGTTTTGTATTCATTCCGGATGCAATTTCTGTGTCTCATCGTGAATGTGACAGTCCAAGGAATACAGAAAAATTGCAGTGGTGCATCGGAATCTAATACTGGTCTCCCAGGAGAAGCTCAAAGCACAGACTCTTTGAAATTTCACACCACTTGAAATTGCATTGTGTCTTTTGTATTCATTCTGGATGTAATTTCTGTGTCTCATCGTGAATGTGAAGGTCCAAGGAATACAGAAAACCTGCAGTGGTGCATCGGAATCTAATACTGGTCTCCCAGGAGAAGCTCAAAGCACAGACTCTGTGAAATCTCAATCCACTTGAAGTTGCATTGTGTCTTTTGTATTCATTCCTGATCCAATCTCTGTGTCTCATCGTCACTGTGAAGGTCCAAGGAATACAGAAAACATGCAGTGGTGCATCGGAATCTAATACTGGTCTCCCAGGAGATGCTCAAATCGCAGACTCTGTGAAATCTCACCCCACTTGAAGTTGCGTTGTGCCTTTTGTATTCATTCCGGATGCAATTTATGTGTCTCATCGTGAATGTGAGGGTCCAAGGAAAATAGAAAACCTGCAGTGGTGCGTCGGAATCTAATACTGGTCTCCCAGGAGAAGCTCAAAGCACAGACTCTGTGAAATCTCACTCCACTTGAAGTTGCATTGTGTTTTTTGTATTAATTCCGGATGCAATTTCTGTGTCTCATCGTGAATGTGACGGTCCAAGGAATACAGAAGTATTGCAGTGGTGCATGCGAATCTAATACTGGTCTCCCAGGAGAAGCTCAAAGCACAGACTCTGTGAAATTTCACTCCACTTGAAGTTGCATTGTGTCTTTTGTATTAATTCTGTATGCAATTTCTGTGTCTCATCGTGAATGTGAAGGTCCAAGGAATACAGAAAACCTGCAGTTGTGCAACGGAATCTAATACTGGTTTCCCAGGAGAAGCTCAAAGCACAGATTCTGTGAAATCTCACTCCACTTGAAGTTTCATTGTGTCTCTTGTATTCATGCCGGATGCAATTTCTGTGTCTCATCGTCACTGTGAAGGTCCATGGAATACAGAAAACCCGCAGTGGTGAATCGGAATCTATTACTGGTCTCCTAGGAAGAGCTCAAAGCACACACTCTGAGGAATCTCACTCCATTTGAAGAAGCATTGTGCTTTTGGACTCATTCCAGATGCAATTTCTGTGGCTCATCGTGAATGTGAAGGTCCAAGGAATACAGAGAAACTGCAGTGCTGCATCGGAATCTAATACTGGTCTCCCAGGAGATGCTCAAAGCACAGACTCTGTGAAATCTCACAGCACTTGAAGTTGCATTGTGTCTTTTGTATTCATACCGGATGCAATTACTGTGTCTCATCGTGAATGTGAAGGTCCAAGGAATACAGAAAACCTGCAGTGGTGCATCGGAATCTAATACTGGTGTCCCAGGAGATGCTCAAAGCTCAGACTCTGTGAAATATCACCCCACTTGAAGTTGCATTGTGCCTTTTGTATTCATACCGAATGCAATTACTGTGTCTCATCGTGAATGTGAAGGTCCAAGGAATACAGAAAACCTGCAGTGGTGCATCGGAATCTAATACTGGTGTCCCAGGAGATGCTCAAAGCACAGACTCTGTGAAATATCACCCCACTTGAAGTTTCATTGTGCCTTTTGTATTCATTCCGAATGCAATTTATGTGTCTCATCGTGAATGTGAAGGTCCAAATAATACAGAAAACCTGAAGTGGTGCATCGGAATCTAATACTGGCCTCCCAGGAGAAGCTCAAAGCACAGACTCTGTGAAATATCACTCCACTTGAAGTTGCATT
Source organism: Schistocerca cancellata (assembly GCF_023864275.1). NCBI lineage: Eukaryota > Metazoa > Arthropoda > Insecta > Orthoptera > Acrididae > Schistocerca > Schistocerca cancellata. The sequence goes on from NC_064634.1 coordinate 369,677,018, forward strand.
GTGTCTTTTGTATTCATTCCAGATGCAATTTCTGTGTCTCATCGTGGATGCGAAGGTCCAAGGAATACAGAAAACCTGCAGTGGTGCATCGGAATCTAATACTGGTCTCCTAGGAGAGGCTCAAATCACAGACTCTGTGAAATCTCACTCCACTTGAAGTTGCATTGTGCCTTTTGTATTCATTCCGGATGCAATTTGTGTGTCTCATCGTCACTGTGAAGGTCCATGGAATACAGAAAAACTGCGGTGGTGCATCGGAATCTAATACTGATCTCTCAGGAGAAGCTCAAAGCACAGACTCTGAGAAATCTCACTCTTCTTGAAGTTGCATTATGCCTTTTGTATTCATTCGGGAATCGGTTTCTGTGACTCATCATGAATGTGAAGGTCCAAGGAATACAGAAAACCTGCAGTGGTGCATCGGAATCTAATACAGGTCTCCTAGGAGAGGCTCAAAGCACAGACTCTGTGAAATCGCACTCCACTTAAGGTTGCATTGTGCCTTTTGTATTCATTCCGGATGCAATTTTTAAGTCTCGTCGTGAATGTGAAGGTCCAAGGAATACAGAAAACCTGCAGTGGTGCATCGGAATCTAATACTGGTATCCCAGGAGAAGCTCAAAGCACAGACTCTGTGAAATCTCACTCCACTTGAAGTTGCATTGTGCCTTTTGTATTCATTCCGGATGCAATTTCTGTTTCTCATCGTGAATGTGAAGGTCCAAGGATTACAGAAAATCTGCAGTGGTGCATCGGAATCTAATACTGGTCTCCCAGGAGAAGCTCAAAGCACAGACTCTGTGAAATCTCACTCCACTTGAAGTTGCATTGTGTCTGTTGTTTTCACTCCAGATGCAATTTCTGTGTCTCATCATCACTGTGAAGGTCCAAGGAATACAGAAAACCTGCAGTGGTGCATCGGAATCTAATACTGGTCTCCCAGGGGAAGCTCAAAGCACAGACTCTGAGAAATCTCACTCCACTTGAAGTTGCATTGTGCCTTTTGTATTTATTCTGGATGCAATTTCTGTGTCTCATCGTGAATGTGAAGGTCCAAGGAATACAGAAAACCTGCACTGGTGCATCGGAATCTAATACAGGTCACCCAGGAGAGGCTCAAAGCACAGACTCTGTGAAATCTCACTCCACTTGAAGTTGCATTGTGTCTATTGTATTCATTCCGGATGCAATTTCTGTGTCTTATCGTCACTGTGAAGGTCCAAGGAATACAGAAAACCTGCAGCGGTGCATCGGAATCTATTACTGGTCTCCCAGGAAGAGCTCAGAGCACACACTCTGAGAAATCTCACTCCATTTGAAGAATCATTGTGCTTTTGGACTCATTCCAGATGCAATTTCTGTGTCTCATCGTGAATGTGAAGGTCCAAGGAATACAGACAACCTGCAGTGGTGCATCGCAATCTAATACTGGTCTCCCAGGAGAAGCTCAAAGCACAGACTCTGTGAAATCTCACTCCACTTGAAGTTGCATTGTGCCTTTTGCATTCACTCCGGATGCAATTTCTGTGTCTCATCGTGAATGTAAAGGTCCAAGGAATACAGAAAACCTGCAGTGGTGCATCGGAATCTAATACTGGTTTCCCAGGAGAAGCTCAAAGCACAGACTCTGAGAAATCTCACTCCACTTGAAGTTGCATTGTGCCTTTTGTATTCATTCCGGATGCAATTTCTGTGTCTCATCGTCACTGTGAAAGGTAAGGAATACAAAAGACCTACGGTGGTGCATCGGAATCTAATACTAGTCTCCCAGGAGAAGGTCAAAGCACAGACTCTGAGGAATCTCACTCCACTTGAAATGGATTGTGCCCATTTGTATTCATTCCGGATGCAGTTTCTGTGTCTCAACGTGAATGTGAAGGTCCAAGGAATACAGAAAACCTGCAGTGGTGCATCGGAATCTAATACTGGTCTCCTAGGAGAAGCTCAAAGCACAGACTCTGTGAAATCGCACTCGACTTGAAGTTGCATTGTGCCTTTTGCATTCATTCCGGATGTAATTTCTAAGTCTCATCGTCACTGTGAACGTCCAAGGAATACAGAAAACCTGTGGTGGTGCATCGGAATCTAATACTGGTCTCCCAGGAGAAGCTCAGAGCACAGACTCTGAGAAATCTCACTCCACTTGACGTTGCATTTTGCCGTTTGTATTCATTCCGGATGCAATTTCAGTGTCTCATCGTGAATGTGAAAGTCCAAGGAATACAGAAAACCTGCAGTGGTGCATCAGAATCTAATTCTGGTCTCCCAGGAGAAGCTCAAAGCACAGACTCTGTGAAATCTCACTCCACTTGAAATTGCATTCTGCCTTTTGTATTCATTCCGGATGCAATTTCTGTGCCTCATCGTGAATGTGAAGGTCCAAGGAATACAGAAAACCTGCAGTGGTGCATCGGAATATAATACTGGTCTCCCAGGAGAATCTCAAAGCACAGTCTCTGTGAAATCTCACTCCACTTGAAGTTGCATTGTGCCTTTTGTATTCATTCCGGATGCAATTTCTGTGTCTCATCGTGAAAGTGAAGGTCCACGGAATACAGAAAACCTGCAGTGGTGCATCGGAATCTAATACTGGTCTCCCAGGAGAAGCTCAAAGCACAGACTCTGTGAAATCTCACTCCACTTGAAGTTGCATTGTGCCTTTTGTATTCATTCCGGATGCAATTTCTGTGTCTCATCGTGAAAGTGAAGGTCCAAGGAATACAGAAAATCTGCAGTGGTGCATCGGAATCTAATACTGGTCTCCCAGGAGAAGCTCAAAGCACAGACTCTGTTAAATCTCACTCCACTTGAAGTTGCATTTTGCCTTTTGTATTCATTCCGGATGCAATTTCTAAGTCTCATCGTCACTGTGATGGTCCAAGGAATACAGAAAGCCTGTGGTGGTGCATCGGAATCTAATACTGGTCTCCCAGGAGAAGCTCAAAGCACAGGCTCTGTGAAATCTCACTCCACTTGAAGTTGCATTGTGCCTTTTGTATTCATTCCGGAGCGCAATTTCTGTGTCTCATCGTGAATGTGAAGGTCCAAGGAATACAGAAAACCTGCAGTGGTGCATCGGAATCTAATACTGGTCTCCCAGGAGAAGCTCAAATCACAGACTCTGTGAAATCTCACTCCACTTGAAGTTGCATTGTGCCTTTTGTATTCATTCCGGATACAATTTCTGTGTCTCATCGTCACTGTGAAGGTCCAAGGAATACATAAAACCAGCGGTGGTGCATCGGACTCTAATACTGGTCTCCCAGGAGAAGCTCAAAGCACAGACCCTGTGAAATCTCACTCCACTTGAAGTTGTATTGTGCCGTTTGTATTCATTCCAGACGCAATTTCTGTGTCTCATCGTGAATGTGAAGGTCCAAGGAATACAGAAAACCTGCAGTGGTGCATCGGAATCTAATACTGGTTTCCCAAGAGAAGCTCAAAGCACAGACTCTGTGAAATCTCACTCCACTTGAAGTTGCATTGTGCCCTTCGTATTCATTCCGGATGCAATTTCTGTGTCTCAACGTGAATGTGAAGGTCCAAGGAATACAGAAAACCTGCAGTGGTGCATCGGAATCTAATACTGGTCTCCCAGGAGAAGCTCAAAGCACAGACTCTGTGAAATCTCACTCCACTTGAAGTTGCATTGTGCCTTTTGCATTCACTCTGGATGCAATTTCTGTGTCTCATCGTGAATGTAAAGGTCCAAGGAATACAGAAAACCTGCAGTGGTGCATCGGAATCTAATACTGGTTTCCCAGGAGAAGCTCAAAGCACATACTCTGAGAAATCTCACTCCACTTGAAGTTGCATTGTGCCTTTTGTATTCATTCCGGATGCAATTTCTGTGTCTCATCGTCACTGTGAAAGATAAGGAATACAGAAGACCTACGGTGGTGCATCGGAATCTAATACTAGTCTCCCAGGAGAAGGTCAAAGCACAGACTCTGAGGAATCTCACTCCACTTGAAGTTGCATTGTGCCCATTTGTATTCATTCCGGATGCAGTTTCTGTGTCTCAACGTGAATGTGAAGGTCCAAGGAATACAGAAAACCTGCAGTGGTGCATCGGAATCTAATACTGGTCTCCTAGGAGAAGCTCAAAGCACAGACTCTGTGAAATCGCACTCGACTTGAAGTTGCATTGTGCCTTTTGCATTCATTCCGGATGTAATTTCTAAGTCTCATCGTCACTGTGAACGTCCAAGGAATACAGAAAACCTGTGGTGGTGCATCGGAATCTAATACTGGTCTCCCAGGAGAAGCTCAGAGCACAGACTCTGAGAAATCTCACTCCACTTGACGTTGCATTTTGCCGTTTGTATTCATTCCGGATGCAATTTCTGTGTCTCATCGTGAATGTGAAAGGCCAAGGAATACAGAAAACCTGCAGTGGTGCATCAGAATCTAATTCTGGTCTCCCAGGAGAAGCTTAAAGCACAGACTCTGTGAAATCTCACTCCACTTGAAATTGCATTCTGCCTTTTGTATTCATTCCGGATGCAATTTCTGTGCCTCATCGTGAATGTGAAGGTCCAAGGAATACAGAAAACCTGCAGTGGTGCATCGGAATATAATACTGGTCTCCCAGGAGAATCTCAAAGCACAGTCTCTGTGAAATCTCACTCCACTTGAAGTTGCATTGTGCCTTTTGTATTCATTCCGGATGCAATTTCTGTGTCTCATCGTGAAAGTGAAGGTCCATGGAATACAGAAAACCTGCAGTGGTGCATCGGAATCTAATACTGGTCTCCCAGGAGAAGCTCAAAGCACAGACTCTGTGAAATCTCACTCCACTTGAAGTTGCATTGTGCCTTTTGTATTCATTCCGGATGCAATTTCTGTGTCTCATCGTGAAAGTGAAGGTCCAAGGAATACAGAAAATCTGCAGTGGTGCATCGGAATCTAATACTGGTCTCCCAGGAGAAGCTCAAAGCACAGACTCTGTTAAATCTCACTCCACTTTAAGTTGCATTTTGCCATTTGTATTCATTCCGGATGCAATTTCTAAGTCTCATCGTCACTGTGATGGTCCAAGGAATACAGAAAGCCTGTGGTGGTGCATCGGAATCTAATACTGGTCTCCCAGGAGAAGCTCAAAGCACAGTCTCTGTGAAATCTCACTCCACTTGAAGTTGCATTGTGCCTTTTGTATTCATTCCGGAGCGCAATTTCTGTGTCTCATCGTGAATGTGAAGGTCCAAGGAATACAGAAAACCTGCAGTGGTGCATCGGAATCTAATACTGGTCTCCCAGGAGAAGCTCAAAGCACAGACTCTGTGAAATCTCACTCCACTTGAAGTTGCATTGTGTCTTTTGTATTCATTCCGGATACAATTTCTGTGTCTCATCGTCACTGTGAAGGTCCAAGGAATACATAAAACCTGCGGTGGTGCATCGGACTCTAATACTGGTCTCCCAGGAGAAGCTCAAAGCACAGACCCTGTGAAATCTCACTCCACTTGAAGTTGTATTGTGCCGTTTGTATTCATTCCAGACGCAATTTCTGTGTCTCATCGTGAATGTGAAGGTCCAAGGAATTCAGAAAACCTGCAGTGGTGCATCGGAATCTAATACTGGTTTCCCAAGAGAAGCTCAAAGCACAAACTCTGTGAAATCTCACTCCACTTGAAGTTGCATTGTGCCCTTCGTATTCATTCCGGATGCAATTTCTGTGTCTCAACGTGAATGTGAAGGTCCAAGGAATACAGAAAACCTGCAGTGGTGCATCAGAATCTAATACTGGTCTCCCAGGAGAAGCTAAAAGCACAGACTCTGTGAAATCTCACTCCACATGAAGTTGCATTGTGCCTTTTGTATTCATTCCGGATGCAATATCTGTGTCTCATCGTCACTGTGAAGGCCAAGGAATACAGATAACCTGCGGTGGTGCATCGGAATCTAATACTAGTCTCCCAGGAGAAGGTCAAAGCACAGACTCTGAGAAATCTCACTCCACTTGAAGTTGCATTGTGCCCTTTGTATTCATTCCGGATGCAGTTCTGTGTCTCATCGTGAATGTGAAGGTCCAAGGAATACAGAAAACCTGCAGTGGTGCATCGGAATCTAATACAGGTCTCCTAGGAGAAGCTCAAAGCACAGACTCTGTGAAATCGCACTCCACTTGAAGTTGCATTGTGCCTTTTGCATTCATTCTGGATGTAATTTCTAAGTCTCATCGTCACTGTGAACGTCCAAGGAATACAGAAAAACTGTGGTGGTGCATCGGAATCTAATACTGGTCTCCCAGGAGAAGCTCAGAGCACAGACTCTGAGAAATCTCACTCCACTTGAAGTTGCATTGTGCCGTTTGTATTCATTCCGGATGCAATTTCTGTGTCTCATCTTTAATGTGAAGGTCCAAGGAATACAGAAAACCTGCAGTGGTGCATCAGAATCTAATACTGGTCTCCCAGGAGAAGCTCAAAGCACAGACTCTGTGAAATCTCACTCCACTTGAAGTTGCATTGTGCCTTTTGTATTCATTCCGGATGCAATTTCTGTGTCTCATCGTGAATGTGAAGGTCCAAGGACTACAGAAAACCTGCAGTGGTGCATCGGAATCTAATACTGGTCTCCCAGGAGAAGCTCAAAGCACAGACTCTGTGAAATCTCACTCCACTTGAAGTTGCATTGTGCCTTATGTATTCATTCCGGATGCAATTTCTGTGTCTCATCGTGAAAGTGAAGGTCCAAGGAATACAGAAAACCTGCAGTGGTGCATCGGAATCTAATACTGGTCTCCCAGGAGAAGCTCAAAGCACAGACTCTGTTACATCTCACTCCACTTGAAGTTGCATTTTGCCTTTTGTATTCATTCTGGATGCAATTTCTAAGTCTCATCGCCACTGTGAAGGTCCAAGGAATACAGAAAACCTGTGGTGGTGCATCGGAAACTAATACTGGTCTCCCAAGAGAAGCTCAAAGCACAGACTCTGAGAAATCTCACTCCACTTGAAGTTGCATTGTGCCTTTTGTATTCATTCCGGATGCAATTTCTGTGTCTCATCGTGAATGTGAAGGTCCAAGGACTACAGAAAACCTGCAGTGGTGCATCGGAATCTAATACTGGTCTCCCAGGAGAAGCTCAAAGCACAGACTCTGTGAAATCTCACTCCACTTGAAGTTGCATTGTGCCTTATGTATTCATTCCGGATGCAATTTCTGTGTCTCATCGTGAAAGTGAAGGTCCAAGGAATACAGAAAACCTGCAGTGGTGCATCGGAATCTAATACTGGTCTCCCAGGAGAAGCTCGAAGCACAGACTCTGTTACATCTCACTCCACTTGAAGTTGCATTTTGCCTTTTGTATTCATTCCGGATGCAATTTCTGTGTCTCATCGTGAATGAGAAGGTCCAAGGAATACAGAAAACCTGCAGTGGTGCATCGGAATCTAATACCGGTCTCCCAGGAGGAGCTCAAAGCACAGACTCTGTGAAATCTCACTCCACTTGAAGTTGCATTGTGTCTTTTATATTCATTCCGGATACAATATCTGTGTCTCATCGTCACTGTGAAGGTCCAAGGAATACATAAAACCTGCAGTGGTGCATCGGAATCTAATAGTGGTCTGCCAGGAGAAGCTCAAAGCACAGACTGTGTGAAATCTCACTCCACTTGGAACTGCATTGTGTATTTTGTATTCATTCCGGATGCAATTTCTGTGTCTCATCGTGAATGTGAAGGTCCAAGGAATACAGAAAACCTGCGGTGGTGCATCGGAATCTAATACTGGTCTCCCAGGAGAAGCTCAAAGCACAGGCTCTGAGAAATCTCACTCCACTTGAAGTTGCATTATGCCTTTTGTATTCATTCCGGATGCAATTTCTGTGTCTCATCGTGAAAGTGAAGGTCCAAGGAATACAGAACGCCTGCGGTGGTGCATCGGAATCTAATACTGGTCTCCCAGGAGAAGCTCAAAGCACAGACTCTGTGAAATTTCACTCCACTTGAAGTTGCATTGTGCCTTTTGTATTCATTCCGGATGCAATTTCTGTGTCTCATCGTGAAAGTGAAGGTCCAAGGAATACAGAAAACTTGCAGTGGTGCATCGGAATCTAATACTGGTCTCCCAGGAGAAGCTCAAAGCACAGACTCTGTTAAATCTCACTTCACTTGAAGTTGCATTTTCCCTTTTGTATTCATTCCGGATGCAATTTCAAAGTCTCATCGTGAATGTGAATGTTCAAGGAATACAGAAAACCTGTGGTGGTGCATCGGAATCTAATACTGGTCTCCCAGGAGAAGCTCAAAGCACAGACTCTGAGAAGTCTCACTGTACTTGAAGTTGTATTGTGCCGTTTGTATTCATTCCAGATGCAATTTCTGTGTCTCATCGTCACTGTGAAGGTCCAAGGAATACATAAAACCTGCAGTGGTGCATCGGAATCTAATAGTGGTCTCCCAGGAGAAGCTCAAAGCACAGTCTCTGAGAAATCTCACTCCTCTTGAAGTTGCATTGTGCCTTTTGTATTCATTCGGGATGCGGTTTCTGTGACTCATCATGAATGTGAAGGTCCAAGGAATACAGAAAACCTGCAGTGGTGCATCGGAATCTAATACTGGTCTCCCAGGAGAAGCTCAAAGCACAGACTCTGTGAAAGTTCAGTCCACTTGAAATTGCATTTCGTCTTTTGTATTCATTCCAGGTGCTATTTCTAAGTCTCATCGTCCTTGTGAAGGTCGAGGAATACAGAAAACCTGTGGTGGTGCATCGGAATCTAATACTGGTCTCCCAGGAGAAGCTCAAAGCACAGGCTCTGAGAAATCTCACTCCACTTGAAGTTGCATTATGCCTTTTGTATTCATTCCGGATGCGGTTTCTGTGACTCATCATGAATGTGAAGGTCCAAGGAATACAGAAAACCTGCAGTGGTGCATCGGAATCTAATACTGGTCTCCCAGGAGAAGCTCAAAGCACAGACTCTGTGAAATTTCACTCCACTTGAAGTTGCATTGTGCCTTTTGTATTCATTCCGGATGCAATTTCTGTGTCTCATCGTGAAAGTGAAGGTCCAAGGAATACAGAAACCTTGCAGTGGTGCATCGGAATCTAATACTGGACTCCCAGGAGAAGCTCAAAGCACAGATTCTGTTAAATCTCACTTCACTTGAAGTTGCATTTTGCCTTTTGTATTCATTCCGGATGCAATTTCTGTGTCTCATCGTGAATGTGAAGGTCCAAGGAATACAGAAAACCTGTGGTGGTGCATCGGAATCTAATACTGGTCTCCCAGTAGAAGCTCAAAGCACAGACTCTGAGAAGTCTCACTGTACTTGAAGTTGTATTGTGCCGTTTGTATTCATTCCAGATGCAATTTCTGTGTCTCATCGTGAATGTGAAGGTCCAAGGAATACAGAAATCCTGCAGTGGTGCATCGGAATCTAATACTGGTCTCCTAGTAGAAGCTCAAAGCACAGACTCTGTTAAATCTCACTCAACTTGAAGTTGCATTGTGCCTTTTGTATTCATTCCGGATGCAATTTATGTGTCTCATCGTGAATGTGAAGGTCCAAGGAATACAGAAAACCTGCAGTGGTGCATCGGAATCTAATACTGGTCTCCCAGGAGAAGCTCAAAGCACAGACTCTGTGAAATCTCACTCCATTGTGTCTTTTGTATTCATTCCGAATACAATTTCTGTGTCTCATCGTCACTGTGAAGGTCCAAGGAATACATAAAACCTGCAGTGGCGCATCGGAATCTAATAGTGGTCTCCCAGGAGAAGCTCAAAGCACAGACTCTGAGAAATCTCACTGCTCTTGAAGTTGCATTGTGCCTTTTGTATTCATTCGGGATGCGGTTTCTGTGACTCATCATGAATGTGAAGGTCCAAGGAATACAGAAAACCTGCAGTGGTGCATCGGAATCTAATACTGGTCTCCCAGGAGAAGCTCAAAGCACAGACTCTGTGAAAGTTCAGTCCACTTGAAATTGCATTGTGTCTTTTGTATTCATTCCGGGTGCAATTTCTAAGTCTCATCGTCCCTGTGAAGGTCGAGGAATACAGAAAACCTGTGGTGGTGCATCGGAATCTAATACTGGTCTCCCAGGAGAAGCTCAAAGCACAGACTCTGAGAAATCTCACTCCACTTGAAGTTGTATTGTGCCGTTTGTATTCATTCCAGATGCAATTTCTGTGTCTCACCGTGAAAGTGAAGGTCCAAGGAATACAGAAAGCCTGCGGTGGTGCATCGGAATCTAATACTGGTCTCCCAGGAGAAGCTCAAAGCACAGACTCTGTGAAATCTCACTCCACTTGAAGTTGCATTGTGCCTTTTGTATTCATTCCGGATGCAATTTCTGTGTCTCATCGTGAAAGTGAAGGTCCAAGGAATACAGAAAACCTGCAGTGGTGCATCGGAATCTAATACTGGTCTCCCAGGAGAAGCTCAAAGCACAGACTCTGTGAAATCTCACTCCACTTGAAGTTGCATTGTGCCTTTTGTATTCATTTCGGATGCAATTTCTAAGTCTCATCGCCACTGTGAAGGTCCAAGGAATACAGAAAACCTGTGGTGGTGCATCGGAATCTAATACTGGTCTCCCAAGAGAAGCTCAAAGCACAGACTCTGAGAAATCTCACTCCACTTGAAGTTGTATTGTGCCGTTTGTATTCATTCCACATGCAATTTCTGTGTCTCATCGTGAATGTGAAGGTCCAAGGAATACAGAAAACCTGCAGTGGTGCATCGGAATCTAATACTGGTTTCCCAGGAGAATCTCAAAGCACAGACTCTGTGAAATCTCACTCCACTTGAAGTTGCATTGTGCCTTTTGTATTCATTCCGGATGCAATTTCTGTGTCTCATCGTGAAAGTGAAGGACCAAGGAATACAGAAAACCTGCAGTGGTGCATCGGAATCTAATACTGGTCTCCCAGAAGAAGCTCAAAGCACAGACTCTGTGAAATCTCACTCCACTTGAAGTTGCATTTTGCCTTTTGTATTCATTCCGGATGCAATTTCTAAGTCTCATCGCCACTGTGAAGGTCCAAGGAATACATAAAACCTGCAGTGGTGCATCTGAATCTAATAGTGGTCTCCCAGGAGAAGCTCAAAGCACAGATTCTGAGAAGTCTCACTGTACTTGAAGTTGTATTGTGCCGTTTGTATTCATTCCGGATGCAATTTCTGTGTCTCATCGTGAATGTGAAGGTCCAAGGAATACAGAAAACCTGCAGTGGTGCATCGGAATCTAATACTGGTCTCCTAGTAGAAGCTCAAAGCACAGACTCTGTTAAATCTCACTCAACTTGAAGTTGCATTGTACCTTTTGTATTCATTCCGGATGCAATTTCTGTGTCTCATCGTGAATGTGAAGGTCCAAGGAATACAGAAAACCTGCAGTGGTGCATCGGAATCTAATACTGGTCTCCCAGGAGAAGCTCAAAGCACAGACTCTGTGAAATCTCACTCCACTTGAAGTTGCATTGTGTCTTTTGTATTCATTCCGGATACAATTTCTGTGTCTCATCGTCACTGTGAAGGTCCAAGGAATACATAAAACCTGCAGTGGTGCATCGGAATCTAATAGTGGTCTCCCAGGAGAAGCTCAAAGCACAGACTCTGAGAAATCTCACTCCTCTTGAAGTTGCATTGTGCCTTTTGTATTCATTCGGGATGCGGTTTCTGTGACTCATCATGAATGTGAAGGTCCAAGGAATACAGAAAACCTGCAGTGGTGCATCGGAAACTAATACTGGTCTCCCAGGAGAAGCTCAAAGCACAGACTCTGTGAAAGTTCAGTCCACTTGAAATTGCATTGTGACTTTTGTATTCATTCCGGGTGCAATTTCTAAGTCTCATCGTCCCTGTGAAGGTCGAGGAATACAGAAAACCTGTGGTGGTGCATTGGAATCTAATACTGGTCTCCCAGGAGAAGCTCAAAGCACAGACTCTGTGAAATTTCACTCCACTTGAAGTTGCATTGTGCCTTTTGTATTCATTCCGGATGCAATTTCTGTGTCTCATCGTGAAAGTGAAGGTCCAAGGAATACAGAAAACTTGCAGTGGTGCATCGGAATCTAATACTGGTCTCCCAGGAGAAGCTCAAAGCACAGACTCTGTTAAATCTCACTTCACTTGAAGTTGCATTTTGCCTTTTGTATTCATTCCGGATGCAATTTCTGTGTCTCATCGTGAAAGTGAAGGTCCAAGGAATACAGAAAACTTGCAGTGGTGCATCGGAATCTAATACTGGTCTCCCAGGAGAAGCTCAAAGCACAGACTCTGTGAAATTTCACTCCACTTGAAGTTGCATTGTGCCTTTTGTATTCATTCCGGATGCAATTTCTGTGTCTCATCGTGAAAGTGAAGGTCCAAGGAATACAGAAATCTTGCAGTGGTGAATCGGAATCTAATACTGGTCTCCCAGGAGAAGCTCAAAGCACAGACTCTGTTAAATCTCACTTCACTTGAAGTTGCATTTTGCCTTTTGTATTCATTCCGGATGCAATTTCTGTGTCTCATCGTGAAAGTGAAGGTCCAAGGAATACAGAAAACTTGCAGTGGTGCATCGGAATCTAATACTGGTCTCCCAGGAGAAGCTCAAAGCACAGGCTCTGAGAAATCTCACTCCACTTGAAGTTGCATTATGCCTTTTGTATTCATTCCGGATGCGGTTTCTGTGACTCATCATGAATGTGAAGGTCCAAGGAATACAGAAAACCTGCAGTGGTGCATCGGAATCTAATACTGGTCTCCCAGGAGAAGCTCAAAGCACAGACTCTGTGAAATTTCACTCCACTTGAAGTTGCATTGTGCCTTTTGTATTCATTCTGGATGCAATTTCTGTGTCTCATCGTGAAAGTGAAGGTCCAAGGAATACAGAAAACTTGCAGTGGTGCATCGGAATCTAATACTGGTCTCCCAGGAGAAGCTCAAAGCACAGACTCTGTTAAATCTCACTTCACTTGAAGTTGCATTTTGCCTTTTGTATTCATTCCGGATGCAATTTCTGTGTCTCATCGTGAAAGTGAAGGTCCAAGGAATACAGAAAACTTGCAGTGGTGCATCGGAATCTAATACTGGTCTCCCAGGAGAAGATCAAAGCACAGGCTCTGAGAAATCTCACTCCACTTGAAGTTGCATTATGCCTTTTGTATTCATTCCGGATGCGGTTTCTGTGACTCATCATGAATGTGAAGGTCCAAGGAATACAGAAAACTTGCAGTGGTGCATCGGAATCTAATACTGGTCTCCCAGGAGAAGCTCAAAGCACAGACTCTGTGAAATTTCACTCCACTTGAAGTTGCATTGTGCCTTTTGTATTCATTCCGGATGCAATTTCTGTGTCTCATCGTGAAAGTGAAGGTCCAAGGAATACAGAAAACTTGCAGTGGTGCATCGGAATCTAATACTGGTCTCCCAGGAGAAGCTCAAAGCACAGACTCTGTTAAATCTCACTTCACTTGAAGTTGCATTTTGCCTTTTGTATTCATTCCGGATGCAATTTCTGTGTCTCATCGTGAAAGTGAAGGTCCAAGGAATACAGAAAACTTGCAGTGGTGCATCGGAATCTAATACTGGTCTCCCAGGAGAAGCTCAAAGCACAGGCTCTGAGAAATCTCACTCCACTTGAAGTTGCATTATGCCTTTTGTATTCATTCCGGATGCGGTTTCTGTGACTCATCATGAATGTGAAGGTCCAAGGAATACAGAAAACTTGCAGTGGTGCATCGGAATCTAATACTGGTCTCCCAGGAGAAGCTCAAAGCACAGACTCTGTTAAATCTCACTTCACTTGAAGTTGCATTTTGCCTTTTGTATTCATTCCGGATGCAACTTCTAAGTCTCATCGTGAATGTGAAGGTCCAAGGAATACAGAAAACCTGTGGTGGTGCATCGGAATCTAATACTGGTCTCCCAGGAGAAGCTCAAAGCAGAGACTCTGAGAAGTCTCACTGTACTTGAAGTTGTATTGTGCCGTTTGTATTCATTCCAGATGCAATTTCTGTGTCTCATCGTGAATGTGAAGGTCCAAGGAATACAGAAAACCTGCAGTGGTGCATCGGAATCTAATACTGGTCTCCTAGTAGAAGCTCAAAGCACAGACTCTGTCAAATCTCACTCAACTTGAAGTTGCATTGTGCCTTTTGTATTCATTCCGGATGCAATTTCTGTGTCTCATCGTGAATGTGAAGGTCCAAGGAATACAGAAAACCTGCAGTGGTGCATCGGAATCTAATACTGGTCTCCCAGGAGAAGCTCAAAGCACAGACTCTGTGAAATCTCACTCCACTTGAAGTTGCATTGTGTCTTTTGTATTCATTCCGGATACAATTTCTGTGTCTCATCGTCACTGTGAAGGTCCAAGGAATACATAAAACCTGCAGTGGTGCATCGGAATCTAATAGTGGTCTCCCAGGAGAAGCTCAAAGCACAGACTCTGAGAAATCTCACTCCACTTGAAGTTGTATTGTGCCGTTTGTATTCATTCCAGATGCAATTTCTGTGTCTCATCGTGAATATGAAGGTCCAAGGAATACTGAAAACCTGCAGTGGTGCATCGGAATCTAATACTGGTTTCCCAGGAGAAGCTCAAAGCACAGACTCTGTGAAATCTCACTCCACTTGAAGTTGCATTGTGTCTTTTGTATTCATTCCGGATACAATTTCTGTGTCTCATCGTCACTGTGAAGGTCCAAGGAATACATAAAACCTGCAGTGGTGCATCGGAATCTAATAGTGGTCTCACAGGAGAAGCTCAAAGCACAGACTCTGTGAAATCTCACTCCACTTGAAACTGCATTGTGCCTTTTGTATTCATTCCGGATGCAATTTCTGTGACACATCGTGAATGTGAAGGTCCAAGGAATACAGAAAACCTGCGGTGGTGCATCGGAATCTAATACTGGTCTCCCAGGAGAAGCTCAAAGCACAGACTCTGAGAAATCTCACTCCACTTGAAGTTGCATTGTGCCGTTTGTATTCATTCGGGATGCAATTTCTGTGTCTCATCGTGAATGTGAAGGTCCAAGGAATACAGAAAACCTGCAGTGGTGCATCGGAATCTAATACTGGTCTCCCAGGAGAATCTGAAAGCACAGACTCTGAGAAATCTCACTCCACTTGAAGATGCATTGTGTCTGTTGTTTTCATTCCGGATGCAATTTCTGTGTCTCATCGTCACTGTGAAGGTCCAAGGAATACAGAAAACCTGCAGTGGTGCATCGGAATCTAATACTGGTCTCCCAGGAGAAGCTCAAAGCACAGACTTTGAGAAATCTCACTCCACTTGAAGTTGCATTGTGCCTTTTGTATTCATTCGTGATGCAATTTCTGTGTCCCATCGTGAATGTGAAGGTCCCAGGAATACAGGAAACCTGGGCGGTGCATCGGAATCTAATACTGGTCTCCATGGATTGTTTAAAATCACAGAGTGTTTGTAGCGCTACTCCCCCTGAACAAAAGTCTTCATTATGCATTTTGTATTGAATCACGATGCAATTTATGCGTTTCATGGTCAATGTGACGGTCTAAGGGTTACAGAAAACCTGCTGTGGTTAACCGGTATGTAATACTGGACTCACAGTAAAGATTCAAAGCATAGATTGTTGAAGCGTTCACCCTCCTGTGCAAAAGTCGGCATTGTGCCATTTGTATTCACTCCCGAGGCAATTCCTGTGTTTCATCGCCAATAGAATGGTCCAAGGGTTACAGTAAACCTTGAGTGGTAAATCGGAATATACCTCTGGACTCCAAGGAAAGCTTCTAATCACAGACTGCTCTAAGCGTTACTCCACCTGGACAGAAGTCGGCATTCTCCCTTTTGTAGTCAATCCCGATGCAATAGCTGTGTTGCGTCGTCAATTTCAAGGTAGAACGTGTTACAGAAAAACTGCAGTTGAACATCGGAATCTACTTTGAAATCCCAGGAAAGGTTCTAAACACAGACTGCTTGAAGCGTTGCTTCCGCTTGACAGAAGTCGGCATTGTGCCCTTTGCATTCAATCCCGGTTCATTTCCTGTGTTTCATCGTCAATGAGAATGCCCAAGGGTTACAGTAAACCTGCAGTGGTGCATCGTAATCTACTACTAGACTCCCACGGAAGCTTCCAACCACAAACTGTTTGAAGGGTTACTCCCCCTGGACGGAGGTCGGTATTGTGCATTTTCTATTCAATCACGAGGCAATCTGTGCGTTCATCGCTGATGTGGAGGTGCAAGGGATATAGTCAACTTGCAGTGGTACATCGAAATCTACTCCTGGACTCCAAGGAAATGTTCTAAACACAGACTGCTCTAAGCGTTACTCCCCCTGGACAGAAGTCGGCATTCTCCCTTTTGTACTCAATCCCACTGCAATATCTGTGTTTCGTCGTCTATTTGAAGGTTCGAGAGTTACAGAAAAGCTGCAGTTGTTCATCGGAGTCTACTACTGGACTGCCAAGAAAGGTTCCAACACAGACTTTTGAGGCATTACTCACCTTTTGTATTCACTCTCGATGCAATTTCTGTTTCATCGTCAGTGTGAAGGTACAAGGGATACAGTACCCCTGCAGTGGTACATCGGAATCTATTTCTGGACTCCTAGGAAATGTTCAAAGCACAGATTGTTTAAGCGGTACTTCCCCTGGACATAAGTCGGCATTGCGGCTTATGTATTCAATCCCGATGCAAATTCTGTGTTTCATCGTCAATGTAAAATTGCAAGCGTTCCAGTAAATTTGTTGTGGCTCATCAGGTTTTGATACTGCCAGATACAGTAAACATGCAGTGGTGTATCGGAATGTAATACTGGTCTCCCAGGAAAGTTTCAAATACAGACTGTTTGAAGCGTTACTCCCCATGGACAAAAGTTGGCACTGTGCCTTTTGTATTCAATACCGATACAATTTCTGTGTTTGGTCTTCAGTGTGAAGCCCAAGAGTTACAGTAAACGTGCAGTGGTGCATCGGTATCTACAACAGGACTCCCAGTTAGGTTCAAAGCACAGATTGTTTCAAGGATCACTCACCCTGGACTGAAGTCGGCATTGTGCCTTTTTTATTCAATCCCAATGCCATTTCTGTGTTTCTTAGTAACTGTGAAGGCCCAAGGGTTACATTAAACCTGCAGTGATGCACCAGAATCTACTACTGGACTCCCAGCAAAGTTTCCAACATAGACCGTTGAAGCGTTGCTCCTCCTAGACAGAAGTCGGCAGTGTGTCTTTTGTATTCCATCCGGATGGAATTTCTATTTTTCATCGTCAATGTGAAGGTCCAAGGCTTACAGTAAACCTGCCGTTGTGCATTGAAATCCCTAAGTGGTCTCCAAGGATTGGTTAAAAGCAAAGACTGTTTGTAGCGGTTCTCCTCCTGTACATAAGTTGGCATTTTGTTATTTGTATTCAATCCCGAGAATTTTCTGTGTTTCATCGTCAATGGGAACGTCCGAGGGTTACAATAAACCTGCAGTGGTACATAGGAATCTGCTTCTAGACTCCAAATTAAAGTTCTAATCTCAGACTCCTCTAAGCGCTACTCCCCCTGCACAAAAGTCATCATTCTGCCTGCTGTAAACAATCTCGATGCAATATATATGTTTGCTCGTCAATTTGAAAGTCCAAGAGCTCCAGAATAACTGCAGAGGTGCATCGGAATCTAATAGTGGTATCCCAGAAAGTTTCCAACGCAGACTGTTTGTAGCATTACTGCTCCTGGCCAGAAGTCGTCTTAGTGCCTTTTGTGATCAATCCCGTTGCCATTTCTGTGCTTGATTGTCAATGTGGAGGCCCAAGACTTTCAGTAGACCAGTATTGTTGCATCGGAATCTACTACTATTGTAAAGTTGTTGCTTTGATTTGCTATGTAAGCTGAATTGATAGACAATAAAAGCGGGTTAAAAGCTGTGAGCTGTCTGGGGAAGTTAACCTTGCATTACTGCGCAACTGTTTCACCAGGTATCCAGTCTAGCTTACCAAATTCCCAACCAGACTAACATTAATTATAATCTTTTGATAGTCATACGACAACCAGTGATATATATATATATATATATATATATATATATATATATATATATATATATATATATATATATATATATATATATATATATATATATATATAAGAGAATTTAAATAAAAAGAAATAAATCAGTTTATATTTGGAAATTTATTTTAACATTAATCACTGAAATTTCAGCATATTAAATTTGATTCATAAATAAACTGGTGCCTTATTTAGGATTGTGAAAATGTGAGATTGTAATCTTACAGAACACATCAAATATGGAGCCAAGATTGGGAGACTGCATACAACACTGCATTCATAAAACAACACACGAAGAACGTTGAAACATATGCAAGAGAAAATTAAGCACTATCAACCGATTCAATTTTCACCCAAAGAAGTTACGTTCGTTGCACAATCCTGTCCGTTATGTAATTACCACACACTGGTATACTAAATTCATATTAACTCTTTGTGAAATCTTCCCGAAAAGAATAGCTGAGGGCTACTTTGATGATTACACCACATGCTTCACGTGGTCAACTTGGTTTACACAAAGAGTGTAACTCCACAATAATTTTGATAATTAAAATAAATTGGATCGAAAAGCAATTTACAAAAGAAAAACCTGAAACTGGTTACTATCGTCTTACTATTAACCTGATGGGTCAAACAATTGTATAAGCACGTGGTACTGGTTTCACAAAGTACACCCCACGTGGGTTGAACATAAAGAAAAGTTGCTATATTGAAAAATATTGTCAAGACGAGACGTTATAATCTCACGCACATTCGCATTTAAGATTGATGAACTTAGAGTTACTGATCAACACGTGGTTCCACTTTACTCACAAAGTAGTGACAAAGCAACTACCGGAATATATTCTGAACTTCACACGAGAATTACACTGCGCTGCAATTTAAGATAACATTAGATATTTTAGAGTTAAACCTGAAATAAAGGTGATTAAATTTTCAGTTAGGCTTAACTTAAGAACTCCATTGTCCTATGGACTTAGCAGACACGCGCTTAGCCGGAGATCTTACCACTTCAGACGCTCGCCACGGACAGACTGACCTGGTCCCTCCTTGAGGGTGGCTCACAAATACAAACAGAAGTGGCCAGAGGGGCAGCTTCCTATACCAACATGACAAGCGATGGACAGGACCATACTAAGGATAGAAACCTCTCTGCTTTTAGAAAGCGTAGCTACCTGTTCCGACGTTGGTCCTACTGTTCTCTAGCAGACAGCCTTGTCTGCTACCCTCAAGCATGCAATTAGAAATACATTTGCTCATTCATCCTCTCACACAGATGGGAAGGGGGATGACAGTATCTTATCATATACAGTATATAAAAGAAGGCGGATGTAGGTTCCGTATGAGACTGTGTGCCATGAATTACATATAAACTGTGTTTTAAAGTGTAGTAGTGTGACAGATCGTTCTTGTTTATGTGTAAAAGTAACACGTTCCACTACTCAGTCTCCTCCCAGATAGTCAGAAACGCCACAGTAAATTTAGAAGAGGAATTTATGCCGTAAATGACAACAGATTTAAGAAATTAACATGAAAGGAATCCAACAGAGACCTTTCACTATATTCCCAGCAAAGTTTCAAAATACAGACCTTTTGAAGCGGTACTCCCCCAGGACATAAGTCGGCATTGCTGCCTTTGTATTCAATCCCGATGCAATTTCAGTGTTTCATCGACAATATAAATGTGCAAGCGTTCCAGTAAATTGGTCGTGGCTCATCGGAATTTGATACTGGTCTCCCATGAGAGGTTCAATGCACATACTGTCCGAAACGTTTCTCCCCTGCCCAGAAGTCGTTATTGTGCTGTAGATGAAATTTCGGTGTTTGATCGTCAATGCCACGTTCCGAGGGTAAGAGTAAACCGGCAATGGTGCATCGTAATCTACCGCTGGACTCCTAGGAAAGGTTCCAACACAGACTGTATGAGGCGTTACCCCACTGGACACAAATCGGCGTTGTCCTTTTTGTATTCAATCCCGATGCAGTTTCTGTTTTTCATCGTCAATGTGAAGGTGTAAGGGTTACAGGTAACCTAGAGTTGTGCATAGAAATCTACTACTGCACTCCCAGGATGGGTTCCAACGCAGACTGTATGAGGCGTTGTCCTCCTGGACACAAGACGGCATTGTGCTTTTTGTATTTAATTCGGATGCAAATTTTGTGTTTCACCGTCATTATTGAGGTCCTGGGGTACGATAATTCTGCAGCGGTGCATCCTAATCTTCTACTGGACTCCCAGGGGTGTTCAAAGCACAGAACGTCTAGAGCGGTTCCCTCACTGGACAGAAGCCTGGTTTATGCATTTCGTATGCAATCCCGGTCTAGTTTCTGTATTTCATCGTCCATATGAAGGTCCAAGTGTTACAGTAAACTTGCAGTGGTGCGTCGGAATCTAATACTGGTTTCCCAGGAATGTTTCCAACACAGACTGTTCGGAATATTACGCCCCCAAACGGACGTTAACATTCTATCTTTAGTATTCAATCCCGATGCATTTTCCTTGTTTCATCGTCAATGTGAAGGTCCAAGGGTTACAGTAAATCTGTGGTTTTGCATCGGAATCTACTACTGGACTCCCGGGAAATGTTCAAAGCACAGACTGTTTGAAGCGTTACACCCTCTGGGCAGAAGTCGGAATTGCGCCTTTTGTACTGATTCCCGAAGCAATTCCTGTGTTTCGTCGTCAATGTGCAGGTCCAAGCGTTAAAGTAAACCTGCAGTCGTGCATCGGAATCTGCTACTGGACTCCCAGGAAAGGTTCCAACACAGCCTGTATGATTCGTTATCCCCCTGGACACAAGTCGGCATTGTGCTTTTAGTATTCAATCGATGCAATTTCTGTGCTTCACCGTCAATATGAAGGACCAAGGGATACGGTAAATCTTCATCGGAATCTACTACTGGACTCGGAAGAAAGTTCAATGCACATCGTCAATGTGAAGTCCAAGGGATACAGTTAACCTGTCATGGTGCATCGGAATCTAATACTGGTCTCCCAGGAATGGTGCAAACAAAGACTGTTTGAAGCGTTATTCCCCTGGATAGAAGTCAGCATTGTGCCATTTGTATTCAATGCCAATTCAATTTCTGCGATTGATCCGCAATGTCAAGGTCTTTCGTCAATGTGATTTTCCAAGTGTTCCAAGGGTTACGGTAAACCTATAGTGGGGCATCGAAATATACTACAAGGTTCCCGGGAAAGGTTCCAACACAGACTGTATGTAGCGATACTCCCCCTGTACAGAAGTCAGCATTGTTCATTTTGTATTCAATCGTACAATGTCTGTGTTTCTTCGTCAATCTAAAGTCCAAAGGATACAGTAAACATGCAGTATTGCGTCGGAATCTATTACTGGACCCCCAGAAAAGTGTCAAAGCACAGGCTGTTTGAAGCGTTATTTTCCGCGGACAGAAGTTGTTATTGTGCCTTTCGTACTCAATCCCGATGAAATTTCTGTGGTTCAACGTCAGCGTGATGGTCCAAGGGTTACAGTAAACCTGCAGTAGTGCATCGGAATCTAATACTAGACTCCCAGGAAAGGTTCCATTACAGACAGTATGAGTCGTTACATCCCCCCCCCCCCCCCACACCGGATACAAGTCGGCATTGTGCATTTTATATTCAATCCCGATGCAATTTATGTGTTTCATCGTCAATATTAATGTCCAAGGGATACAGTAAATCTGCAGTGGTGCATCGGAATAAAGTACTGAACTCCCAGGAAAGATCAAAGCACAGACATTTGGGAGCGGTTCTCTCCCTGTACAGAAGTCGGCATTGTGCCTTGTATGTGGTATCCTGATGCAATTGAAGTGTTTCGCCGTCATCGTGAAGGTCCAAGGGTTACAGGGAAGGTTGAAACACTGAAGCGTTACTTGCCTAGACGGAAGTCGGCACTGTGCCTCCTGAATTCATTCACGATTCAGTTTCAGTGTTCCACCGTCCAAGTGAATGTCCAAGGTTTACAGTAAACCTGAAGTTATACATCGAAATATCATACTGGACTCCCAGGAAAGGTTCAAAACACAGACCGTTTGAAGCGATAATCCTCATAGACAGAAGTCAGCGTTGTGCCTTTTGTATTTAATCGCAATCCAAATTCTTATTTCATCGTCAATGTGAAGGTCCAAGTATTCCAGTAAATCTGCAGTGCTGCATCGGAATCTAATACTACTCTTCCCCCAGGAAAGGTTCAAATCAGATACTCTTTGAAGCGTTACTCCACCTGCAGAGAAGTCAGCATGTGCATTTTGTACTCAATCCCGGTGCAATTTCTGGGTTTCATCGTCAATGTGGTAAACTTGCCAAGGTGCAACGGAATCTACTACTGGTCTCCCTAGAAAGTTTCCAACCCAGACTGTTTGAAGTGTTATTAACACTGGATCAAATTTCGGCATTGTACATTTTTCATCCAATACCGATGCAATTTCTGTGTTTCATCGTCAATGTGATGGTCCAAGTGTTACAGTACTCATGCAGTGCTGCATCGGAATCTGCCACTGGACTCCCAGGAAAGGTTAAAAGACAAACTTTTTGAATCGCTTCTGCACCTGTACAGAAGTCGGCACTGTGTTTTAAGTATGCTATCCCGATGCATCATCTGTATTTCATCGTCAATATGAAGGTCCAAGGGATAGAGTAAACCTGCAGTGGTGCATTGATATCTACTACTGGACTCCCAGGAAAGGTTCAAAACACAGACCGTTTGAAGCGGCACTCCCTCTCGACAGACGTCGCCATTGTGAATTTTGTATTCAATCCCGACGAAATTTCTTTGTTTCGTCGTCCATATGAAAGTCCAAGGGATAGTGTAAACCTGCAGTGGTCCATCTAAATCTACTACTGGACTCCCCGGAAGGGTTAAAAGCACAGGCAGTTTGAAGCGTAACAGCCTGTTGACTGAAGTCGATATTGTGACTTTTGTATTCCAACCCGATGCAATTTCATCGTCAATTTGAAGTTCCTAGTCTTACAGGAAACCTGCAATGGTGCAGTGTACTACTGGAGTGTACTACAGGACTCACAGGAGATTTTCCAACACAGAGTGTTTCAAGCGTTCCTCCCCCGGCACAGAAGACGGCATTGTGAATTCTGTATTCAATTCCGAAGCAATTTCTATGTTTCATAGACAATTTGAAGGTCCAAGATTTATATTAACCTTCCGTGGTGCTTCGGAATATACTACTGGACTCCCAGGAATCCTTCCAAGCACAGTCCTTTTGAAGCGTTACCCCCTGGACAGAAATCGGCAATGTGACTGTTGTATTCCACCACAATGCAATTTCGATGTTTTTATCGTCAATGTCGAGGCCCAAGGGTTACAGTAAAATAGTAGTGGTGCATCAGAATATATCATTGGACTACTAGGAATGGTTCGAAGCACACACTGCTTGATGCGTTACTCCCCCTGGACAAAAGACGTCTTTGGGCCTTTTGCATTCAATCCCGACGCTATTTCTGTGTTCATCGTTATTGTGAAGGTCTTAGGGTTACAGTAAACCTGCCGTGGTACATCGAAATGTAAAACTGGTCTCCCATGGAAGGTTCAAATCACAGACGGTTTGATGCGTTACTCCGCCTGGGCTGAAGACGGGATTTTGCATTTTGTGTACAATCCCGATGCAAGTTCTATGTTTCCTCGTCAATATGAAGGTGCAAGGGCTACAATAAACATGCACCGTTGCATCGAAATCTATTACTGGACTTCCAAATAGGGTTCAAATCACAGACCGTTTGATGTCTTACTCTCCCTGGACAGAATTCGGCACTGTGCGTTTTGTATTCCATCCTGATGCAATTTCTGTTTTTCATCGTCAATGTGAAGGTAAAACGAATACAGCAAACCTGCAGTGGTGCATCGGAATCCACTAGTGGGCTCCCAGCAAAGGTTCATACCACAGACCGTTTGAAGAGTTACTCAGCCTGAGCGGAATCGGCATTGAGACTTTTATAATCAATCCGGATGCAATATCTGTGTTTCACCGCAAAGTGAAGGTCCAAGGGTTACAGTAAACCTGCGGTAGTGCATCGCAATCTACTACTGGACTCAATGGATATTTTCAAAGGACAGACTGTTTGAAGCGTCACACCCCCCGGGCAGAATTAGGCATTGTGCCTCTTGTAATCAATCGCGATGCAATTTTAAATTTCATCGTCTATGTAAAAGTCCAGCAGTTACAATAAACCAGCAGTGGTGAATCGGAATCTACTACAGGACTCGCAGGAAATTTTTCAGCACAGAGTGTTTGAAGCGTTACTCCCCCTGGACTGTAATCGTCATTGTGCCTAGTGTATTCCATACCGATTCAATTTCTGTGTTTCATCGACCATCTGAAGACCGAAGGGATACATTAAAATTGCAGTGGGGCATCGGAATTTAATACTGGTCACCCTTTAATGTTTCTTACACAGACTGTTTGAAACGTTACTCCCCCTGGACGGAAGTCGTCATTGTGCTTTTTGTAATCAATTCCGAGGCAAATTCTGTGTTTCATCGTCAACGTGAAGCTCCAAGGGTTGCATTAAAGCAGCCATTGTGTATCAGAATATATTCCTTGACCCCAAGGAAAGATTCAAAGCACAGTATAATTGAAGCCTTAATCCCCCTGGACAGAAGTCCGCATTGTGATTTTTCTATTTAATGCCGATGCATTTTCTGTGTTTCATCAGTTAACCTGTCGTGGTGCATCGGAACCTACTATCGGACTCCCAGGAAATTTTTTCAACACAGAGTGTTTTTGATGCGTTACGCTCCCTGGACAGAAATCGGCATTGTGTCATTTGTATCACATCACGATGCAATTTCTGTGTTTCATCGTCAATGTGATGTCCCAATGGTTACATTAAACCTGCCGTTGTGCATCGGAATCTACTACTGGACACCTAGGAATGGTTCAGACATAGGCTATTTGAAGCGTCACTCCCTTTGGATAGAAGTCGGCATTGTACTTTTTGTAATCACTTCCGAGACATTTTGTGTATCATCGTCAATGTGAAAGTCCAGGGCACCTGCTGAGGTGCAATGGAATCTACTACTGGTCACCCAGGAGTGGTTCAAAGCACAGACTGTTTGAAGCGTGACCCATCCTGGTTAGAGTGTCTCGCATTGTGCCTATTGTATTTAATCCCTATGCAATTTCTGTGTTTCATCATCAACGTGAAGTTAAAAGTTATAACAAACCTGTAGTAGGGCATCGGAATCTACTACTGCTCTCCCAGGAAATTTTCACATACAGATTGTTTGAACCATTACCCCGTCGACAGAATCCGGCATTGTGCCTTTGTATTCCTTCCCGATGCCATTTCTGTGATTCATCGTCAATGCGAAGGCCCAAGGGTTACACTAAAGCTGCGGTGGTGCATCGGAATCTATTACTGGGCTCCCTGGAAATTTTCCAACACAGAGTGTTTAAAGCGTTACTCCACCTGGACAGGAGTCGGCATTGTGCATTTTGTATACAATCCCGATGCAATTTATTTGTTTCATTGTCTATGGAAGGTCCAATGGAAACAGTAAATCTACCGTGGTGCATCGGAATCTAATACTCTCCTCCCAGGAAAGGTTCAAATCACAGACTCCCCCTGTACGAAGGTCTCCGTTGTGCCTTTTGCATTCAAATCCGATACAATTTCTGTGTTTCATCGTCAATGTGAAGTATCATGTTGTACAGTAAATCTGCAGTATTGCATGTGAATCTACTACTGGACTCAAAGGAAACTTTCAAAGCATAGACTGTTTGAAACTTTACTCCCCATGGACATAATTATACATTGTGCCTCTTGTGTTCAATCGCGATGCTATTTTGTGTTTCACCGTGAATGTGAAGGCCCAAGGGTTACGTTAAACTTGCTGTGGTTCATCGGAATCTACTACTGGAGTCCTAGGAAAGAATCAAACTACAGAGTATTTGAAGCGTTAATCCCCCTTTCCAGAATTCGGCATTGTGCCTTTTCTATTTAATACCGATGTATTTTCTGTGTTTCATCAGTAAACCTGTCGTGGTGCATCCGAATATAATGCTGGCCTCCCAGGAATTGATCAAATCATAGAGTAATCAAAATGTCCACGCGTGTACTGCCGGTCTACAGTGTCCAACGGGCACAATATTTCGGAGATCATACATGTCCCATCATCAGGTGAACTGACGGAACGTGCCGGTACGGAGATCCGCACGCTATGGCTGCTCAGGGGGAACTGGGGTTGGTCCCGTTGGCGGCCGTTTTAAATACCCTCCGCCCGCGGCGCCCTCCCTCCGCCATCCGCGCCCCGCGGCACGGTCGCGTGGTGGAAGAGATTGTGACGGCGCCTGAGACGACGTCGGTGTGATGGCTCTGTCCGCCGTGATCGTCACAACTATACGTTTGCTCGGTTTACTCTTGATTAACCCAATAGCTGGTTGCCAAGCCTTGCTAAGAATATAGCCACAGTCACGGTTCATGAGGTCGTCATTGGTGCGAATTTCGATGGCCTCTCTAACAACGCTGTCCCAGTATCTCGACGTGCGCTCATTCTCCATAGCGTGATTTTCCGACAATGTTCAGCGACCGCCGACTTGCTCGGGTACATCAGTCGAGTGTGCCTCTGGTGTTCACGGCATCGATCCTCGACGATAGGCATCGTCTGACTAATTGTTTGGCGCTCCCCACCAGTGCACGAGTTTTATTCGGAGGACGAAACACAGTTCCGACCCGGTGTTTCTTCAAAATGCGGGCGATTTTCCCCGAGAGTGCGCCTGTATAAGGAATGAACGTAGTGCCTACCTCCTCCCTCGTGATTTCATCCATCACTACAGGTTGTGCTGTAGTGGTTGGGCGGAGAGCACGTTGAATCTGCCACTCTGAGTACCCATTTTTTCGAAATACAGTTCTCAGATGTTCCAATTCCTGGGGTAGACAATCTGCGTCAGAGATAGTGCGCGCCCTATGTACTAGAGTTTTAAGTACCCCATTCCTCTGTGAAGGGTGGTGGCAGCTGTCTGCGTGCAAATACAGATCAGTGTGCGTCTTCCGATACACCCCATGACCTAGGATGCCGTTCTCCCTTCTCTTGACCAAACCTTCACGGAAAGGTATACCCTTTGTTTCAGACTCCATAGTGAATTTGATGTTGGAGTGCATGGAGTTTAGATGTGTGAGGAAGTCAACGAACGTGTCGTCCACGTAGCGGAAAAAGCAAGTAGGTTTCCATTCGGATGACGACAGGGCTTCCTCCTCGAAGTTCTCCGTGTACAAATTCGCTACCACCGGTGAGAGTGGGCTACCCATGGCGACTCCCTCCGTTTGTTCGTAGCATTCTCCATTAAAAAGAGGCACACTCGACTGATGTATCCGAGCAAGTCGGCGGTCGCTGAACATTGTTTGTCGGAAAATCACGCTATGGAGTATGAACGCACGAGGATTCTGGTACAGACGTCGAGATACTGGGACAGCGTTGTTAGAGAGGCCGTCGAAATTCGCACCATTAACGACCTCATAAACCGTGACTGTGGCTATAATCTTAGCAAGGCTTGGGAACCAGCGATTGGGTTAATCAAGAGTAAACCGAGCAAACGTATAGTTGTGACAACCACGGCGGACAGAGCCATCACACCGACGTCATCTCAGATGCCGTCGCAATCTGTTCCACCGCGCGACCGTGCCGCGGGGCTCGGACGGCGGAGGGAGTGCGCCGCGGGCGGAGGGTATTTAAAACGGCCGCCAACGGGACCAACCCCAGTTCCCCCTGAGCAGCCATAGCGTGCGGATCTCCGTACCGGCACGTTCACAGGAGCTCAGCCGTCATTTCACCTGACGATGGCGACATGTATGATCTCCGAAATATTGTGCCCGTTGGACACTGTAGACCGGCAGTACACCCGTGGATATTTTGATTATCAAATACGACGGGATAAACTCAAGAATCACAAATCATAGACTGTTTAAAGGAGTAATCCGCTTGGACAGAAGTCGGCATTGTGCCTTTTGTAATCAGACACGATGCAGTTTCTGTGTTTCACCGTCAATGTGAAGGGACAAGGATTACAGTAAACCTGAGTGAGGTTGTCCATCTGAATCTACTACTGGAATCCCAGGAAAGGTTCAAATCACAGACTGTTTGAACCGTTACTCCCCCTGGACAAAGGTCGGCATCGTGCCGTTTGCACTCAATACCGATCCAGTTCTGTGTTTCATCGTCAATGTGAAGCTCCATGAGTTACAGTAATCCTGCAGTGGTGCAGCGGATTCTAATACTGGACTCCCAGGAAATTTTCCAACTCGGAGTGTTTGAAGCGCTACTCCCCATGCACAGAAATCACCTTTGTGCCTTTTGTATTCCATTCCGATGCTATTCCTGTGTTTCATCGTCAATGTGAAGGCCCAAGGGTTACAGTAAAATTTCTTTGGTGCATCGGAATTTAATACTGGCGAACCACGAAAGTTTCTAACACAGACTGTTTGAAGCGTTACTCACCCAGGACAGAAATCGGCATTGTGCCTTTTGTATTCCATCCCAGTGCAGTTTCTGTGTTTCATCAGTAAACCTGTGGTGATGCATCGGAAACTACAACTGGACTCCGAGGATAGGTCCTAAGCACAGACTGTTTGAGGCGTTATCCCCCGTGAGAAAAGTCGGCATTGTGACTTTTGTATTCATTCCCGATGCAATTTCTGTGTTCATCGATATTTTGAAGGTCGAAGGGTTGCAGTAAATCTGCAGTGGTGCATCAGGATCTGCTACTGGATTCCCAGGAATGATTCAAAGAACAGACTGCTTGAATTGTTACCCCCCCTTGACAGAAGTTGGCATTGTGCCTTTGTATGCAATCCCGATGGATTTTCTATATTCAACGAAGTTATGAACGTCCTAGGTTTACAGTAAACCTGCAGTTGGGCAGTGGAATCTACTACTGGACTCTCAGGAATTTTTTGGAAGTACATACTGGTTGATGCGTTAAGCTCCTAAAACCGAACTCCGGATAGTGACTTTTGTGTTCAATCCCGATGCAATTCCTGTGTTTCATCGTCAGTGTTAGGTAGAAGGGATACAATAAACATGAATCGTTGCATTGTAATCTACTACTGCACTCCCAGAATCGTTCAGAGCACAGACCGTTTCAAACGGTGGTCCGCATGGATAGAAATCGCCATTAACCGATTATATTAAATCTCGATGCAATATCTGAGTTTCATCGTCAATGTGAAAGTGAAGGGTTACAGAAAATCTGCCGTGGTGCATCGAAATATAATACTGGTCTCCCAGGAAAGATTCAAATCAAATACGGTTTGAAGCGTTACTCCCCCTGGACAAAGGTCGGCATTGTGCCGTTTGCACTCAATCCCGATACAATCTCTGTGTTTCATTGTCAATGTGCAGGTACACTAAACTTGCTGTAGTGCGTCCGAATCTACTGCTGGACTCCCAGGTAAGGTCCCAAACACAGACGGGTTGAATCATTACTCCCCCTGGACAGAAGTCCACCTTGTGCCTTTTGTATTCCATCACAATGCAATTTCTGTGTTTCGTCGTCAATGTAACGGCCCAAGGGTTACACTAAAATTGCATTGGTGCATCGGAGTTTAAGACTGGACAAACAGGAAAGTTTCTAAGACAGACAGTTTGCAGCGCTACTCCCTATGGACAGAAGTCGGCATTGTGATTTTTGTATTCAATTCCGTGGCAATTTCTGTGTTTCATAGTCAATGTGAAGTTTAAGGGTTACAGTAAACCTGTAGTGGTGCATCGGAATCCATTACTGCACTCCCAGGAAAGGTTCCAAGCACAGACTGGCTGATGCGTTACTCCCCTTAACCGTAGTCGGGATTGTGCCTTCTTTATTCAGTCCCAATGCAATTTATGTATTTCATCGCCAATGTGAAGCTCCAAGGGTTACACTAAACTGCCGTGGTGCATCTGAATGTACTATTGTTCTCCCAGGAAAGGCTCGAAGCACAGCCTGTTTGAAGCGTCACTCCCCGTGTACAGAAGTCGGAATTATGCCTTTTGTATTCAATCGAGATTCAGTATTAGTGTTTCATCGTCAAAGTAATGTTCCATGGGTAACAGTACACCTGCAGTGGTGCATCGGAATCTAATACAGTTCAACCAGGAATGGCTCAAAGCAAAGACTCTTCAAAGCGTCACTCCCCCGGTCCAGAAAAAGGCTTCTTCCTTCAGTAGTCAATCCTGATGCAATTTCTTTGTTTCATTGTCAATGTGAAGGTGCAAGGGTTACAGTAATCTACAGTGGTGCATCGTATTATAATTCTGGTCTCCCTGGAAAGGCTCAAAGCACAGATAGTTTCAAGCTTCACTCCCCGTGTACAGAAGTCGGCATTGTGCCTTTTGTCTTCAATCCCGATGCAATTTCTGTGTTTGATCGTCAATGTGAACGTCCAAGGGTTACAGTAAACATACAGTGGTGCATCGGAATCAAATACTGTTCTTCCAGGAAAGGCTCAAAACACAGACGGTTTGAAGTGTCTCTCCCCGTGTTCAGAAGTCGGCATTCTCCCCTTTGTATTCAATCCCGATGCAATTTCTGTGTTTCATCGACCATGTGAAAGTCAAAGGATTACACTAAATCTACAGTAGTGCATGAGAATCTAATAAAGTTCTCCAAGGAAAGGCTCAGAACACAGAACGTTTGAAGCGTGACTCCCCGTGTACAGAAGTCAGCATTGTGCCTTTTGTATTCAATAACGATAAAATTTCTGTGCTTCATAGTCAGTGTGAAGGTGTCAGGAATACAGTAACCTGCAGTGGTGCTTCGGATTCAAATACTGTCCTTCCTAGAAAAGCTAATAGCACAGACTGTTTGAAACGTCACTCCCCGTGTACCAAAGTTGACATTCCAATTTTGTACTCAATTCCGATGCAATTTCTGTGTTTCATCGTGAAAGTGAAGGTTCAAGGTTACAGCAAATCTGCAGTGGTGCATCGGAATCTAATACTGTCCTCCCAGGAAAGGCTCATAGCAGAGACTATTTGATGCGTCACTCCCCGTGTACAGAAGTCGGCTTTGTGCCATTCGTATTCAAGCCCGCTGGAATTTCTGTAGTTCATCGTCAATGTGAAGGTCCAAGGGAGTCAATAAACTGACTTGATGCAACGGAATCAAATAGTCTTCTTCCAGGAAAGGCAGACTGTTTGAGGTGTCACTTATTGTGTACAGAAGTAGGCATTGCGCCTTTAGTATTCAATTCCGTCGCAATATCTGTGTTTCATCGTCAAAAGTGAAGCTCCACGGGTTACAGTAAACCTGCAGAGGTGCATCGGAAACTAATACTGTTGTCCCAGGAAAGGCTCTAAGCAAAGACACTTTGAAGCATTACTCCCCGTGTACAGAGGTTGGCATTCTGAATTTTGTATTCAACCCCGATGCAATTTCTGCGTTTCATCGTCAATGTGAAGGTCCAAGTGATACAGTAAACCTGCTGTGGTGCATCGGAATCTAATACTGCTCTCCCAGGAAATGCTCATAGCAAAGACTATTTGAAACGTCACTCCCCGTATGCAGAAGTCGGGTTTGTGCCTTTTGTATTCAATCCCGATGCAATTTTCACGTCTCATCGTCAATGTGAAAGTCCAAGGTTTACAGTAAACTGCCGTGGTACATCAAGGCTCAAAGCGCAGAATGTTTGAAGCGTCACTCACCGTGTACAGAAGTCGGCATTGTGCCTTTCGTATTCAATACCGATGTAATTTCTGTGGTTCATCGTGAATGTGAAGGTCCAAGGGTTACAGTAAACTGCGTGGTGCATCGGAATGTAATACTGTTCTCCCAGGGAAGGCTCAAAGCACAGAATATTTGAAGCGGCACTACCCGTGTTCAAAAGTCGGTATTGTGCCTCTCGTATTCATTCCCGATGCAATTTCTGTGTTTCATCGTCAAAGCGAAGGTCAAAGGGTTACAGTAATCTACTATGGTGCGTCGTAATATAATTCTGTTCTCAATGGAAAGGCTCAAAGCACAGACAGTTTGAAGCTTCACTCCCCATGTAAAGAGGTCGGCATTATGCCTCTTATATTGATTCCTGATGCAATTTCCGTGTTTAATCATCAATGTGAATGTCTAGGGCATACAGTAAACCTGCAGTGGTGCCTCGGAATCAGATACTGTTCTCCCAGGAATGACTCAAACAAGAGGTTGTTTCAAATGTTACTCCCCGTGTACGGGGTCAGCATTGTGCATTTTAAATTCAATTCTGAAGCAATTTCTGTGTTTCATCGTCAATGTGAATGTCCAAAGGATTCAGTAAAACGGCAGCTGTGCATCTACATCAAATTCTGTTCTCCCTGGAAAGGCTCAAAGCACGCACAGTTTGAAGCTTCACTCCTCGGGTACAGAAATGCCTTTTGAATCCAGTCCGGATGCATTATCTGTGTCTTACCGTCAATGTGAAGGTCCAAGGGATACAGTAAACCTGTTTTGTTTCATCGGAATCAAATACTGTTCACCTAGGTACGGCTCATGGCACAGACTCATTTGAAGCGTCACTCACCGTGTGCAGAAGTCGCCATTGTGCCTTTTGTATTCAATTCCGATGTGATTGTTATGTATCATAGTCAATCTGAAAGTCCAAGGAGTACAGTAAATTGCCGTGGTGCATCTGATGAAATACTGTTCTTCCAGGAATGGCTGAAAGCATAGACTGTTTGAAGCATCACTTCCAGCGTAGAGAAGTCAGCATAATGCCTCTTGTAATCAATCCCGATGCAATTTATGCGTTTCATCGTCAATGTGAGGGTCGAAAGGGTTACACCAAATCTGCTGTGGTGCATCGGAATCTAATACTGATCTCCCAGGAAGGCTCAAAGCACAGAATGTTTGAAGCGCTAGTCCCCTTGTACAGATGTCGGCATTCTGCGTTTGTATTCAATCCTGATGCAATAACTCTGTTTCATCGTCAATGTGAAGGTCTGAGGGATACAGTAAACCTGCAGTGGTGACTCGGAATCTCGTACTGTTCTCCCAAGAAATGTTCAAAACACAGATAGTTTGAAGCGTCACTCCCCGTGAACAGAAGTTATCATTGTGCCTTTATTATTCACTCCCGATGCAATTTCTGTGTTTCATGGTCAAAGTGAAGGTACAAGGGTTACAGTAAACCTGCAGTGGTGCATCGGTATCTAATACTGTTCTCCCCAGAAAGGCTCAAAGCATAGTCTGTTTGAAGCGTCACTCCCCGTGTACACATGTCGGCATTCTATCTTCAGCATTCAATCCAGATGCAATTTCAGTGTTTCATTGCCAAAGCGAAGGTTCAATAGTTACAGTAATCTGCAGTGGTGCATCGTAACATTATTACGATCTCACTGGAAAGGCTCAAAGCACACACAGTTTGCAGCTTCACTCCTCGTGTACAGAAGTGCCTTTTGTATTCAATCCCGATGCAATATCTGTGTTTCACCGTCAATGTGAAGGTCTAAGGCATACAGTAAACCTGCCTTGATTCATCGGAATCAAATACTGTTCTCCCTGGAAAGGCTCAATGCACTGAATGTTTGATGCGTTACACCCCTTTTAAAGAAGTCAGCATTGTGAATTTCGTATTCAATGCCGATTACGCTTATGTGTCTCATAGTCAATGTGAACGTGCAAGGGTTAAAGTAAATCTGCAGTGGTGCATGAGAATCTATTACAGTTCTCCAAGGATAGGCTCAAAGCACAGTTTGTTTGAAGCGTCACTCCCCGTGTACAGAAGTAGGCGTTGTACCCTTTGTTTTCAATCCAGCTGCAAATTCTGTTTTTCATCGTCAATGTGAAGGTCCAAGGCTTACAGAAATCGGCAAGGGTGCATCGTAAGATAATTCTGTTCTGCCAGGAAAGGCTCAAAGCACAGCGTGTTTGATGCGTCACTCCCCGTTTACAGAAGTCGTCATTGTGCCTTTTGTATTCAGTAACGGTGCAATATCTGTGTTTCATCGTCAAATTGAAGGTACAAGGGTTACAGTAAACCTTTAGTGGTGCATCGGGTTCTAATACTGTTCTCCCTGAAAAGGGTCAAAGCAATGTCTGTTTGAAGCGTCACTCCACGTGTACAGATGTCGGCATTCTGCCTTTAGTACTGAATCCCGATGCAATATCTGTGTTTCATCGTCACTGTAAAGGTCCAAGGGATACAGTGAACCTGCAGTGGTGCATCGGAATCAAATACTGTTCTCCCAGGAAATGTTCAATGCACTGAATGTTTGATGCGTCACACCCCGTGTACAGAAGTCGGCATAGTGCATTTTGTATTCAATCCCGAGGCAATATCTCTGTTTCATCGTCAATGTGAAGGTCCAAGGGATTAGGTAAACCTGCATTGGTGTATCGGAATATAAAACTGTTCTTCCAGAAAGGCTCAAAGCACAGAGTGTTTGAAGCGTCACTGCCCATGTACAAAAGTCGGCATTGAGCAATTTGTATTCATTCCCGATGCAATTTCTGTGTTTCATCGTCAATGTGAAGGTCCAAGAGTTGCACTAGATCTGCAGTGAAACATTTCAATCAAGTACTGTTCTCCCAGGAAATGCTTAAAGCAAAGACTGTTTGATGCGTCACTCCCTGTGAAAGAAGTCCACAATCTGACTTTTGTATTCTGTCCGATGCAATATGTGTGGTTCATCGTCACTGTGAAGGTCCTAGAGTTACAGTAAACTGCGGTGGTGCGTCGGAACCTAATACTGTTCATTCAGGGAAAGTCAAACCACCGATTGTTTGATGTGTTATTCCCCGTGTACAGAGGTCAGCATTGTGCCTTTGCTATTCAATCCCGGTTCATTTTTTACGTTTCACCGTCAATGTGAAGGTCCAAGGGTTACAGTAAACTTCCGTGGTTCCTCCGAATCTAATACTGTTCGTCCAGAAAAGGCTCAAAGCACAGACTGTTTGAAGCGTCCCTCCCCGTGTTCACAATTCGGCACTGTGCCTTTTGTATTCATTACCGAGTCAATTTCTGTGTTCCATCGTCAATGTGAGGGTCCAAATGATACAGTAAACCTGCAGTGGTGCATCAGAATCTAATATTGTTCTTCCAGGAAAGGCTCAAAGCGCAGACAGTTTGAAGCGTCACTCCCCGTGTTCACACGTCGTAATTGTGCATTTGTAACCAAAGCCGATGCAGATTCTGTGTTTCATAGTCAATGTGAATGTCCAAGGGAGTCAGTATACGTATGTGGTGCATCGAAATCAAATACTCTTCTTAAAGGAATAGCTGAAAGCAAAGCCTGTTTGAAGCGACAATCCCTGAGTACAGAAGTCGCCATTGTTCCTTTTGTATTCAATCCCGATGCAATTTGTGTGTTTCATCGTCAAAGTGAAGCTCTAAGGACTGCAGTAAACCTGCAGTTATGCCTCTGAATCAAACACTGTTCTCCCAGGACAGGCTCAATGCACAGAATGTTTGAGCGTCACTTCCCGTGTACAGAGGTCTGCATTGTGCCTTTGGTATTCACTTCCGAAGCAATTTCTGTGTTTCACCATCAATGCAAAGGTCAAAGTGATACAGTAAACCCGCAGTGGTGTATCGGAATCTGATACTGGTCACAAAGGAAAGGCTCAAAGCACAGACTGCTTGAAGTGTCACTCCCCGTGTACAGAAGTCGTCATTGTATCTTTTGTATTCAGTTCCGATTCTAATTCTATGTTTCGTCGCCAATTTGAAGACCCAAGGGATACAGTAAACCGCCGTGGTGCATAGGAATGTAATACTGTTCTCCTAGGAGAGGCTGAAAGCACAGCCTATTTGAAGCGTCACTTCCCGTGTACAGAATTCGGCTTTGTTCCTTTGGTTTTCAATTACGAAGGATTTTCTGTGTTTCATCGTCAATGTGAATGTTCAAGGGGTACAGTAAACCTGCAGTAGTGCATCGGAATCTACTTCTGTTCTCCCAAGAAAGGCTCAAAGCACAGACCGTTTGAGGCGTTAATCACCGTGTACAGAAGTCACCATTGTGACTTTTGTATTCAATCCCGCTGCAATATCTGTTTTTCATCGTCAACGTGAAGGTCCACGCGATGCAGTCAACCTGCAATAGTGCCTCGGAATCAAACACTGTTTCACAGAAGAGGCTCAATCCACAGAATGATTGAAGCGTCAGTCCCCGTGTACAGAAGTCGGCATTGTGCCTTTTGTTTCAATCCCGATGCAATTTCTTTGTTTCATCGCCAATGGGAAGACCCAAGGGTTACAGTAAACTGCCGAGGTTCATAGGAATGTAATACTGTCCTCCCAGGAAAGGCTCAAAGTACAGCCTGATAGAAGCGTCAATCTCCGTGTCCAGCAGTCGCCATTGTGCCATTTGTATTGTATGCAATATCTGTGTTTCATTGTCAATGTAAAGGTCTAAGCGATGCAGTCAACCTGCAGTGGTCCCTCGGAAACAAACACTGTTTCCCAGGAAAGGCTCAATGCACAGAATGTTTGAAGCGTCACTCCCCGTGTACAGAAGTCGGCATTGTGCCTTTTGTATTCAATCCCGATGCAATTTCTTTGTTTCAACGCCAATGGGAAGACCCAAGGGTTACAGTAAACTGCCGAGGTGCATAGGAATGTAATACTGTCATCCTAGAAAAGGCTCAAAGTACAGCCTGTTAGAAGCATCAATCCCCGTGTTCAGTAGTCGCCATTCTGCCTTTTGTATTCAATCCCTAGATAATTTCTATGTTTCATCGTCAATGTAAAGGTCCACGTGTTACAGTAAACCTCCTGTGGTGTATCGGAATCTAACACTGTTCTCACAGGAAAGGCTCATAGCAAGGAATATTTGAAGTGTCACTCCCCGTGTACAGAAGTCGGCTTTGTGCCTTTGGCATTCAATCCCGATGCAATATCTGTGTTTCATCGTCAATGTAAAGGGCCAAATGATACAGTAAACCTGCTGTGGTGCATCGGAATCCAAAACTGTTCTCCCAATAAAGGCCCATAGCACGGTCTATTTAAAGCGCCTCTTCCCGTGTACACAAGTCGGCATTATTTTTTTTTTTATTCAATCGCGTTTCAATTTCATGTTTCATCGTCAATGAGAAGGTCCAAGGGTTACAGCAAACTGCCGTGGTGCATAGCAATGTAACACTGTTCGCTCAGGAAAGGCACAAAGTACAGCCTGTTTGATGCGTCAATCACCGTGTGCTGCAGTCGCCACTGTGCCTTTTGTATTCAATGCCGAGACAATTTTTGTGTTCCATCGTTAATTTAAAGGTCCAAGCGATATAGTAATCCTACTGTGGTGTTCCTAATCTAAAACTTTTCCCCCAGGAAAGGCTCGTATCACTGTCTATTTGAAGCGTCACTCTCCGTGTACAGATTTCGGCTTTACTTTCTTTGTATTCAATCCCGATTCAATTTTCATGTTTCATCGTCAATGTGAAGGTCCAAGGGTTACAGTAAACTGCCGTGGTGCATCAGAATCTACTACTGTTCTTCCAGGAAAGGCTAAAAGCACAGACTGTTTGAATCGTCACTCCCCGTGATTACAAGTCGGCATTCTGCCTGTTGTAACCATTGTAAACTCCCCACAAATATTTAAAATAAATAATATGAATAATGATTCTGATTTGGTGTAACCTCTCCACAAAATTCTTTCTGATTTGAAACCTTCCTACAAAATTCTTTCTGATTTAATTTAAGCTCAAAATTCATTTACATTTAGCGTAACCTCACAACAGAAAAATTCCTAAACCTCTCAACAGTAAAAATTATAATCATGTCGTTCACATTCAGTGTAACGCCCTAATATAAAAAATTAATTCAGTAACCGGGTAATAAAACAATGTAACTAACCTCTCAATTAAATTGTCGCTCACTTATGACTTTTCAATAATTCACTGGTAAATTTTGGACGAAAGCAGTGCTGCGTCATGGCCCTGAAAGATCATTCTGAATAAAAAAACGAAAAATTCTTACCTCAATGAAGTCACCGGATATATCTGCTCTTACAATAAATTTTTCCGGCACAGCTCTGTGCAATGCTGGCCGACCTATCTGTCATTTATGAAAGGAAGCAACTGATTTTTCTATTGCAATAATCGGGATGATCATGGATGGGAGACATTAGTAAATTCTTTACATTGAAATGAATGGTTGTTAAAAGTTACTTTTTATGAGGTAGATTATTATTAGAGAGTTTTAAAACATTTACATGCGACTTGAGATAACATTACTACATATGCGCGAGGCTACTTTTTACCTTATACAGTAATACTCAGGCTCCGGCATCGCTGCACCGCGACCGGGTCAGCCAACACGATACACCATACCAGACCAGAGCAGACTCCAGACTAGCAACAACTTACTGCTACAGCTACACAGTTCCTACTGCAGTCACCACTGCTCTCTGGTCAGAGACCTTGCATATCGCAGGCAGCGCATGAGCAATACATCGAAACTACAACTGCTCGGACCTCTTACACCATACCCGATACAATTTCTGTGTGTCATCGTCAATGTGAAGGACCAAGGGAGTCAGTAAACTTACGTGGTGCATCGAAATCAAATACTATTCTTCCAGGATTAGCTTAAAGCACAGCCTGTTTGAAGCGTCACTCCCCGTGTACAGAATTCGGATTTGTTCCTTTGGTTTTCAATTCCGAAGCAGTTTCTGTGTTTCATCGTAAATGTGAAGGTTCAAGGGGTACAGTAAACCTGGAGTGGTGCATCGGAATCTAATACTGTTCTCCCAGGAAAGGCTCAAAGCACAGACCATTTGAGGCGTTAATCACCGTGTACAGAAGTCGCCTTTGTGACTTTTGTATTCAATCCCGATGCAATATCTGTGTTTCATCGTCAATGTGAAGGTCTAAGCGATGCAGTCTATCTGCAATGGTGCCTCGGAATCAAACACTGTTTCCCAGGAAAGGCTCAATGCACAGAATGTTTGAAGCGTCACTCCCCATGTACAGAAGTCGGCATTGTGCCTTTTGTATTCAATCCCGATGCAATTTCTTTGTTTCATCGTCAATGTAAAGGGCCAAATGACACAGTAATTCTGCTGTGGTGCATCGGAATCTAAAACTGTTCTCCCAGGAAAGTCCCATGGCACGGTCTATTTGAAGCGCCACTCCCCATGTACACAAGTCGGCACTATTTTTTTTTTATTCAATTCCGATTAAATTTCATGTTTCATCGTCAATAAAAAGGTCCAAGCGTTACAGTAAACTGCTGTGGTGTATCGGAATCTAATACTGTTCTCCCAAGAAAGGCTCAAAGCACAGACTGTTTGAAGCGTCAATCCCCGTGTACGGAAGTCGCCATTGTGGCGTTTGTAATCAATCCCGATGCAATTTGTATGTTTCATCGTCAAAGTGAAGCTCTAAGGAATACAGTAAACCTGCAGTTATGCCTCGGAATCAAAAACTGTTCTCCCAGGAAAGGTTCAGTGCACATAATGTTTGAAGCGTCACTCCCTGTGTATAGAGGTCTGCATTGTGCCTTTGGTATTCCCTTAAGAAGCAATTTCTGTGTTTCATCGTCAATGTGAAGGTCCAAGTGATACACTAAACCTGCAGTGGTTTATCGGAATCTGATACTTTTCATCCAGGAAACGCTCAAAACACAGACAGTTTGAAGCGTCACTCCACGTGTGCTGAAGTCGGCATTGTGTCTTTTGCATTCAATCCCGATGCAATTTCTATGTTTCATCGCCAATGTGAAGATCCAAGGGTTACAGAAAACTGCCGAGATGCATTGGAATATAATACTGTCATACCAGGAAAGGCTCAAAGTACCGTCTGTTTGAAGCGCCACTCCCCGTTTACATAAGTCGGCATTGTGCCTTTTGTATTCAGTTTCGAAGCGGTTTCTGTGTTTTATCGATAATGTGAAGGTCCAATGGTTACAGTTAACTGCAGTGGTGCATCAGAACCTAATAGTGTTCCCTTAGGAAAGGCTCAAACCTCAGATTGTTTGAAGTGTTACTCCCCGCGTACAGGGGTCGGCATTGTACCTTTCGTATTCAATCCCGATGCAATTGGTGTGTTTTAACGTCAATGTGAATGTCGATGGGTTACAGTAAACTGCCGTGGTGCATCGGAATGTAATACTGTTCTCCCTGCAAAGGCTAAAGCACAGACTATTTGAAGCGTCACTACCCGTGTACAAAATTCATCATTGTGCCTTTTGTATTCCATCCTGATGCAATATCTGTGATTCATCGTCAAAGTGACGTTTCAAGGGTTACAGTAAACTGCAGTGGTGCGTCAGAACCTAATAGTGTCCTCTCAGGAAAGGCTCAAACCACAGATTGTTTGAAGTGTTACTCCCCGTGCACAGAGGTCTGCATTGTGCCTTTGGTATTCACTTCCGAAGCAATTTCTCTGTTTAATCGTCAATGTGAAGGCCCAAGGGATACAGTAAACCTGCAGTGGTGTATCGGAATCTGATACCGCTCACCCAAGAAAGGCTCAAAGCACAGACTGTTTGAAGCGTCACTCCTCGTGTACAGAAGTCTGCATTGGGCATTTTGTTTTCATTCCCAATTCAAATTCTGTGTTTCGTCGCCAATGTAAGGACCCAAGGGTTACAGAAAACGGCCGTGGTGCATAGGAATGTAATACTATTCCAGCAGGAAAGGCTCAAAGCACAGCCTGTTTGAAGCGTCACTCCACATGTACAGAATTCGGCTTTGTTGCTTTGGTATTCAATTCCGAAGCAGTATCTGTGCTTCATCGTCAATGTGAAGGTTCAAGGGATATAGTAAACCTGCAGGGGTGTATCGGAATCTAATACTGTTCTCCCAAGAAAGGCTCAATGCACAGACTGTTAGAAGCGGCAATCACCGTGTGCAGCAGTCGCCATTGTGTCTTTTGTATTTTATCCCGAGGCAATTTCTATGTTTCATCCTAAATGTAAAGGTCCAAGTGATACAGTAAACCTGCTGTGGTGTATCGGAATCTAATACTGTTCTCCCAGGAAAGGCTCATAGCACGGAATATTTGAAGTGTCACTCTCCGTGTACAGAGGTCGGCTTTGTAGCTTCTGTATTCAATCCCGATGCAATATCTGTGTTTCATGGTCAATGTAAAGGCCGAAGTGATACAGTAAACCAGCTGTGGTGCATCGGAATCTAAAACTGTTCTCCCAGGCAAGGCTCATAGCACGGTCTATTGGGAGTGCCACTACCCACGTACAGAAGTCAGCATTTTTTTTTTATTCAGTCACGATTCAATTTCATGTTTCATCGTCAATGTGAAGGTCCAAGAGTTACAGTAAACTGCCGTCGTGCATCACACTATAATACTGTTCTTCCAGGAAAGGCTCAAAGCACAGACTGTTTGAACCGCCACTCCCTGTGTACAGACTTCGGCTTTGTTCCTGTGCTATTCGATTCCAAAGCAGTTTCAGTGTTTCATAGTCAATGTGAAGGTTCAAGGAATACTGTAATGCTGCAGTGGTGGATCGGAATCTAATACTGTTCTCACAGGAAAGGCTCATAGCACGGACTATTTGAGGCGTCACTCCCCGTGTACCTAGGTCGGTATTGTGCCTTTTGTATTCAATTCCGATTAAATTTTCATTTTTCAGCGTCAATGTGAAAGTCCAATGGTTACAGTAACCTACGGTGTTGCATCAGAAACTAATACTGTTGTTCCAGGAATGGCTCAACGCACAGAATGTTTGAAGCGTCACACACGCTGTACAGATGACGGCACTGTGTTTTTCGTAGTCAATCCGGATGTAATTTCTGTGTTTCATCGTCAATGTGAAGGTTCATTAGTTACAGTAAACTGCCGAGGTGCATCGGAATGTAATACTGTTCTCCGTGGAAAGGATCAAAGTACAGACTATTATAAGCGTCAGTAGCCGTGTACGAAAGTCGGCTTTGTGCCTTTTGTATTCCTTCCTGCTGCAATATCTGTGGTTCATCGTCAAAGTGAAGGTCCAAGGGTTACTGTTAACTGCAGTGGTGCGTCAGATCCTAATAGTGTTCTTTCAGGAAATGCTCAAACCACAGATTGTTTGAAGTGTTACTCCCCGTGTACAGAGGTCTGAATTGTGCCTTTGGTATTCACTTCCGAAGCAATTTCTGTGTTTCATCGGCAATGTGAAGGTCCAAGTGATACAGTAAACCCGCAGTGGTGTATCGGAATCTGATACTGGTCACAAAGGAAAGGCTCAAAGCACAGACTGCTTGAAGTGTCACTCCCCGTGTACAGAAGTCGTCATTGTATCTTTTGTATTCAGTTCCGATTCTAATTCTATGTTTCGTCGCCAATTTGAAGACCCAAGGGATACAGTAAACCGCCGTGGTGCATAGGAATGTAATACTGTTCTCCTAGGAGAGGCTGAAAGCACAGCCTATTTGAAGCGTCACTTCCCGTGTACAGAATTCGGCTTTGTTCCTTTGGTTTTCAATTACGAAGGATTTTCTGTGTTTCATCGTCAATGTGAATGTTCAAGGGGTACAGTAAACCTGCAGTAGTGCATCGGAATCTACTTCTGTTCTCCCAAGAAAGGCTCAAAGCACAGACCGTTTGAGGCGTTAATCACCGTGTACAGAAGTCACCATTGTGACTTTTGTATTCAATCCCGCTGCAATATCTGTTTTTCATCGTCAACGTGAAGGTCCACGCGATGCAGTCAACCTGCAATAGTGCCTCGGAATCAAACACTGTTTCACAGAAGAGGCTCAATCCACAGAATGATTGAAGCGTCAGTCCCCGTGTACAGAAGTCGGCATTGTGCCTTTTGTTTCAATCCCGATGCAATTTCTTTGTTTCATCGCCAATGGGAAGACCCAAGGGTTACAGTAAACTGCCGAGGTTCATAGGAATGTAATACTGTCCTCCCAGGAAAGGCTCAAAGTACAGCCTGATAGAAGCGTCAATCTCCGTGTCCAGCAGTCGCCATTGTGCCATTTGTATTGTATGCAATATCTGTGTTTCATTGTCAATGTAAAGGTCTAAGCGATGCAGTCAACCTGCAGTGGTCCCTCGGAAACAAACACTGTTTCCCAGGAAAGGCTCAATGCACAGAATG
Source organism: Schistocerca cancellata (assembly GCF_023864275.1). Taxonomy (NCBI): domain Eukaryota; kingdom Metazoa; phylum Arthropoda; class Insecta; order Orthoptera; family Acrididae; genus Schistocerca; species Schistocerca cancellata. Next base: position 369,719,940 of record NC_064634.1, read on the forward strand.
TTTGAAGCGTCACTCCCCGTGTACAGAAGTCGGCATTGTGCCTTTTGTATTCAATCCCGATGCAATTTCTTTGTTTCAACGCCAATGGGAAGACCCAAGGGTTACAGTAAACTGCCGAGGTGCATAGGAATGTAATACTGTCATCCTAGAAAAGGCTCAAAGTACAGCCTGTTAGAAGCATCAATCCCCGTGTTCAGTAGTCGCCATTGTGCCTTTTGTATTCAATCCCTAGATAATTTCTATGTTTCATCGTCAATGTAAAGGTCCACGTGTTACAGTAAACCTCCTGTGGTGTATCGGAATCTAACACTGTTCTCACAGGAAAGGCTCATAGCAAGGAATATTTGAAGTGTCACTCCCCGTGTACAGAAGTCGGCTTTGTGCCTTTGGCATTCAATCCCGATGCAATATCTGTGTTTCATCGTCAATGTAAAGGGCCAAATGATACAGTAAACCTGCTGTGGTGCATCGGAATCCAAAACTGTTCTCCCAATAAAGGCCCATAGCACGGTCTATTTAAAGCGCCTCTTCCCGTGTACACAAGTCGGCATTATTTTTTTTTTTTATTCAATCGCGTTTCAATTTCATGTTTCATCGTCAATGAGAAGGTCCAAGGGTTACAGCAAACTGCCGTGGTGCATAGCAATGTAACACTGTTCGCTCAGGAAAGGCACAAAGTACAGCCTGTTTGATGCGTCAATCACCGTGTGCTGCAGTCGCCACTGTGCCTTTTGTATTCAATGCCGAGACAATTTTTGTGTTCCATCGTTAATTTAAAGGTCCAAGCGATATAGTAATCCTACTGTGGTGTTCCTAATCTAAAACTTTTCCCCCAGGAAAGGCTCGTATCACTGTCTATTTGAAGCGTCACTCTCCGTGTACAGATTTCGGCTTTACTTTCTTTGTATTCAATCCCGATTCAATTTTCATGTTTCATCGTCAATGTGAAGGTCCAAGGGTTACAGTAAACTGCCGTGGTGCATCAGAATCTACTACTGTTCTTCCAGGAAAGGCTAAAAGCACAGACTGTTTGAATCGTCACTCCCCGTGATTACAAGTCGGCATTCTGCCTGTTGTAACCATTGTAAACTCCCCACAAATATTTAAAATAAATAATATGAATAATGATTCTGATTTGGTGTAACCTCTCCACAAAATTCTTTCTGATTTGAAACCTTCCTACAAAATTCTTTCTGATTTAATTTAAGCTCAAAATTCATTTACATTTAGCGTAACCTCACAACAGAAAAATTCCTAAACCTCTCAACAGTAAAAATTATAATCATGTCGTTCACATTCAGTGTAACGCCCTAATATAAAAAATTAATTCAGTAACCGGGTAATAAAACAATGTAACTAACCTCTCAATTAAATTGTCGCTCACTTATGACTTTTCAATAATTCACTGGTAAATTTTGGACGAAAGCAGTGCTGCGTCATGGCCCTGAAAGATCATTCTGAATAAAAAAACGAAAAATTCTTACCTCAATGAAGTCACCGGATATATCTGCTCTTACAATAAATTTTTCCGGCACAGCTCTGTGCAATGCTGGCCGACCTATCTGTCATTTATGAAAGGAAGCAACTGATTTTTCTATTGCAATAATCGGGATGATCATGGATGGGAGACATTAGTAAATTCTTTACATTGAAATGAATGGTTGTTAAAAGTTACTTTTTATGAGGTAGATTATTATTAGAGAGTTTTAAAACATTTACATGCGACTTGAGATAACATTATTACATATGCGCGAGGCTACTTTTTACCTTATACAGTAATACTCAGGCTCCGGCATCGCTGCACCGCGACCGGGTCAGCCAACACGATACACCATACCAGACCAGAGCAGACTCCAGACTAGCAACAACTTACTGCTACAGCTACACAGTTCCTACTGCAGTCACCACTGCTCTCTGGTCAGAGACCTTGCATATCGCAGGCAGCGCATGAGCAATACATCGAAACTACAACTGCTCGGACCTCTTACACCATACCCGATACAATTTCTGTGTGTCATCGTCAATGTGAAGGACCAAGGGAGTCAGTAAACTTACGTGGTGCATCGAAATCAAATACTATTCTTCCAGGATTAGCTTAAAGCACAGCCTGTTTGAAGCGTCACTCCCCGTGTACAGAATTCGGATTTGTTCCTTTGGTTTTCAATTCCGAAGCAGTTTCTGTGTTTCATCGTAAATGTGAAGGTTCAAGGGGTACAGTAAACCTGGAGTGGTGCATCGGAATCTAATACTGTTCTCCCAGGAAAGGCTCAAAGCACAGACCATTTGAGGCGTTAATCACCGTGTACAGAAGTCGCCTTTGTGACTTTTGTATTCAATCCCGATGCAATATCTGTGTTTCATCGTCAATGTGAAGGTCTAAGCGATGCAGTCTATCTGCAATGGTGCCTCGGAATCAAACACTGTTTCCCAGGAAAGGCTCAATGCACAGAATGTTTGAAGCGTCACTCCCCATGTACAGAAGTCGGCATTGTGCCTTTTGTATTCAATCCCGATGCAATTTCTTTGTTTCATCGTCAATGTAAAGGGCCAAATGACACAGTAATTCTGCTGTGGTGCATCGGAATCTAAAACTGTTCTCCCAGGAAAGGCCCATGGCACGGTCTATTTGAAGCGCCACTCCCCATGTACACAAGTCGGCACTATTTTTTTTATTCAATTCCGATTAAATTTCATGTTTCATCGTCAATAAAAAGGTCCAAGCGTTACAGTAAACTGCTGTGGTGTATCGGAATCTAATACTGTTCTCCCAAGAAAGGCTCAAAGCACAGACTGTTTGAAGCGTCAATCCCCGTGTACGGAAGTCGCCATTGTGGCGTTTGTAATCAATCCCGATGCAATTTGTATGTTTCATCGTCAAAGTGAAGCTCTAAGGAATACAGTAAACCTGCAGTTATGCCTCGGAATCAAAAACTGTTCTCCCAGGAAAGGTTCAGTGCACATAATGTTTGAAGCGTCACTCCCTGTGTATAGAGGTCTGCATTGTGCCTTTGGTATTCCCTTAAGAAGCAATTTCTGTGTTTCATCGTCAATGTGAAGGTCCAAGTGATACACTAAACCTGCAGTGGTTTATCGGAATCTGATACTTTTCATCCAGGAAACGCTCAAAACACAGACAGTTTGAAGCGTCACTCCACGTGTGCTGAAGTCGGCATTGTGTCTTTTGCATTCAATCCCGATGCAATTTCTATGTTTCATCGCCAATGTGAAGATCCAAGGGTTACAGAAAACTGCCGAGATGCATTGGAATATAATACTGTCATACCAGGAAAGGCTCAAAGTACCGTCTGTTTGAAGCGCCACTCCCCGTTTACATAAGTCGGCATTGTGCCTTTTGTATTCAGTTTCGAAGCGGTTTCTGTGTTTTATCGATAATGTGAAGGTCCAATGGTTACAGTTAACTGCAGTGGTGCATCAGAACCTAATAGTGTTCCCTTAGGAAAGGCTCAAACCTCAGATTGTTTGAAGTGTTACTCCCCGCGTACAGGGGTCGGCATTGTACCTTTCGTATTCAATCCCGATGCAATTGGTGTGTTTTAACGTCAATGTGAATGTCGATGGGTTACAGTAAACTGCCGTGGTGCATCGGAATGTAATACTGTTCTCCCTGCAAAGGCTAAAGCACAGACTATTTGAAGCGTCACTACCCGTGTACAAAATTCATCATTGTGCCTTTTGTATTCCATCCTGATGCAATATCTGTGATTCATCGTCAAAGTGACGTTTCAAGGGTTACAGTAAACTGCAGTGGTGCGTCAGAACCTAATAGTGTCCTCTCAGGAAAGGCTCAAACCACAGATTGTTTGAAGTGTTACTCCCCGTGCACAGAGGTCTGCATTGTGCCTTTGGTATTCACTTCCGAAGCAATTTCTCTGTTTAATCGTCAATGTGAAGGCCCAAGGGATACAGTAAACCTGCAGTGGTGTATCGGAATCTGATACCGCTCACCCAAGAAAGGCTCAAAGCACAGACTGTTTGAAGCGTCACTCCTCGTGTACAGAAGTCTGCATTGGGCATTTTGTTTTCATTCCCAATTCAAATTCTGTGTTTCGTCGCCAATGTAAGGACCCAAGGGTTACAGAAAACGGCCGTGGTGCATAGGAATGTAATACTATTCCAGCAGGAAAGGCTCAAAGCACAGCCTGTTTGAAGCGTCACTCCACATGTACAGAATTCGGCTTTGTTGCTTTGGTATTCAATTCCGAAGCAGTATCTGTGCTTCATCGTCAATGTGAAGGTTCAAGGGATATAGTAAACCTGCAGGGGTGTATCGGAATCTAATACTGTTCTCCCAAGAAAGGCTCAATGCACAGACTGTTAGAAGCGGCAATCACCGTGTGCAGCAGTCGCCATTGTGTCTTTTGTATTTTATCCCGAGGCAATTTCTATGTTTCATCCTAAATGTAAAGGTCCAAGTGATACAGTAAACCTGCTGTGGTGTATCGGAATCTAATACTGTTCTCCCAGGAAAGGCTCATAGCACGGAATATTTGAAGTGTCACTCTCCGTGTACAGAGGTCGGCTTTGTAGCTTCTGTATTCAATCCCGATGCAATATCTGTGTTTCATGGTCAATGTAAAGGGCGAAGTGATACAGTAAACCAGCTGTGGTGCATCGGAATCTAAAACTGTTCTCCCAGGCAAGGCTCATAGCACGGTCTATTGGGAGTGCCACTACCCACGTACAGAAGTCAGCATTTTTTTTTTATTCAGTCACGATTCAATTTCATGTTTCATCGTCAATGTGAAGGTCCAAGAGTTACAGTAAACTGCCGTGGTGCATCACACTATAATACTGTTCTTCCAGGAAAGGCTCAAAGCACAGACTGTTTGAACCGCCACTCCCTGTGTACAGACTTCGGCTTTGTTCCTGTGCTATTCGATTCCAAAGCAGTTTCAGTGTTTCATAGTCAATGTGAAGGTTCAAGGAATACTGTAATGCTGCAGTGGTGGATCGGAATCTAATACTGTTCTCACAGGAAAGGCTCATAGCACGGACTATTTGAGGCGTCACTCCCCGTGTACCTAGGTCGGTATTGTGCCTTTTGTATTCAATTCCGATTAAATTTTCATTTTTCAGCGTCAATGTGAAAGTCCAATGGTTACAGTAACCTACGGTGTTGCATCAGAAACTAATACTGTTGTTCCAGGAATGGCTCAACGCACAGAATGTTTGAAGCGTCACACACGCTGTACAGATGACGGCACTGTGTTTTTCGTAGTCAATCCGGATGTAATTTCTGTGTTTCATCGTCAATGTGAAGGTTCATTAGTTACAGTAAACTGCCGAGGTGCATCGGAATGTAATACTGTTCTCCGTGGAAAGGATCAAAGTACAGACTATTATAAGCGTCAGTAGCCGTGTACGAAAGTCGGCTTTGTGCCTTTTGTATTCCTTCCTGCTGCAATATCTGTGGTTCATCGTCAAAGTGAAGGTCCAAGGGTTACTGTTAACTGCAGTGGTGCGTCAGATCCTAATAGTGTTCTTTCAGGAAATGCTCAAACCACAGATTGTTTGAAGTGTTACTCCCCGTGTACAGAGGTCTGAATTGTGCCTTTGGTATTCACTTCCGAAGCAATTTCTGTGTTTCATCGGCAATGTGAAGGTCCAAGTGATACAGTAAACCCGCAGTGGTGTATCGGAATCTGATACTGGTCACAAAGGAAAGGCTCAAAGCACAGACTGCTTGAAGTGTCACTCCCCGTGTACAGAAGTCGTCATTGTATCTTTTGTATTCAGTTCCGATTCTAATTCTATGTTTCGTCGCCAATTTGAAGACCCAAGGGATACAGTAAACCGCCGTGGTGCATAGGAATGTAATACTGTTCTCCTAGGAGAGGCTGAAAGCACAGCCTATTTGAAGCGTCACTTCCCGTGTACAGAATTCGGCTTTGTTCCTTTGGTTTTCAATTACGAAGGATTTTCTGTGTTTCATCGTCAATGTGAATGTTCAAGGGGTACAGTAAACCTGCAGTAGTGCATCGGAATCTACTTCTGTTCTCCCAAGAAAGGCTCAAAGCACAGACCGTTTGAGGCGTTAATCACCGTGTACAGAAGTCACCATTGTGACTTTTGTATTCAATCCCGCTGCAATATCTGTTTTTCATCGTCAACGTGAAGGTCCACGCGATGCAGTCAACCTGCAATAGTGCCTCGGAATCAAACACTGTTTCACAGAAGAGGCTCAATCCACAGAATGATTGAAGCGTCAGTCCCCGTGTACAGAAGTCGGCATTGTGCCTTTTGTTTCAATCCCGATGCAATTTCTTTGTTTCATCGCCAATGGGAAGACCCAAGGGTTACAGTAAACTGCCGAGGTTCATAGGAATGTAATACTGTCCTCCCAGGAAAGGCTCAAAGTACAGCCTGATAGAAGCGTCAATCTCCGTGTCCAGCAGTCGCCATTGTGCCATTTGTATTGTATGCAATATCTGTGTTTCATTGTCAATGTAAAGGTCTAAGCGATGCAGTCAACCTGCAGTGGTCCCTCGGAAACAAACACTGTTTCCCAGGAAAGGCTCAATGCACAGAATGTTTGAAGCGTCACTCCCCGTGTACAGAAGTCGGCATTGTGCCTTTTGTATTCAATCCCGATGCAATTTCTTTGTTTCAACGCCAATGGGAAGACCCAAGGGTTACAGTAAACTGCCGAGGTGCATAGGAATGTAATACTGTCATCCTAGAAAAGGCTCAAAGTACAGCCTGTTAGAAGCATCAATCCCCGTGTTCAGTAGTCGCCATTGTGCCTTTTGTATTCAATCCCTAGATAATTTCTATGTTTCATCGTCAATGTAAAGGTCCACGTGTTACAGTAAACCTCCTGTGGTGTATCGGAATCTAACACTGTTCTCACAGGAAAGGCTCATAGCAAGGAATATTTGAAGTGTCACTCCCCGTGTACAGAAGTCGGCTTTGTGCCTTTGGCATTCAATCCCGATGCAATATCTGTGTTTCATCGTCAATGTAAAGTGCCAAATGATACAGTAAACCTGCTGTGGTGCATCGGAATCCAAAACTGTTCTCCCAATAAAGGCCCATAGCACGGTCTATTTAAAGCGCCTCTTCCCGTGTACACAAGTCGGCATTATTTTTTTTTTTTATTCAATCGCGTTTCAATTTCATGTTTCATCGTCAATGAGAAGGTCCAAGGGTTACAGCAAATTGCCGTGGTGAATAGCAATGTAACACTGTTCGCTCAGGAAAGGCACAAAGTACAGCCTGTTTGATGCGTCAATCACCGTGTGCTGCAGTCGCCACTGTGCCTTTTGTATTCAATGCCGAGACAATTTTTGTGTTCCATCGTTAATTTAAAGGTCCAAGCGATATAGTAATCCTACTGTGGTGTTCCTAATCTAAAACTTTTCCCCCAGGAAAGGCTCGTATCACTGTCTATTTGAAGCGTCACTCTCCGTGTACAGATTTCGGCTTTACTTTCTTTGTATTCAATCCCGATTCAATTTTCATGTTTCATCGTCAATGTGAAGGTCCAAGGGTTACAGTAAACTGCCGTGGTGCATCAGAATCTACTACTGTTCTTCCAGGAAAGGCTAAAAGCACAGACTGTTTGAATCGTCACTCCCCGTGATTACAAGTCGGCATTCTGCCTGTTGTAACCATTGTAAACTCCCCACAAATATTTAAAATAAATAATATGAATAATGATTCTGATTTGGTGTAACCTCTCCACAAAATTCTTTCTGATTTGAAACCTTCCTACAAAATTCTTTCTGATTTAATTTAAGCTCAAAATTCATTTACATTTAGCGTAACCTCACAACAGAAAAATTCCTAAACCTCTCAACAGTAAAAATTATAATCATGTCGTTCACATTCAGTGTAACGCCCTAATATAAAAAATTAATTCAGTAACCGGGTAATAAAACAATGTAACTAACCTCTCAATTAAATTGTTGCTCACTTATGACTTTTCAATAATTCACTGGTAAATTTTGGACGAAAGCAGTGCTGCGTCATGGCCCTGAAAGATCATTCTGAATAAAAAAACGAAAAATTCTTACCTCAATGAAGTCACCGGATATATCTGCTCTTACAATAAATTTTTCCGGCACAGCTCTGTGCAATGCTGGCCGACCTATCTGTCATTTATGAAAGGAAGCAACTGATTTTTCTATTGCAATAATCGGGATGATCATGGATGGGAGACATTAGTAAATTCTTTACATTGAAATGAATGGTTGTTAAAAGTTACTTTTTATGAGGTAGATTATTATTAGAGAGTTTTAAAACATTTACATGCGACTTGAGATAACATTACTACATATGCGCGAGGCTACTTTTTACCTTATACAGTAATACTCAGGCTCCGGCATCGCTGCACCGCGACCGGGTCAGCCAACACGATACACCATACCAGACCAGAGCAGACTCCAGACTAGCAACAACTTACTGCTACAGCTACACAGTTCCTACTGCAGTCACCACTGCTCTCTGGTCAGAGACCTTGCATATCGTAGGCAGCGCATGAGCAATACATCGAAACTACAACTGCTCGGACCTCTTACACCATACCCGATACAATTTCTGTGTGTCATCGTCAATGTGAAGGACCAAGGGAGTCAGTAAACTTACGTGGTGCATCGAAATCAAATACTATTCTTCCAGGATTAGCTTAAAGCACAGCCTGTTTGAAGCGTCACTCCCCGTGTACAGAATTCGGATTTGTTCCTTTGGTTTTCAATTCCGAAGCAGTTTCTGTGTTTCATCGTAAATGTGAAGGTTCAAGGGGTACAGTAAACCTGGAGTGGTGCATCGGAATCTAATACTGTTCTCCCAGGAAAGGCTCAAAGCACAGACCATTTGAGGCGTTAATCACCGTGTACAGAAGTCGCCTTTGTGACTTTTGTATTCAATCCCGATGCAATATCTGTGTCTCATCGTCAATGTGAAGGTCTAAGCGATGCAGTCTATCTGCAATGGTGCCTCGGAATCAAACACTGTTTCCCAGGAAAGGCTCAATGCACAGAATGTTTGAAGCGTCACTCCCCATGTACAGAAGTCGGCATTGTGCCTTTTGTATTCAATCCCGATGCAATTTCTTTGTTTCATCGTCAATGTAAAGGGCCAAATGACACAGTAATTCTGCTGTGGTGCATCGGAATCTAAAACTGTTCTCCCAGGAAAGTCCCATGGCACGGTCTATTTGAAGCGCCACTCCCCATGTACACAAGTCGGCACTATTTTTTTTTTATTCAATTCCGATTAAATTTCATGTTTCATCGTCAATAAAAAGGTCCAAGCGTTACAGTAAACTGCTGTGGTGTATCGGAATCTAATACTGTTCTCCCAAGAAAGGCTCAAAGCACAGACTGTTTGAAGCGTCAATCCCCGTGTACGGAAGTCGCCATTGTGGCGTTTGTAATCAATCCCGATGCAATTTGTATGTTTCATCGTCAAAGTGAAGCTCTAAGGAATACAGTAAACCTGCAGTTATGCCTCGGAATCAAAAACTGTTCTCCCAGGAAAGGTTCAGTGCACATAATGTTTGAAGCGTCACTCCCTGTGTATAGAGGTCTGCATTGTGCCTTTGGTATTCCCTTAAGAAGCAATTTCTGTGTTTCATCGTCAATGTGAAGGTCCAAGTGATACACTAAACCTGCAGTGGTTTATCGGAATCTGATACTTTTCATCCAGGAAACGCTCAAAACACAGACAGTTTGAAGCGTCACTCCACGTGTGCTGAAGTCGGCATTGTGTCTTTTGCATTCAATCCCGATGCAATTTCTATGTTTCATCGCCAATGTGAAGATCCAAGGGTTACAGAAAACTGCCGAGATGCATTGGAATATAATACTGTCATACCAGGAAAGGCTCAAAGTACCGTCTGTTTGAAGCGCCACTCCCCGTTTACATAAGTCGGCATTGTGCCTTTTGTATTCAGTTTCGAAGCGGTTTCTGTGTTTTATCGATAATGTGAAGGTCCAATGGTTACAGTTAACTGCAGTGGTGCATCAGAACCTAATAGTGTTCCCTTAGGAAAGGCTCAAACCTCAGATTGTTTGAAGTGTTACTCCCCGCGTACAGGGGTCGGCATTGTACCTTTCGTATTCAATCCCGATGCAATTGGTGTGTTTTAACGTCAATGTGAATGTCGATGGGTTACAGTAAACTGCCGTGGTGCATCGGAATGTAATACTGTTCTCCCTGCAAAGGCTAAAGCACAGACTATTTGAAGCGTCACTACCCGTGTACAAAATTCATCATTGTGCCTTTTGTATTCCATCCTGATGCAATATCTGTGATTCATCGTCAAAGTGACGTTTCAAGGGTTACAGTAAACTGCAGTGGTGCGTCAGAACCTAATAGTGTCCTCTCAGGAAAGGCTCAAACCACAGATTGTTTGAAGTGTTACTCCCCGTGCACAGAGGTCTGCATTGTGCCTTTGGTATTCACTTCCGAAGCAATTTCTCTGTTTAATCGTCAATGTGAAGGCCCAAGGGATACAGTAAACCTGCAGTGGTGTATCGGAATCTGATACCGCTCACCCAAGAAAGGCTCAAAGCACAGACTGTTTGAAGCGTCACTCCTCGTGTACAGAAGTCTGCATTGGGCATTTTGTTTTCATTCCCAATTCAAATTCTGTGTTTCGTCGCCAATGTAAGGACCCAAGGGTTACAGAAAACGGCCGTGGTGCATAGGAATGTAATACTATTCCAGCAGGAAAGGCTCAAAGCACAGCCTGTTTGAAGCGTCACTCCACATGTACAGAATTCGGCTTTGTTGCTTTGGTATTCAATTCCGAAGCAGTATCTGTGCTTCATCGTCAATGTGAAGGTTCAAGGGATATAGTAAACCTGCAGGGGTGTATCGGAATCTAATACTGTTCTCCCAAGAAAGGCTCAATGCACAGACTGTTAGAAGCGGCAATCACCGTGTGCAGCAGTCGCCATTGTGTCTTTTGTATTTTATCCCGAGGCAATTTCTATGTTTCATCCTAAATGTAAAGGTCCAAGTGATACAGTAAACCTGCTGTGGTGTATCGGAATCTAATACTGTTCTCCCAGGAAAGGCTCATAGCACGGAATATTTGAAGTGTCACTCTCCGTGTACAGAGGTCGGCTTTGTAGCTTCTGTATTCAATCCCGATGCAATATCTGTGTTTCATGGTCAATGTAAAGGGCGAAGTGATACAGTAAACCAGCTGTGGTGCATCGGAATCTAAAACTGTTCTCCCAGGCAAGGCTCATAGCACGGTCTATTGGGAGTGCCACTACCCACGTACAGAAGTCAGCATTTTTTTTTTATTCAGTCACGATTCAATTTCATGTTTCATCGTCAATGTGAAGGTCCAAGAGTTACAGTAAACTGCCGTGGTGCATCATACTATAATACTGTTCTTCCAGGAAAGGCTCAAAGCACAGACTGTTTGAACCGCCACTCCCTGTGTACAGACTTCGGCTTTGTTCCTGTGCTATTCGATTCCAAAGCAGTTTCAGTGTTTCATAGTCAATGTGAAGGTTCAAGGAATACTGTAATGCTGCAGTGGTGGATCGGAATCTAATACTGTTCTCACAGGAAAGGCTCATAGCACGGACTATTTGAGGCGTCACTCCCCGTGTACCTAGGTCGGTATTGTGCCTTTTGTATTCAATTCCGATTAAATTTTCATTTTTCAGCGTCAATGTGAAAGTCCAATGGTTACAGTAACCTACGGTGTTGCATCAGAAACTAATACTGTTGTTCCAGGAATGGCTCAACGCACAGAATGTTTGAAGCGTCACACACGCTGTACAGATGACGGCACTGTGTTTTTCGTAGTCAATCCGGATGTAATTTCTGTGTTTCATCGTCAATGTGAAGGTTCATTAGTTACAGTAAACTGCCGAGGTGCATCGGAATGTAATACTGTTCTCCGTGGAAAGGATCAAAGTACAGACTATTATAAGCGTCAGTAGCCGTGTACGAAAGTCGGCTTTGTGCCTTTTGTATTCCTTCCTGCTGCAATATCTGTGGTTCATCGTCAAAGTGAAGGTCCAAGGGTTACTGTTAACTGCAGTGGTGCGTCAGATCCTAATAGTGTTCTTTCAGGAAATGCTCAAACCACAGATTGTTTGAAGTGTTACTCCCCGTGTACAGAGGTCTGAATTGTGCCTTTGGTATTCACTTCCGAAGCAATTTCTGTGTTTCATCGGCAATGTGAAGGTCCAAGTGATACAGTAAACCTGCAGTGGTGTATCGGAATCTGATACCGTTCACCCAAGAAAGGCTCAAAGCACAGCCTGTTTGAAGCGTCACTCCGCGTGTACAGAAGTCGGCAATGTGCCTTTTGTATTCAATCCTGATGCAATTTCTATGTTTCATCGCCAATGTGAAGACCCAAGGGTTAAAGTAAACTGCCGAGGTGCATTGGAATGTAATACTGTCCTCCCAGGAAAGGCTCAAAGTACAGCTTGTTAGAAGCGTCAGCGTGCAGCAGTCGCCATTGTGTCTTTTGTATTTAATCCCGAGGCAATTTCTATGTTTCATCGTCAATGTAAAGGTCCAAGTGATACAGTAAACCTGCTGTGGTGTATTGGAATCTAATACCGTTCTCCCAGGTAAGGCTCATAGCAAGGTCTATTGGGAGCGATGTGTACTGAAGTCAGCATTTTTTTTTTTTTTTAGTATCCAATCCCGATTCAATTTCATGTTTCATCAACAATGTGAAGGTCCAAGGATTACAGTAAACTGGCGTGGTGCGTCACACTATAATACTGTTGTTCCAGGAAAGGCTCAAGTCACAGACTGTTTGAAACGTCACTCCCCGTGTTCACATGTCCGCACTCTGTCATTTGTAACCAAACCCGATGCAAATTCTGTGTTTCATCGTCAATGCGAAGGTCCAAAGCAGTCAGTAAACTTACGTGGTGCATCGAAATAAAATGCTCTTCTTGCAGGATTTGCTCAAAGCTCAGCCTGTTTGAAGCGTCACACCCCCTGTACAGAAGTCGGCATTGTGCCTTTGGTAGTCAATTCGTAAACAGTTTCAGTGTTTTATCGTCAATGTAAAGGTCCAAGGGATACAGTTAACATACGGTGGAGCATAGGAATCTAATACTGTTCTCAGAAGAATGGCTTAAAGCACAGCCTGTTTAAACCGTCAATCCTTGTGAACAGAAGGCGGCATTGTGATTTTTGTATTCATTCCCGGTGCAATTTCTGCGTATCATCGTCAATGTGAAGGTACATGGGTTACAGTAAACTGCAGTGGTGCATCGGATGAAATACTGCTTTCTCAGGAAAGGCTCAAACCACAGATTGTTTGAAGTGTCACTCCCCGTGCACAGAAGTCAGCATTGTGCCTTTTGTATTCAATCCCGATGCAATTTCTGTGTTTCATCGTCAATGTGAACGACCAAGTTTTACCGTAAACCTACAGTGGTGCATGGGAATCTAATACTGGTCTTCCAAGAAAAGTTCCTACACAGATTGTTTTAAGCGTTACTCCGCCTGGATAGAAGTCGCTATTGTACTTTTTGTATTGAATCCCGAAGCAATTTCTTTTTACCATCGTCATTGTGAAGGTCCAAGGATTACAGTATACCTGCTGTTGTGCATCGCAATCTAATACTGGACTACCAGCATATGTTAAAAACAGAGTGTTTGAAGCATCACTCACCCTGGACAGTAGTTGGCATTGTGCATCTTGTATTGAACCCGATGAAATTACTGAGTTTCATCGTTAGTTTGCATGTCCAAGTGTTACAATGAACCTGCAGTGTTACATCGGAATCTAGTACTTGTCTCCTGGGAAAGTTACAACCCAGACTGTTTAAAGTGTTATCCACCTGGACAGAGGTCGGCATTGTGCCTTTTGTATACAATAACAATGCTATTTCTGTGTTTCATCGTCAATGTGAACGTCCATGGTTTACCGTAAACCTTCAGTGGTGCATGGGTGTCTAATACTGGTACCCCAAGAGGGTTCCAACACTGACTGCTTGAAGTGGTACTCCCCCTGGAGAAAAGTAGGTATTTTATTTTTTATATTCAATCCCGAATCAATTTCTGTTGACGATCGTCAATGTGAAGGTCCACGGATTACAGCAAATCTGCTGTGGTGCATCTGAATCTAATACTGGACTCCCAGGAAAGGTGAAATCACAGACTGTTTTAAGCGTTACCTCCTGGACAGAAATCGGCTTTGTGACTTTTGTATTCAATTCCGATGCATGTTCTGTGTTTCATCGTCACCGTGAAGGTCCAAGTGTTACAGTAAACCTGCAGTGGTGCAGCGAAATCTACTACTGGTCTCCCAGGAAGGGTATAAAGCACAGACTGTGTGAACAGTTACTCCCCATGGACAGAAGTTTGCATTGTGCCTTGTGTATTCAATCACGATACAATTTCTGTGTTTCAATGTCAATGTGATGGTCCAAGGGTACAGTAAACCTCCAGTGGTGCATCGGAATCTAATGCAGGGCTCCCATGAAAGGCTCAAAGCACCGACACTTTGAAGCGTTACTCGTCCTGGTAAGAAGTCCGCATTGTGGCTTCTGTACTCAATCCGATGCAATTTCTGTGTTTCATCGTCGGTGTGATGGTCCACGTGTTACAGAAAACCTGCAGTGGTGTATCTGGATCCACTACTGGAGTCCCAGGAAAGCTTCAAAGCACAGACTGTTTTAGGCCTCACTTACCCTGGACAGAAGTCGGCATTCTGCATTTTGTATACAATGCGAATGCATTTTCTGTGTTCCACCGTCAATGTGAAGGTTCACGTGTTACAGTAAACCTTCAGTGATGCATCGGAATCTAATACTCGTCTCCCAGGAAAAGTTCAAAACTCAGTCTGTGTTTCATCGTAAACCTGATGGTCCAAGGGTTACAGTAAACCTGCAGTGGTGCACTGGAATTTACAACTGCACTCCCAGGAAAGGTTCCTAGCACAGATCGTTTGAAGTGTTACTACCCCTGGACACAAGTCGGTATTGTGGCTTTTGTATTCAATCCCGATGCAATTTCTATATTTCATAGTCAATATGAAGGTCCAAGGGGAACAGAAAACTTGCAATGGTGCATCGGAATCTATTGCTAGTCACCCTGGAAAGCTTCTAACACAGAGTGTTTGAAGTGTTACTCCCCTTGGACGGAAGTCGACATTGTCCTTTTTGTATTCAAACCCGATGCTATTACTGTGCTTCATCGTCAATGTGAAGGCCCAAGGATTACAGGAAACCAGCCGAGTGCATCGGAATCTAATACTGGTCTCCCACCAAGGTTCGAAAACAGACAGTTTGAAGCGTTACTGCCCCTGGTCACAATCCAGCACTATGCCTTTTGTATTCGATCCCGATCCAATTTCTGTGTTTCATCCTCAATGTGAATTTCCAAGGATTACAGTACAACTGCAGTTGTGCCACGGTATCTACTACTGGACTCCTATGTAAGGTTCAAATCACCGAATGTTTAAGGCGTTATTCCCCCTGATCAAAAGTCGGCATTGTGGCTTTTGTTATCAATCTTGATGCAATTCCTGTGTCTCATCGTGAAAGTGAATGTCCAAGGGTTACAGTAACCCAGCCGTCGAGCGTCGGAATCAAATACTGGTTCCCCAGGATAGTATAGAACACAGAGTGTTTGAAGCATTATTAATCTTGGACAGAAGTCGGCATTGTGCCATTTGTATTAAATCCTGATGCAATTTCTGAGGTTCGTCTTCAATGAAAAGGTCCAATGGTTCCGGTAAACCTGCCGAGGTGCATTAGAATGAAATACTGGTCTCCCAGGTAAGGCATAACTCCCCCTGGACAGAAGTCGCCGTTGTGCCTTTTGTATTACATTAAACCTGCAGTGATTCATCGGAATCAACTACTAGACGCGAAGAAAAGGTTCAAAGCTCAGACCGTTTGAGGCGTTACTCCCCCTGGAGAGACGTCGGCAATGCGGCTTTTGTTCTTTATCCCAATGGAATTCTGTGTTCATCGCCAATGCGAAGGTCCTAGCGTTACAGTAAACCTGCAGTGTTGCATCGGAATATAATAGTGATCTCCCAGGAACGTTTCCAACACGGACTGTTCGAGGCGTTACACCCCCGTGACAGAAGTCGACATTGTGCTATTGTACTCAATCCCGATGAAATTTCTGTGGTTCGTCGTTAATATGAAGGCCCAAGTAATACAGTGGTACATCGGAAGCTAATACTGGACTCCCAGGAAAGGTTCAAAGCACGGACTCATTGAAGCGTTACTCCCCCTCTACAGAATTCGGCATTGTGCCTTTCGTATTCAATGCCGATGCAGTTACTGTGTTTCTCAATATGAAGTTGCAAGGCTTACAGTGAACCTGCCGTGGTGCTACGGAGTAAACGTGGTTTCCTAGGAAGTTTCAAAGGACAGGCAGTTTGAGGCATTACTCCCCCTGGATAGAAGTCGGCATAGTGACTTTTGTATTCAATACCGATGCAATTGCTGTGTTTCAACGTCGATGTAAGTATCCAAGGGTTACGGCAAACCTGCAGTGGTAAATGGGAATCTTCTTCTGGACTCCCAGGAAAGGTCCCAACACAGACTGTTTGAAGCATTACTCCCCCTAGACAGAAATGGCCATTGTGCATTTTCTATTCAATCCTGATGCAATTTCTGCTTTTAATCGTCAATTTGAGTATCCGAAGGTTACAGTAAACCTGCTCTGGTGCATCGGAATCTACTAATGGTCTCCCAGGAACGGTTCAAAACACAGACACGTATAAGACTTATCCTCCCTACTTAAAATTCGGTATATTGCTTTTTCTATTCAATCCTGATGCATTTTCTGTGTTTCATCGTCAATGCGAAGGTCCAAGGCGTACAGTAAACCTGTCGTCGTGCATCGGAATTTAATAGTGGTCTCCCAGCTACGTTTCCAACACGGACTGTTCGAGGCGTTACTCCCCCTTGACAGAAGTTGGCATTGTGCGCTTTGAATTCAATCGCTATGCAATATCTGTGTTTCGTCGTCAATGTGAAGGTCCAAATGTTACATTAAACATGCAGTGGTGCAGGAAAGGTTTCCCAGGAAAGGTTCAAAGCATTTTGTATTCAATCCCGATGCAATTTCTGTATTTTATCGTCAATGTGAAGGTCCAAGACTCATAGTAAATCTGTCGTTGTGCATCGGAATCTGATTGTTGTTTCCCTGGAAAGATTCAAAGCATAGACTGTTTGAGGCGTTACTCCTCGTGGACAGAAGCCTGCATTGTTCCTTTTGTATTCAATCCCGATGCAATTTCTGTGTTCATCGTCAATGTGACATTCCAAGTGTTACAGTAGACCTGCAGTAGTAGATCGGAATCTACTACTGGACTCCCAGGAATGGTTCAAAGCACGGACTGTTTGAAACGATGCTCCCTCTGGACAGAAGTCGGCGTTGTGCCTTTTGTGTTCAATCCCGATGCAATTTCTGTGTTTCATCGTGAATTTGAAGGTCCAAGGGTTACAGTAAACATGCAGTGGTGCATCGGAATATAACACTGGTCTCCCAGGAAAGGTTCAAATCACACACTGTTTGAAGCGTTACTTCAACTTAACACAAGTCGTCATTGTGAATGATTTATTCAATCGCGATGCAATCTTTGGTGTCACCGCCAGACACCACACTTGCTAGGCGGTAGCCTTTAAATCGGCCGCAGTCCGTTAGTATACGTCGGACCCGCGTGTCGCCACTATCAGTGATTGCAGACCGAGCGCCGCCACACGGCAGATTTAGTCTACAGAGACTCCCTAGCAATCGCCGCAGTTGTACAGCCGATTTCCTAGCGATGGTTCACTGACTACATACGCTCACATTTCCAGAGATGACAGTTTAGCAGAGCCTTCAGCTACGTAAATGGCTACGACCTAGCTAGGCACCATATTCAGTTACTACGAATGTATTCTTAACAGATAATATTGTAAATCATGTACCGTCGAGAGCGACGTTCAACATTCATGGATTACAGTTAAGAATCAAGCTAATTACGTTCGCTTTCTGAATTCTAATTTCTTGTCATGTTCCAGACCACACGTCAGTATAGTACTTCCCTCCTCACTCCAGCCTGCGTGAGGTGAAACGCGTGCTTTTTGGCCTCCACTAATAACACGATGTTGGCTCTTCTGCCAACACAACACAATTTCTGTTTTTATCGTCGGTGTGATGGTCCAAGGCCTACAGTAAATCTGTCGTGGTGCATCGGAATCTAATAGTGGTCTCCCAGGAAAGGTTCAAAGCATAGACTGTTTCAAGCATAACTCCCCGTGGGCAGAAGTCGGCATTGTGACTTTTGTATTCAATCCCGATGAAATTTCTGTATTTCATCGTGAATTTGAAGGTCCAAGGGTTACAGTAAACCTGCCGTGGTGCATCGGCTTACAGTAAATTTGTCGTGGTGCATCGGAATCTAATAGTGGTCTCCCAGGAAAGGTTCAAAGCATAGACCTTTGGAGGCATTACTCCCCCAGGACAGATGTAGGCCTTGTGCCTTTTGTAATCAATTCCGAAGCAATTTCTGTGTTTCATCGTCAATGTGAAGGTCGAAGACTTACAGTAAATCTGTCGTGGTATATTGGAATGAAATAGTGATCTCCCAGGAAAGGTGCAAATCATAGATTGTTTGAGGCGTTATTCCTCCTGATCAAAAGTCGGTTTTTGTGACTTTTGCACTCACTCCCGATAGAAACTTCTGAGTTCATCGTCAATGTGAAGGTCCAAGAGTTACAGCAAACCTGCAGTGGTGCATCGGAATCTAATACTTGACTCCCAGAAGAGTTTCAAAACACAGACAGATACAAGCGTCATTCCCCCTGGACGGAACTCGGCATTGTGCCTTTTGTATTCAATTCCTATGCAAAGTCTGTGTTTGATCGTTAATGTGAAGGTTATGAGTTAGAGTAAACCTGCAGTGGTGCATCGGAATCTATTACTGCAATCCCAGGAAATGTTCAAAGGCCAGACTGTTTGAAGCGTTACTGCCCCTGGAGAGAAGTCGGCATTGTGCCTTTTGTATTCAATCCCGATAAAATTTCTGTGTTTCATCGTCAATGTGAAGGTCCTATTGTTACATTAAACCTGCGTGGTGCACCGGGATCTATACTAGTCTCCCGGTAAGGGTTCAAAGCACAGGCTGTTTGATGCGTTACACCCCCTGGACAGAAGTCGATGTTTTGCCTTTTGTATTCAATCCCGGTGCAATTTATGTGTTTTATCGTCTATGGAAAGGTCCAAGCGATACAGTAACCGTGCAGTGGTCGACGGTATTTACTACTGGTATCCCAGGAAGGGTTCCAAACACAGACTGTTTGAAACGATACTCCCCCTGGAGAGAATGCGGCATTGAGCCTTTTGTATTCGATCCCTATGCAATTTCTGTTTTTTTTTATCGTCGATGTGAAGGTCCAAGGCTTCCAGAAAATCTGTCGTGCTGCATCGGAATCTACTACTGGTCTTCCAGGTAGGTTCAATTCACAGATGGTTTAAGCGTTATTTCCCCTGGACGGAATTAGGCATTGTGCTGTTTGTATTCAATCCCGATTCCATTTCTGTGTTTCATCGTTATCGTGAAGATTGAGGCTTACAGTAAACTTTCAGTGGTGCATCGGAATCTACTACTGGTCTCCCAGGAAAGGTACAATGCACAGGCTGTTTGAATCGTTACTCCCCCTGGACAGATGTCGGCATTGTGCCTTTTGTATTCCATCCCGATTTAATTTCTGTGTTTTTTCGTCATGTGAGGTCCACGGCTTACAGTAAGTCTGTCGTGGTGCGTCGGAATCCAATACTGGTCTCCCAGGATACTTTCAAAGAGTATACTGTTTGAGGTGTTACTCCCTCTGGACAGAAGCCTCCATGGTGTCTATTATATTCAATCCCGATGCACTTTCTGTGTTCATCGTCAATGTGAAGGACGAAGGGTTAAAGTAAACCTGCAGTGGTGCATCAGAATCTGCTACTGTACTCCCAGGAAATGTTCAAAGCACAGACTGTTTGAAGCCGTTCTCCCCTTGGGCAGAAATCGGCATTGTGCCTTTTGTTTTCAATACCGATGCCACATCTGACTTTCATGGTCAATATGAATGTCCAAGGGTTACAGTAAACCTGCAGTGGTGCATCAGAATCTACTACTGAACTCCAAGGAAAGGTTCAAAGCACAGACTGTTTGAAGCCGTTCTCCCCCTGGGCAGAAGTCAGCATTGTGCCTTTTGCATTCAATACTGATGCAATATCTGTGTTTTATCTTCAATGTGAAGGTCCAAGGCTTACAGTAAATCTGTCGTGGTGCATCGGAATCTAATTGTGGTCTCCCAGGAAAATATCAAAAATAGTCTATTTCAGGCGTTACTCCCTTTAATGCCATATTTTAGCCATAGCATGTATATCTATTTTTTTAATGATAGAACCCTGTTTAATAAAGCATGAAAACCAATGCAAGTTATCTTGTGCGTGGTCGCATGTGATCGCTGGTGAGACACAGAAAGTGTGTCTAGTCTTTTGCTAATTACTTCTTCTGTTATCTGTTCTGGAATGGAGTCGAGGGAGAGCTTTAGACTGGCCGCTCTAATTTAAACTTTTTAATCTTATAAAAAGTCACTGCGTACTGCAGGGCACAAACTCGCGCATACTAGTAATTCTATAAGGATAATCAACATATCACTAGTGATTATTATTGTAATAGCAATGTAAGTAGCATAGGGCATTTCAGTAATTATAGTTATGATTAACGCTATTTTGATTTCATTATTTGTTTAATCCATGATCCTAAAATTTCAACATTATATGTAAACTTTATTTTCAGTATTTATCTTATTTTAGCTCAGAAATAACGTGGCCCACGAACCTCCTCCTTACGGCGACGAAATTCTCAAAGTATATGTCCGATGCCACCTTATCTTGGTTTAAATATATTCACTGATTTTTAAATATTTCCATCCATCTCAATTGAGTTCAACAAATATTATAAAGAAAAAACAAAATAATATAAATATATAATTTAATTATTTACATTGGCGACCGTGACAGGACGGTATTTATGAGCTAATAATTTGTTTTTTGTTTCATGTTCCATCACAAACATTACTCTGAGAAATCACCAAGCAGGAATGGAAAGGATATTAAATCCAGAAAGCGTAATGGAAAATCTGCTCAGACTGTGACCACAATCACCACAACAGAGAAGGTAGGACAGACTTATCATATCTATCGCATTTGACTCTGGCGCAATCTATCGTTAACTCGCGATATATAGTGAAGTTTTGCAAAAGTTAAAAAAAAAAAGAAGTGACTTTCACTAATGGTTGTGTCCTTTTTTTTCAAAATTTTATTCAGGTTTTCAAATTGCGGTATGGCGGAAACACAGCTTAGTAGAGACAACATGCGTGTAGATACATCGTCAATAATAGATCAACTCTGTGCATTGTTTGAATAACAGTTACATACAAGCTAAACATTGGAGATACGCATTTGCTGTAGAGACAAGTTTAAAAATATTTCACACATTTACTTTACTGAATTTTCAAAAAATTTTATTACAGTTTTGCTATTGATATGGTCACGACTGGTAGTATAGCAAATAGAATGGATAACGTAAACAGTTCGCTTACTGCAAGTTCCGTATCCAATGAAGATGCACAGAAACAAATTAAGCTTGCTCAAAACACTAATGCTCAAAAAAGGGCAACAGTAAATGATATACAGAACCTAATCAATCTAGCCGTAGCAACAGACAGTAACATAGGGTGGCAAGGTATGGAAACTGAATCACAAGCAGTAAATTCTCACGATTTACCGTGGGCAGATAACGTTCAAACAGTAAATTTCTCACAATTAATCAATGCAGTCATGCAACAATTTCAGCAGATGAATACAAGATTACAGAACAATGACAAACAGTTCACGGAAAATTTTCAGGAAATTCTTCAGTGTATCCACCTTCATGGGATCTGGCCTTATGCATTTACTATATGTCCTAGAAACTTTCTTTGTTCACAAGCAAACTTAGACTTAGATAGATTCACTGTAACCCCACATTCTGTAAATCTGTTTAATAGCTTGTTAAGAATGTATGAATGTTCTTCCCATGTGTGGGTGGCTTTCAAAAGATCATCAACGTAGTGTGTGACAGAATGTTTTAAGTACTCATTCAGTACCGTCTCTAAGGCTGAGATGAAAACACCAGGGCTGATATTCAAGCCAAAAGGCAGTACACAAAATTGATAACTCTTTCCATTAAACGAAAAAGCTGTGTATTTTCTATACTGAGGTTCCAGGCTTGTTTGCCAGAAGGAATTGACCAAATCTAAGGAACTAAAATATCTTGCGTCTACAAATTTCTGCAGTTGCTCTTCAAGATTCTCAGGCTTAGTTCTAACAGGTAGTATAATCCGGTTTATTGCCCTAGCATCCAACACAAGTCTAATGCTACCATTAGCTTTCCTTAAAACTAATAGTGGGCTGCAATATGAAGATGTGTTGGGCTCAATAATATTTCTCTCCAGCATCTGTTTTAACTCTTTCCAAACTGCTGCTTTCTGTGAGTGTGGTACACTATATGATTTGTGGTAGAATTCTGTATGATGGTTCACTTCAATGTTATAAGAATATGTGATAATTACTCCTGGTCTATTTGAGAAAACACTGGCATATCTATGCAATAGTTCTGCTAGTTCACTTCGTTCATCCTCAGATAAGGCCGATGATTGCTGTACCTTGCTCTGTATAATTGTATCTGTCTCTAACATGTCTTGCTTAGGTACTGGTGTGCATGTCTCTGTATCGTCATGTTCATGTATTATCTCTAACTTGTATCCTGGACAGTGTTCATCATGGGTTACTTCTCTAGTTTCTAAGTGCATGGTGTACTGATTGCCGAAATCCTTAAAACCACATGTTTGTGCAGAAAAGTCAATTATAGCGTCTTTTTCACACAAGAAATACAGTCCCAGTATAGCAGCACATATTAAATTAGGTACAACTAAGAATGCACAATTGATCGTCCCATTCTCTACTTGAACTGGTATATAAACCTGCTTCTTAATACTAATAGGTTTGTTACCTACAGCAGTCAGTATGTTGCATCTTTGCACTGGAAACACATCCACTTGTTCATGTTCTTGCATTAAATTGTAAAAAAATGCCAGATAATACGATTACAGCTGCACCAGTATCTAATGTGAGACTTGTAGTTATACCTACTTTTGCTTTAGTGGAAGCAAGTACTACTATCTTGTGTGCTGAACGGCAAATATTGCCATCGTTTTCAGTGAGTTCACCTGATAAATTTTGACCATAATTAGAACATAAGGAAACACAGGTTTATGTTTGTAAATATTTCTTACTTTTTCTTGTTTAGTACTTACTGTGTCAGTCTTAAATAATTCTTGTAAATCAAAGTCGCCCCCATAGTATTCCTCAGCCACAACTGGGGGTCTAATAATGGCTGTCATAAGTTTAAATGTCTGTCTTGTGTTCCGTCAGTCTGTCTTGGTGTAGGTGGGTTATTGTCTACCTCTATTATGTTTACATTTGGGTACTGTCTATTCCAGTCACCCGCATTCCTTCCTTGTTGCGGTGTAAAAGTTGCATTAGGTGTCTGTTGTGTTGTGTTCTGTACTGAATTGCTGTAATTCCTTTGCGGCGGTGGCTGTGATTGAGTTTGATGTTGCCATGCCCCGTTGTTTACATTCTGAGGTTGCGGATATGCTGGATATTGCATTCCGTAGTTTGGGTTATTACTGTACCAAAACTGCTCCTGTGGGTTTTGGTTACCGTTGTATTTAAAACTTTGTCGGTTATTTTGCCACTTTTGGCCATTTTCATAATTGCGGTTTTGTTTATTGTTCCGCCTGCGATTGTAGCCATTGTCGCTAGGCGAAAATGTGGAGTTAGTGTTCAAGATTGGTAGTTGCATATTAGGTACACTGTTGCCAGCATAATTTGCATTCGCTGCAGGGCGAAATTGTGGCGCAACATATGCTACAATAGGTGGTGTGTATTGATGAGGTTGTCTATACTGCTTGCTTTGGTTGGAATTACGACTGTCATATTGTTTGTTGTCATGTCGTCTGCTACGCTGATCTTCAAATACCAGATCAACGGTATCTAGAGCCTGGAGAAAATATTGTCTGACGTAATCCGGGATGTGTAACAATTTCTCTTCGATATAGAACGGTAAGCGTGCTTTCAACGCACGGAGCAGATCTCTAGACGCGACAGGTTCTGACAAGAAATGCGTCATATTTATATACTTCTCAAAGTAACGTCTAAGATTTCCGTACTTTGGATTAAATGGTTCGGGTTCTACGATCTGTCTCCTTTTTCTTTCCTGCACGGTATGTGACCAGGATTTTGACAGGAAAGTATTTTCGAATTGCTGAAAAGATTGGCATCTGTTTACATCATTATAGGCTCAAATAGCAGCGTTTCCTTGTCTATAATATACTGCAAAATTAATTTTCCTCCGCTCACTCCACGTGTGAGAAAATGCGTCTTTGAAAGCTTTCATGAGAATTACAGGGTGAATGGTTTTCTTGTCTCAAGTAAAAGGTTGAAAAGTTCGGTGTTTTATAAAACTTTCTTACTATCTGTCAGATTGATCTATGTTTCCTCTTCTCGTCCTTCGTCTCTGATAGATTTCAGGACAAGAAGACTGTGGGTTAGAATCATTTTCAAAATTTCGGTTTTGTTCTACTTTTCTATATTTACATCTATCTGAGTTGTCTGAATAATTTTCTCTCTTATGTCTGTTACGTCTAGACAATTTATGTCGGTTGAGTGTTTGAATGTAGCATCACTGTGATCTGAATTGTCTGTACTGTCAACATCGTGTACACGTTTGTTTACACATATTCTTGTGTGTGCGGCATCAGGTACTTTGCTCGCTTTCTTTAAAACATATTCCTCTACAGTCTGTTAGACTACTGCCGGTAGGTTTGTCCTAATGCATTCGTCAAGATGTTTGTCTTTTCTGTGAATCCACTGATGAAATTTCTCATTAATTTTAGAAAAACATCTGTCTAATTTGATTGTCTGATCAATTGTCTTTGTCATGGTTTCTAAATCTGTCTCTACTTGTGTGACACGCTTCGTGATGTTATCATGAGCAGTGACGCACTTTTCTACTGTTGTCGTCACGGTGTCACACGTGCTACCTAACTGTTTGACACTGGTATCAAGAACATTGATTTTGGTTTCATTATGTTTTGCTAAAATTGTTAGTTTTGAAAACTCCGTGTCCATTTCACCGATCCTTTTGTTTAAGTCAGTGCCAATTTCGGTTAATTTAGAGTCATTACCGTCAAGTTTTTTGTTTATTTCCTGAAATTCTTCAGTAAACTGTTTGTCACTGTTTTGTAAACTTGTATTCATCTGCTGAAATTGTTGCATGACTGCACTGATAAATTGTGAGAAATTTACTGTTTAAACATTATCTGCCCCTGGAAATTCGTGAGAATTTACTGCTTGTGGTTCAGTTCCATATCTTGCGACTCTATGTTACTGTCTGTTGCTACGGCTAGATTGTTTAGGTTCTGTATTTCATTTACTGTTTCGCTTGTTTGAGCATTAGTGTTTTGAGCAAGCGTACTTTGATTCTGTCCTTCCTCATTGGATATGGAACTTGCACTAGGCGAACTGTTTAAATTATCCATTCTATTTACCATACTACGAGTCGTGACCATATCAATAGCAAAAATGTACAAAAATTTTTGAAAATTCAGTAAAGTGAATGCGTGAAATATTTTTAAATTCGACTCTACATCAAATGAGTATCTACAATGTTTAGGTTGTATGTAACTGTTATTCAAACAATGCATTGAGTTGATCTATTATTGACGATGTATTTACACGCCATGTTGTCTCTAATAAGCTGTGTATCGGCCATATTGCAATAATTATTGCCGTATTTTGAAAATCTGAATAAAATTTTGAAAAAAAATCACACTCAGTAGTAAAAATCACTCCTTTTTTTAACTTTTGCAAAACCCCACTAAATATCGCGAGTTAATGAAAGATTGCGCCAGAGTCAAATGAGATAAATATGATAAGTCTGTCCTACCTTCTCTGTTGTGGTGATTGTTGTCACAGTCTGAGCAGATTTTCCATCATGCTTTCTGGATTTAATATTCTTTCCATTCCTTCTTGGTGATTTCTCAGAGCAATGTTTGCGATGAAACATAAAACAAAACAAAAAATTAGTAGCTCACGAATAGCGTCCTGGCCAACGTGACACCAATGTAAATAATTAAATAAATAATGAAAATTATATATGTATATATGTTTTTTTGTTTTGTTTTTTGCCATCCCACTTGGGAAAGTTGCTTGTCTAAAGATGTGACCTCTTGCCTCGCAACTTTGGCGGCGGTTTAAAGACAAATTTTTAGCCATACCATGTAAATCTATTTTTTTTAATCAGAGAATCCTGTTTAATAAAGCATGAAAGCCAGTGGAAGTTATCTTGTGTGCGGTCGCATGTGATCGCAGGTGAGACACAGTAAGGATGTGTAGTCTTTTGTTAATTACTTCATCAGTTATCTGTTCTGGAATGGAGTCGAGGGAGAGCCTCGCGCGTTGGACTGGCCGCTCTAATTTAAACTCTTTAATTTTATAAAAAGTCACTGCGTACTGCAGGGCGCATACTGGCGCATACTAGTAATTATATAAGGAAATTTCCACTTTGCACGGACGAGATACCGACGTGCGGATAATCAACATATCACTAGTGATTAATTTGGATTCCCAATGTAAGTACTATAGTGCACATCAGTAATTATAGTTATGACTAACGCTATTTTGATTTCATTATTTGTGAAATAACGTGGCCCACGAACCTACTTCTTGCGGCGCTGAAATTCTCAAAATATATGTCCGATGCCACTTTATCATGGTTTAAATATAATCACTGATTTTTAAATATTTCCATCCATCTCAATTCAGTTCAACAAAAATTATATAAAAAAACAAAATAAATTAAATAATTATATATATATATATATATATATATATATATATATATATATATATATATATATATATATATTTTTATTTACAGAGGATATTGGCACAAGTGGGCGGGAGAAAAGCCCCACAGCACAGTGATACGAGGGTACCAGCAACGATACATGTCAATATCTGGTGTGGTATTATTGATCACCGTCTCGTAGGGCCACATGTGCTACCACAAAGGCTTACAGGAGAGTGGTATCTGCGTTTCCTGGGTGCTGCATTACCGGAATTGTTGGAAGACTTTAGTTTGGCCTCTCGTATGAACCTGTGGTACATGCATGATGGTGTCCCCGCTCACTTTAGCCGCCCAGTGCGACGACACCTGGACAATGCCTTCCCTTCGAAATGGATCGGTTGTGAAGGCCCTGTAGCATGACCAGCAAGATGGCCAGACCTGAATCCACTGGATTTCTTTTTGTGGGGCCATCTTAAATCTGTGATTTATGATGGAGAGGTTGTTGATGTCAAAACCCTTCAACGCCTGTGACATTACGCAAAGAGATACGGACTTGTTGGATCGTCTTCAAGAATCCTTCCTGCGAAGAGTTCAACTTTGCCACACACATCGTGTCCGTCATTTCGAACAGTACTTATAAACCGCCACTGCAGTTTCTGGTAATGTGTCTATGTTAGTTTCCATTTGTACAGTTGTATTGTATTCGTTTGTATTAACTACCACATACCTGTGTAGTTGTATTTTGTATTCTGCACCTGTGTATTCGTTTCTTAAAACTAAGTCTGGGACACAAAAACCAAATTATAAAACATGCATGTACAGGAGTGCAGCCCCTCCTCACGTTTCTTTCCCTATGCCAACTAGCCACGATACATAATGCCAGCCAGCGTAACCGGTGCGACACAGATGTGGGCCCTGTGATTGCTCGCTATGTCACGCAGACCGTTGCTTGACGCCCCATGCCTCGCCTTCTCATGAGCGGCTAGGCCACCTACAACACTCGCATGTTGTGCCTTTTTGCCGAACTGTCCCCTTGGCCAATTTCAGCACACAGTAACACCGAAAAGTCCACTTTATATTTCCAGATTTTTAACATTCAATTGCATTGTCATTAATTGACTTAGCAACATGCAGAAAACGAATTTATGTTTGGAGCTCAGTGTGTGACAATTTGCAAGACATGATTTTCCTCATTTATGACTCACGCGGTATACTTGGTATTTGAAGAACGAAGTTGATTCGAGAACAAAAATGAGACATCTGTTAGCCGTTTTCTGAATCAGGAAACTGTGGTTCGATAAAGCACTGCAGACAGGACTCGAGCTGTGCTCAGTCTCTTATCTCGTCCAGCCTTGGCCTTGAGCTGACTGCTGGCTTTATCTTCCGTAACCGCTCATGCGGAGGAAACTGTTTAAGCAATTTTAAAGATTCAAAACACTATTGTAAAGTACTAAAAATTCTCAATTAAAATTCTGTGCTTTGCATCAATGTCCAATTCATTTTATTATACATTACTATCGCCTATATGTAAGTGTGTCACTCGGAATTTTATCATTAAAAGTTGCATGAAATTTCATAGTTATCTTCTGACGTGTAACAATATTTTTTCTATGAATGATGTTAATCACATAAATGGCATAATTTGTTATCAATGCAAGGAGCGTTACTCGTTTAAAATCGAGAATGCATAGTAAGATTTCAGCAAATTATTTGGAGGTATAATATTCCACTTTTCTTCTGGGAAAATCAGTTTCTTCCATTCTTCAGGTATATATTCTGCACCTTAATGTGATCGAATAATGAAGAGTCAAGTAACTGATTATTTTTAATATTTGTCTGAAGTGTGCCAAATAGGAAATAAGGCGTATCACATTCCAAAAAGTTATATAAATTTGTAATATCTAACTAAAAAATCCTGCAACTTATACAGTTTGAAGTTCATAAAAAGCTATTTGAAGGATTTCCCAGTACATTTTCTCGTTGTTAATGTTCATAATTATGTTCATATTTAACAACTAGTACACGGATTTCCGTAGATTCTACAACAATTTTATCTTCTTTTGGAATAGTGTCATTTATTTCAGTTCCAGCTTGGTTGAAATCAGCCCAAAGTAAAATAGTATACTTGAACTCCAAGTAAAAATTACAGATTACAGTCAAATCATCTCCCCACATAATTTCCTTATAATCTTTAAAAAATGGGCGCCGAGTATGCGAAGTGGATAAAGTACTTCATTCTTCTTACTCTTTACTTTTCCATAATTAAGAATATTACCTCCCATATTTTATCACTATGAAGTCAAATTCAACACCACTAATGAAGAAATGAAAGGATATCCAATTCTAGATAAAATATATTTTCGTTTCCTTATAGCTATAAAATCAAACAGTTTTGCCATGTAATTATTGATTAATTTTTTATTGGATTTCCAATCATATCTTGGATAATCTGTACCATCAGCTCCCATAATACTGAAGCCCATGTACAATTGTGCATGTTTAGAATGTAACCATCCATCACCAAAGTTTATATAAATTTCTGTATCCCTGTTAGGTACATTTAAATTATTTTTACTTTTCTCATTCACAGGGAATCAGTAAAACAGCTAACTCTCGCTTTTGGTCACGATTTATTAAAAAAAATAATTAGGGATTAAGACATTTCTAAAACATCTGTTACATGAACGCCATTGAAGTCAATCAAATTGTCATTTTCATCAGTTATAGTAATTTCTAAATCTTGAATAGGATCAAAAATTGGAATGTATATAGGAAAATTTGGTTAATGATTTATTGGTTCACCAAATTCAACATTAGGCTTCAACGAAAACATAATATAAGGTTCTTGATGAAAATACTCAATTTACTTAACAAACATTCACTCAGCTAGATTAAAATTTATAATAATTAATTTGAATTCAATAATTTTATGGACATTGTTACAAAAGGACTTTTTATTGGCTTCAACATTTTGTCCACTAAACCTAAATATCCTTTGAATACTATCATTTATATCCATTTTTAATTTCACATCACTCTGAATCGTTACTCTGTTTAAAATTTCATCTCCTTTAATGTTTAACCTTTTTCAAGTGAATAAATTTATCAAAATATTTTAACCTATACTGCACAACAAGAAATTCGAGCTTTTCTCCATGACAGTACAATTTGTTAGTTTTTGATATAATATTTGGAGCTAAAAAAATGAATACAAACCAAGAAGTGCCACATTATTAGAGCTGTCTTATATAGGTACAATTAATCTTTTTTTAGAACATATGATTTAGCACTCATCTGAAATGTCAAAATAATTCAGTTGTGGTTTTTTATGACTTCATTCTTGAAAATAAAGATATAGTTAAAGAATATTTTACTAGAGGAAGACATAAAACATCATATACAAAAATACCAAAATAATTAGAGATAATCTTAATTTTTAGATGTTTTTGGACAAGATGACACAAATTTAAATCGTATTTATTGTGAGTTTGTTGGAGATGATTTTTAATTTGACGATTTTAGAAAAATTGTGTAATAAATGTTGGAACAAACAATTCGGATTTTTTTACTATAGGTATGACTAGGAACACAAGAATAACGAATTGTTACTCTTGATTCTCTAACAATATAAACATTAAACAAGAACACTGAACATAATCGTTGAACATTGAATGTTAAAATATAAATGTAAAATTAATTGATTAATATTTTTTCATCTTTAATAAATGTACGCAAAATATGGCCCAGATGTTGTTAAAAAACGTAGACGAAATAGAAGAGGAAAAGAACAATTAAAAGAAGAGTTTAAAAATGGAAAAAATAGCTGTGAGCCGTGACTTCCTACGATGCTCTTGGCAGGATAGCTTCTCTGTGGAAGTTACGAGCTTTGCAAGTGTCTGATTGGCTAGCGACCTCTATTTAGGACAGCCGCGGCTTGCGAGGGAGAGACTCGGGCGGGGTAGTGACGGAGACTTAGTTGGCAGCAGTGACAGAGGGAAGACAGTGCATTGAACATCACGAGTAGTGAGTTGGCGCTTGGTGTAGCGTGAGGACACGTGACATTCCGGTGCCTGGGTCTCTTTTTAAAGAGTCGTGTCTGTCTCGAATCCTGTAGAGAGTGTGGGAAAATAGCCTGACGTGCTTGTTAACGGCGACCTCCTGGACTAACTTTAAATGGTGCACCATTTTATGGTTAAACTTTCGGATGTCGTTGCTCCATGTAGCCACTTTGATTTTCGATAGTCATTTCTTACACCACTTGGACGTGGTTGCAGGATACTTGGTATTGCAAGTACATGTAACTGCCGGTGTAGCCACATGGTCTTTGACACCTTGTCATGGTTCAAACGGCTCTCCCTATCGGAGTTTCGAGTCCTGTCTCAGGTATGGGTGTGTGTGTTGTCCTTAGCGTAAGTTACTTTAAGTAAGATTAAGTAGTGTGAAAGCTTAGGCACCAATGACCTCAGCAGTTTTCTCCCATAGCACTGACCACAAATTAATTAACTAATTAATTAACTGTTCTGTGGCCTGTTTCCGTTGCATTACAAGTGGGACCGATATTTGGTGATTACTTTTTCTCTTATTATTGCTAATATGTCAAGTGGTCAGTTTTATGAATCAAAGTTTATTCTCTGTATAAAACTCCAGCCGCCAATTTAAATTGGAATTGTCAACTTCCTTGTTGTTGGCAACTATAATAATTTTGTGCCGTCAAACACTGCTTTGGTATTGGGTGCGGATTGTCTGGTCATTAACACCTTGAACTAGTTGTGATTTAAAAATGTGAAATTTCACGTCATTGAAGACTGTGTAATGAACTATTGCTTTAATAGTAACTGCGGTTGTCACACTACAACGTTTAACATCTCTTCCTGCATTTGGCGTTATCCAGTGCTTGGATGTTGGTATTATAGTGAACTATTATAGTGAACTGTGTATTAATACTGGGTTTGTGCGTTCTAGAAGCCGTTATTGGTGTGCGCAGGCCCTCCTGCCTGCTGTTGTCACTTGAACTGTCGAGCATGGAATTACGACATGTGGCCGCTGTGAACGCCAAACGTCGAGAATGTGCTGATTGCTGTATAGACCTTTCAGGCTATCATGTCATATTGCCGAATGTTTTCCATAATAGTTAATTCACGTATTTATGTGATCTTGCTATTTGAGTATTTTTTTAAACCTAATAAATTTTACAATTTTTTCATATTCTCAAGGCCTAATAATTGACTCAGATCTATAGTTATGTTAAGATTACATCTGTGTGAAGTAATTTTTTATTAATTTAAAGTTGGGCCCATAAGGCTGTTTGTCTTTAAAATTTTTCTGTATTGTTCTCATTGCTTTTATACTTGAATAATCAGTGTAGATCACTGGAATTTGCAAATACTAATTAATAATTGTGTTGTTACCAGTGCTCTATTTCAATTAACATGGTGAAAATAATTTTTGTATCCTCAAATGGGGCAGCATTCAATTCCAGCAGCCCATGTGCCCTGCCTACCAGTCCTATATCTTACCAAACTGAGAGCAATCGAACAAGTAAAACAAGAAAGTGAAGGTTTAGGTGATAACATTCCGAAAGCTATTGAAGAAAATAGAGGAGCTGAAAAATAAATCATTCCCTGTCATCACAATACAGAAGATTTTGGAGTTTTGTCATCAATTAGACAACTACACGATTGGTCTGAAGATGATATTGGTAGGCATGAAGCGAATCAGAAATACAAGATGCATTGAATAAATATGAAGAAGAAAGAAAAAAAAGATAGCTCAATTTTAGAGTGCAGTTAAAAAAATTAAAGAGAGTGATGTCAGAAAAATAAAGGATCATGATTGTTATAAAGAATAATAGAAGAGAAATGTTAGAGTATGTCAACAATTGTGAATATACAACTTTTAGATTAAGACCTGCTGGTCAGTTTAAACATGATGGTAGTTTAATAGTTATATTCAATTATGATAAAATATCTATTAGTCATAACAATATGAAACTACAGATGGGTAAATGAATGTTTTGATTAGAAAACATATTACTATAGACGATATGTGTGAAAAATTTGATGGTGTTGATTCACCTAATTATGCAGATAATTTTTAGAACTCAGAGGCACTACATTCTGATAATAATACAAATAAAATAAAATCAAGTAAAAAATATAAATGTTTTGTGCTGGCATTAACTGTCGCCTGCTCACTGGTCATCAAAGATGAACCGAAAATTAGTTAGTAGGCCCTGGATCAAGCACACCTAACACGAGAGATGCCCGAGGCACACTGACAAGCAACATGCCACCAGCGCCCTCTCAACAGCACGTATGTAGCCCGCCACTGCTGGCCAGAGCGTCTCACTGACTGACTCATCGAGTTTGGCGTCTGTCAGCACATTCGCAGAGCAGGCTCAGTTCACATTGCAGGCTATGACAGTACACAGCGACCAGATTAGTGACGATAGCGAGACTAGCAGTGAGACTAAAGTTTGTAATAGCCTCAGTAACTTAGCTTAATCGTGCCACATGCCAACAGTTAGACTCACCACACCTTTCTAAATCTAGTAAGTACCTCACTGCTTGGACAGATTAATTTGCTTGTCACATACAAATCGCACACCAGAACAGTGAAATTTCCTGTGTTGAAATCGAGAGACAGTGAGAACGTATTCTGTTTAGATGGCTTTAATTTGTTCACACCTAACATCCAAGACAATGTACTGTCAGTGTCTGGTTTGAATCCAACAGGCAGTCTAGCTAGCTTGCTCAAAGAATTTTTTGAACTATTTTCAGAAGGGATGGGAAAAGCTAATAACTTTGTAGCGCATGGTATTTTGAAAGACAATGGGCAGCCTAAGTTTTCAGGGCCCAGCCCGTTCCAATTTCTTTCAGAGACAAAGTAGCCGGTGAATTGAAAGACTTGCAAGATAATGGTGTAATTGCTCCCATTCAAGCTAGTCAATGGGCCAGTCCTCTCGTTTTTTGCCTACGCATTTGTGTTGACTTCAAGTCTAAAGTCAACCCACAGAGAGTAGTTGACACTTATACGTTACCTCGCCCTCAGGAACTCATGAACAGGCTTGGTGCAGGACATTACTTTTCTACGATAGATTTGCGTCATGCCTACTTGCAAGTTCCATTGGATGAAGAATCACAGAGAGTGTTTGTTGTAAATGCACACTTAGGAATGTTAGAATATTTGCGTTTGCCCGTCGGCAGTGCCTCCGCACCACCATTCTTCAACGTCACTTGGAACAGCTGACGGCGAAATCTCCAGTTTCTTCAAACTACCTTGACGATGTTGTCTTCTCAGGTCGTGCACCAGAGGAACACACTGCCCATTTGAGTACTCTTTTTTCGAGTGCATCAGTAACAGGACACAAGTATCGTCTCGAAAAGTGTGACTTCTTTCAAACTGAACAACAGTACGTAAGTCATGTGATAAACAGTGCGGGTGCGCATCCTCCCGCCCTCGCCCAGTCTCATTTGCTTGCAATCCACGACCTGCCTGTCCCTCGCAGTGTATCTGAACTGCAGTCAGCACCAGGCAAGATGACATACTATACGCCGTCCATACCGAATGCCGCTCAGATCGGGGCTCCATGGCATCGCTTGCGTCGGAAAAATGTAAACTTTGTATGGACTAAAGACTGTCAAGACGTATTTCAGAAACTCGAAAATGCTTTGCTGACAGACGTTTAGTGCATTTTGAGCCTGCCAAGCCAGTAGTTTTGCAAGTTGACGTTTCTTCCTACTGAATCGGCGCTATGCTTTTGCACAGAATTGGTGCCCAAGACAGGTACATTGTTTTTGCCTCAAAGTTGTTAACACAAACTCAGTGCAATTATTCAGAAACTGAAACAGCAGCTCTCCCTATAGTGTATGGCGTGACGAAATTCCATCAGTATTTCTTTGGTTGAAAGATCTATTTAGTGACAGATCAAAAGCCTTTGTAGTCCTTGTTTCATACGACAAATCCGGTCCCTACACGCAATGCTCAAAAATTGCAACGATGGGCTTTGTTGCTTTTCTTAGTATCAGTATGACATTGTGTACAGACTTACAGCAAAGCATGGCAAGGCAGACGCCCCATCTCGCCTTTTGATTGACCCAGGCTCTGATTTTGATGCATCTGGCGCATCTTGTTGCCAGATTGATGCGCAGGACTCTGAATTACTGGTATCTTTTCCCTTGCACTACAGAAAAATTACACTGACCGCGGAAGCTGACCAGATCTGAAGATTCTGTTGCATTATATTCGGACTGCTCGACCTCACTGGTTGAACAGTATCCAGAACCAGTTGTGTGCTGATATTTTGCATGTTGGCATAACCTTTCAGTTCAACGGGGTGTGATTCTAGTTCAAAATGACAGTGGACAATCGCATGTGCCTATTCCCAAAGTGTTGCAAAAAAGATGTGTTGCGATTGCTCCATCAGGGACATTGGGGAATTGTTCTCTCTAAACAGTTAGCGTGACGGCTCTGTAGTGGCAGGGCATAGCCGCCCATATTGAACAGATGACGTCGCAATGTCGCACATGCGCGTAAAACCAATCCGCTCCACCACAGACATTCTCAGCTTGGCCTAACACTTACTCGTCATGGCAACGACTTTGCAGGACGATTTTGGAACACTCGTTGGCTCATAGTGGTTGACTCTTTTAGCAAGTTCCCATTCGCGGTGCCTATGATCACTACCACGTCACATAGCCCATTCAAGCGTTGTCCTCCATACTTTGCATAAAAGTTTTCCCAGGAGTACTTGTGTCAGACAATAGACTACAGTTCACTTTATGTAATTCTGAAAGCTCATCATCTAACATTCGTCATATAACAAGTGCTCTGTTTCACCTCCCAGTCCGGCAGTAGAACACTTCCCACGCACTTTTAAAGAACAGATGGGCAAGGTCCGAACTACCCACACACGGAAACAGGCGTAGCAACTTTCTCGCCTCCTGTCACTTACAGCCACAAGGTGGACCATCACCGGCGGAACATCTGCATGGCCGCCGCCATCGAACGCTGCTGCACTTCCTGCACCCAGCGCAGCACCCGGTACCGCCAATGGTCCGCTGGTATAACTTTGCATCACGTGATCTTGTTCTCTTCACGGTTTGTGGCAAACAAGGGCGCTAGGAAAGAGGTGTGATAAAGGAACGCATTGGCTCTTTTATGTACTTGATTGCAGGTACCGATTGTTAGCAGCGCCGCCACCAGAACCAAATTCGTGTGTGTCATATGCCCCGTGATTCTGCTGCTATTACTCACCCAGATACACGGACTCACGGAACCGCCTGCTCTTTGAAGAAACCCGCTGGTGTCACCAGGGCACCCCAGGAGGAGCAGATGGACGGTGTGCCCTCGCCCCCCACCATACCCGCTCGCCGACCCAATGGAAGTGGACCCGTCGTCTCCGTCGCTGTCGCCATCATCGCTCCAGGACACGCTCGCAGGCCTGGATGCGTGCCCTGGCAGGATGTTCCTGTTGCGTCGCAAGTCACATTGCAGGGTAGGGTCGAAAGAACGCCGTCCTCCAGTCACCGTTGCTGGCTCATCCCTGTCTCCAGCATTCTGCCTCCCCCACCCGTTATCATTTGCATCCTCCATACATGTCGACAGTCTGGCATTACAGGGGCGGAGGAATGTGCTAGCGTTAGCTGTCGCCAGCACACTGGTCATCAAAGATGAAGCTCGAAGATTGGTGTTAGGGGCTGGATCAAGAACACCTATCATCAGTGAGGCCAGACACACCGACAAGCAACACGCTGCCAACGCCCTCTCGACAGCATGTAGTTAGATCGCCGCCGCTGGCTGGAGCGTCTCACTGACTTACTAATTGACTTTGGTGTCTGTCGACACATTCACAGAGCAGGCTCAGTCCACATCACAGGTTACGACAGTTCACAGCGACCAGATGAGTGATGATAGCGGGACTAACACTGAGACTAAAGTTTGTAATAGCAAGATTGGTTCAAATAGCTCTGAGCACAATGGGACTTAACATCTGAGGTCATCAGTCCCGTAGAACTTAGAGCTACTAAAACCTAACTAACCTAAGGATATCACACACATCCATGCCCAAGGCAGGACTCGAACCTGCGAACGTAGCTGTCGCGCGGTTCCGGACTGAAGCGCCTAGAACCGTTCGACCACGACGGCCGGCCAATAGAAAGATTACTGATGTTGTCTGCAAGAGGACTATTACAGATGAGCATGTATCACAACACACAGACTGTATTCGAGATAAGTCAATGTTCATGTAAATAAAGAACCACATTAATCCACGTGTGCGTTTGTGTTGTAAAAAGAGGACACTAGCCTCTTGTAACGTCCTCTCCCTTACTCCTTTGTGGTACAAGACACTACAGTGGCGACATGGGTACTCCAGGACTGATAAAACAAATTATTGATGACTGTTTTAAACTTAATAAGAGAAAACATAATTGATACAAATTCAAGTTTAGATGAAAAAACCGGTCAAGGTCTAATAAAGAAATATTCAGAAAAACAAATCACGTATGGCTGAATGGATGATGTCCGTCATTTAATCAATAAATTGTCAGTAGTTTATGGTGAAGAATTGTCTGGAAATAAAAGTTATCATATTGAAAATGTTGGAATAACTAAAGTGTTACTAATAAGTTTACTGATTTCATCATCAACAATGCAAAAGGAATTCTATACCTGATTAGATTTTTGAATAATATCCCTACCACACTTCGGAAAAGTGAAAAATATGAAAAAGGGTTAGTAAATTCTTTGATTAGCAAATTACCGCTTGAAATGCATCTTCCTAATTATAAATACACTGTGACCCTGGAACAAAATTAGAAGAGAGATTATCTAGAGGTGATAAAGGAGCTAATCCATTAGACGAACCTTATAAAAAGCATGATATTACCTGTTGAGATAATAAAGAGTTGGAAAAAAGGTATGAAGCAGAT
The DNA here is from genome assembly GCF_023864275.1 of Schistocerca cancellata. NCBI lineage: Eukaryota > Metazoa > Arthropoda > Insecta > Orthoptera > Acrididae > Schistocerca > Schistocerca cancellata. Next base: position 369,757,791 of record NC_064634.1, read on the forward strand.
AAAGGACTTACTTGCAAAAGAAAGAATGAATTCTAAAGATGATTCACTTTGTGAAAAATTGACGGTAACTGCAGTCGGAGGAACAATGTATGGAAAACGAAAATTAGGAATGGGACTCTGTATTGAGACTGTGTCAGCTGTTGTTGGTTTAGCTGTCTATGAAAATGGATGGGGTTTGTGAAAATGTTGATAATTTTTCATCAATATAAATTAATAACTTCACTATTGATTATACTTTGCTACTTAGTGGTAAAACAAAACCGAAATCGATGAATATCTATTGGAAAAGAAAGAAGGTTCTTGATTAACAAAACATGAAGACCGATTTTCGCCATTACTACTGGCTGCATAATCATATCTAGCAACTATCGGTTCACTAGCTGGTGGTTCTGTAGTCATTACAGAGCCAGTAATAAATAAAAAGAAAGCTGATAGAGAATAAGAGGGACAAAAAGGACACAGTTTGGTCACGGAAAAGAAAGCTGGAATAAAAAAAGTTTAAAAAATGCAAAAAGTAATATATTGATAATAATGATAAGGAAGGAACAACAGATAATGGTAATACGGGCAGAGTATTTCAAAGATACACAAAGCACCAGCCTAGAACACGAAGAGACAGCTGCAGGGGAGGAAAGAGTGGAGCTGGAAGCAGACAATGAAAACAATGTGGCAAGAAAGCCAACACTATAAGAGGTCTCCCAGGCTGCGCACAAGTCAAAAAACAATCGAGCACCTGGAGAAGACAGCACAACTCCTGAATTAATAAAAACTGGTGGTGAGGCTGTAATAAAGGAACTGCACACATTAATATCAGATATATAGGAAACAGAAACTATGCCAGATAACAAGAAAACTGGAATAATAATCCCTATTTATAAGAAAGGGAACAGAACAGCATTTGAAAACTACAGAGGTATAACACTCCTAAGCACAGCTTCTAAACACTTCTAATTAATCCAGGATGAGATTTTCACTCTGCAGGGGACTGGGCGCTGATATGAAACCTCCTGGCAGATTAAAACACCCCCCAGGCTGTGGCTAAGCCATGTCTCGCAATATCCTTTCTTTCAGGAGTGCTCGTTCTGCAAGGTTCGCAGAAGAGCTTCTGTGAAGTTTGGAAGGTAGGAGACGAGGTAATGGCAGAATTGAATCTGTGAGGACGGGTCGTGAGTCGTGCTTGGGTAGCTCAGATTGTACAGCACTTGCCGGCGAGAGGTAAAGGTCTCGAGTTCGAAACTCGGTCCAGCACACATTATTAATCTGCCAGGAAGTTTCACTTATAATTAGCGATCAAGACTAACAAGTAAAAAATGAAAGCTTACCAATATATTTTGCGCTAATGAAAAATGACAGATATTTTGTATCATAGCCTATCTACTGCCTACCAGCAAAGCGTTGCAAAACAAATTTGTAAATAATCATCTTGTGGTGTTGCAGTTCTTCTTATGTCCACACTTGCTATGAAAATAGGACAAGGGATTGCGCCTTATACTAGACACCTTTTCAGTTTCGTTTTACCCAGACTTGTTTAAGCACTTTTTGTGCTACCTTTAAGGGTTCTTTTATTTTATTACTTAAATGAAACTGTTGTGTATTTATGTTGGTAACTAGTCTGCTACACAGTCTACAAATTCAAATGGCTCTGAGCACTATGCGACTTAACTTCGGAGGTCTTCAGTCGCCTAGAACGTAGAACTAATTAAACCTAACTAACCTAAGGACATCACACACGTCCATGACCGAGGCAGGATTCGAACCTGCGACAGTAGCGGTCACGCGGTTCCAGACTGAAGCGCCTAGAACCGCACGGCCACACCGGCCGACCACAGTCTACAATGTGTCATGGCTTTGATGTTGTAGTATTATCTCATATGTCTTGTCGAGAGGAATGCGCTGACTTCTGTCACTTATGATCGTTTGACAATGCGCTTTCTACGAATTTTCAGACATGTTTGAAAACACTACAACATCAAACCCAAGACAAGTTGTAGGTTGTGTAGCAGATTAGCTACCAACATAAATACACAATATCTTCATGTAAGTAAGAAAATAAAGTAACCCAATGAAGATAGCACCAAAAGCGCTGAAACTTGTCTGGGTGAAACCAAACTGAAAAGGTGTCATGCATAAGGTGCAATTCCTCATCCTATTCAAATTTGTAAAATTCAACCCTCGTTTTGTTATTATTTTTTGCACTAGTAGGTATTCGCCAGTGTACACTGGTCACTGCGCCTAAGTACAATAGTTCATCTATCGTTGGAGAAGTTTACTACGTACTGTCGTTCGACATATGCGGTGAGTTCTCGTAGGAGGCAGTATCGAAGTGAGATAACGAATGCTGGCGATGTTACTTTCGATATTTCCAGCAATATACCCCCAGAGTGTGAGAGCTTTCTACAAAAGTAATTCCATGTCACAAGAAAACGAATGTTGCCTTATTGTTGTACAGTTACAGACTACTACATAGACATCATATACCGGCTTTATTAGGGTCTAGATATCAAGGTGAGTCAAAATTACATAAACAGTCTTAATTTTGTTTCGTTTTCTACTCCAGATTATTACCAGTGGCTGAGTCAAAATTACGTGAACAATCTTAATTTTGTTTCTTTTTTTATTGCAAGCTGTTAGTACCCATGGTTGAGTGACTTACGTTGGAGCAGCGAAGAGTGATTGCAAGCTCAATGGAAGTTCTGTAGTGGGCGGCAGAGGGGCGTTGGCATGCAGAACGGTTTTCAGATAGACGGCTCAACTCGTTTGGTAATTTATCGCTTTTACTAGAAGGTTGTATCACCTGGATCAGTAGTAGACCATTATCACGTGAATGTTGGGTGACCTAGAACTGGCAGAAGTGAAGTATACATTGCCACATTTTAGAAAGCCATACTACGGAGTCCATCAAAATCGACGACACCTTGCAGTCTGAAAATAAGGATTACACGGATGACAGTGAACTGAATGCTATCCAAGGACCTTAGCATGCGACCATATCACCCACAAATCGTTCAGGGTCTGACTGCTCGGCAGAAACAGGTACGAGTGGAAAGCTGTAAGACTCTGGCAGCCGAGAATTATTAGCCGCATGATTTTCAGTGACGAAGCTACCTTTGAGATTAGTATATATGAAGGTTGTGTCTGTTCTCGAAAGAACAGTTACATGTGATGACCATGCAGCTTTCGCTAGAATGAAATGATAATAAAATGGACACCCTAGCTGTAAACAGGCTTCCCAGATATTGACCATCTTGTGCGAACGCACCCGCTATGCCCAAACTCTTACAGGACTTGGTAGATTAATCTGCCACGAGTAATGAGTGTGATGGGCAAACATCTATTAGGCGCACTACGAATGTAGTGGTGTGGACATGTTGTGAATGTGGGTCCTACGGGGAGCGTGCAAGGGATAAGTCCCTGCAGGCGCACTGTCCTATGTGCCCTCGGTGGCTCAGATGGATAGAGCGTCTGCCATGTAAGGAGGAAATCGCGGGTTCGAGTCCCGGTCGGGGCACACATTTTTAACATGTCCCCAATGAAGTATATCAACACCTGTTTGCAGCTAGGGTGTCCATTTAACTATCATTTCATTTTAGATTAGTGGTTAATCGTCGTAACACAATTTTCTGGTGTGCTGAAAATCCGCGTATCACACGTGAGCATGAGCGTGCGTCCCCGAAAGTAAATGTGTGGTGCGCCGTGACGGCGTCTGGTGTACATGTCACATTTTTCTTTACAACCCCAACAGTGGACGCACATGATTACTTGTAAATGCTAAAAGAGTTTTCCTTGATAACATGCTCCTACAGCTTATACGATAAGGTTATTTTCAACATGATGGTTCACCACTCCATTTTGCTGGTTCCAGTCGTGCTTATCTTGATGAAACGTCCCCACAACGTTGGCCTTGGCTGACCGTTGTTATGGCTTCCCCATTCTTCAGATCTCACACCCATTGATTCCTGGTTATGGGCTAGATAAAGGAGCGCGTATGTAGCGCACAAACCATAGACCTCGAAGAACTCAGCGACAGAATCAAAGCTGTGATACCCAATACTACCTCATAAATGTGTCTTCTGGCACTAAACTGTGCTGTCGGACGTATGTTCGAGTGCATTAATTGTGATAGTGGTCAGGTTGACTCTGTATTATGAGTGCTTTCTCTCGAATAGTGTTCACATAATTTTGTCTCACACCGTATAATATCGAACATGTGCCGTGATTCCGCTGGCACGCACGAAATGATACCACTCGAGGAGTAAAGTTCCATTGCTGGTCATCTCAGTGTCTCATGAGGGTCTCTCGCGCCTCACCCTCACTCTCTCGACATATAAGGGAGGGTTTTCACAGATATTACTGATACAGAAAAAAGATGTAACTTGCACACAGATTACTTTCTATGCTAAATCCCTTGTTAAATCGATTTTTTAGATTATATATATTTGCACTGGGGAAATGCTACACATGTAATATCGTCACTTTAGGCCCGAAAGCTGGGACCGAACGAAGTGGCCCGTAGTACATTGGACATGCGTTCGACACGGCCAGGATTCAAACCCACGTCCAGTCATCCAGAATTCGGTTTTCTGTAGCTTCTCTAAACTCTTTACGCAAACGTCGGATGGTACCTATGATACCGGGAACGATCAGGTGACCTTAGTCCCCATCGTAGGTTTTAGCAAGCACGAAAATAAGTGGTGGAAACTCTAACCGTGTGTGGGGTGGCATTATCTTTCTGAAATATAATCCCATGGTGGCTTGCCATGAAGGGTAAGATATCGGGGAGTAGAATATCGTCGACGCATCACTGTGTTGTAAGACTGTCGCGGATGACAACCAAAAGGGTTCTGCAATGAAAAGAAACAGCACCCCAGACAGTAACTTTTTGTTGTCGGCGAGTACGGCGGGCGACAATCAGGTTGATATTTCATCAGTGTCTGGGACGTCTCCACTCACGTTTTCAGCCTGAAACGTCATTGACCGGAGTAGACATGTCTTCAGTGATGAGTCTCGCTTCGAACTCAGCCCCGATGACCACCGAAGACGTGCCTGGAGACGCCCTGGACAGCGGTGGAATGCCAACCTGACTGACGACCGCCGTACGGCACGACAGTCTGGAGTTATGGTCCGGGGTGCCGTTTCTTTTGATAGCAGGACCTCTTTGTTTGTCATCCGCGACAGTCTTACAGCACTGCGGTACGTCGACGATATTCTACTCTCCGATTTGTTGCCCTTCATGAACACCATGGAATTACATTTGAGCTTGTAACGTGCGCGTGGGGCACACGATACACCTTAAAGCCTGTTCTATGGTAAGTTGACGGGCTTCACCTAATGAGAAAGGATTTTCGTATAGATATTGACCGCATGTACCTGAATGGAGGCAAATCAGACTTACACCCACTCTGTAATAACAATGATACGTCAAGCAAGTCCGAAATGCAACTACACGTCAGGACGGACAAGAAACAACACAGAAGATGCTACCAATTTGTTAATAATACGGTCGCCAGCCTAATTAGGCATTAACTGAGTTTCTTTCCTGTACAAGTTGGTGTATATTCATGCAAACCAACACGTGGTAATACTGCATAATATAGTAAATTTTAGAACCAGAAAATCTATTGAACTGATAGTTTCACTTTCTGTACTGATATGGAAAAACCATAAATACACAACACCGTTCTATAATGTATACTACCAAACTTCGTACTGTCTATTGATCTGATTAAAATCGGGCATAGGTCACCCTAGAAATAGTAATTTCAAGCCACAAACAAAATGTCAATTTTAATAAAGATAAAACACTGATAAATTTTTGCTTTTATATTGACTTTAACTTTTGCTGGTCATATCAATTTAGAACACTTCAGAATTCAAATTAATAAAAAAAAAAGAAAGGGGGGAGGGGCCTTGAAACTGTTATGATCATTGTATTAAGAAAAATTAATTACTGACACCATTATGCGCTCAAGATTTCCAATACATGAGTTACTACTCTCTTTACCTTATCTCCAACTCATTTAAATACCTTTATATCTGTCTCTCAATAATTAAACTTCATTACTAAATCAATATGAAAGTTACCTTCCAACTTTGTCAGACCTCCGTTATTAACAAAACAGTTCTTTAAACAGCATTCTAACATAGTTAGGTCTGCAGGTAATTATTCAAAAATGGTTCAAATGGCTCTGAGCACTATGGGGCTCAACTGCTGAGTTCATTAGTCCCCTAGAACTTAGAACTAGTTAAATCTAACTAACCTAAGGACATCACAAACATCCATGCACGAGGCATGGTTCGAACCTGCGACCGTAGCGGTCTTGCGGTTCCAGACTGCAGCGCCTTTAACCGCACGGCCACTTCGGCCGGCGCAGGTAATTATTATTAACAAAAACTTTAATTTTTCATCTCGGGACACTCGGATTGCACAACATTTGGAAAGGACACTGTCTAGGTTAGTTGAGAGGATAATTAAATGATAGGACAGTTCTGGTAAAATTTAAGTTGCTATTAAGTTGTTATTGAACAGTATGGAACAAAAGTAACACTGGTCCATACGAATACAGTACTAAAAGTTTCAACCTGTTTGTATCGATGCGGCGGTTGGCAGGCGGCGAGATGGCGAGGCACAGAATACACACACAACCACAGCCATGGCTCTTGACGTATCGGCACTTCATTTCTTCATAGCGTCGCAACACTTATCCATTTAGTGCCTATGGAATTTTGCCATGCTGTATGGGCGTTGGAAAGGCACATCCGAGGCTCAATGAAACTATGTCTTCCAGGAGAGCCTCCTCGATCCAGAACGTGTTGCTCAGACCAATGCCAGACTCCAACTACTACTGCTGAGCCCGTTGTGCCGTGCAGCGCCCGTGCGCATTTTCCCGCGCTCGCCTGCCATCCACCTTTTACCGCTCCCTCACAGATAGGGTATTCACCCAAGGTTTTGCATTTTACATATCCTAATACATTGCCTACGTATGGACCAGACGCACAATTACAATTTTAACATCTTACAACAGGCTCAACATTTGTTAAACTTCAATTCTATTCCAATATTGTTTGACATTTGACATAAACATTAATATTCACATTGAAATTTGTTTACAGTTTTCCTAACACAATGACATGAAAAAAAAGAAATGAAATCAGAACATCGATTACACTAATTTATCGAAAATCAGAAGAAAAAAGTATTATATGTACAATAGGACAGAGTCGTTGTTGTTACAAGCTATAGTTTCTACTGCTTATGTTCGAGCTAGCCAAACCTTACCTTGGCCAGCAGGGACGTTGGATCTCTCCCAGATTCAGAACGTTCAGAGCAGTATGCACATGTCCCTCCAGACACCTCCGGATTTTGAAGATCTAACACGCCAGGTGGCAGTTCGACTGAGTTTGGAAAGGTATTCCTCAGGAGGACATACAACAACTTTGTCAATCAACGCCAAGTCGAATAACGGATTGCATAATGGCCAGAGGTGGACCAACGCGTTACTGACTTGCCAAGTTTGTGAAGCTCTTTCTGTTGAATAAATCATGCAATTTTTCTGCACTTGCAACAATTTTTTCGTCTGTAAGTGTACATCACATTTACTGATTTCCGTCCCATTCAGATGATTCGTACTTGGTGCTTCGTTCTTTTTTGTCTTAGAGTGATTCTGGGATTTCTGTGAGGCAGCATACGTTAGCAGATTGATTCATGTGATACGAATGCTTCCAAAAAGACTGCATGTAAAATTTGATCTGTTAAAAAAGAAGAAGAAAAAGTAAAGAAGCCCTTCATCATTACTGTGTGACTAGACGTCTGCTGAAGAGTTGCTGGAAGGCCACAGGCGCAAGATAGTCGTTCACAGTAGTTTAAGGTGGAAAAACGATATGGTGCTAGCTGCAGAAGAGGCAGATTCCAAATGAGATACGTTAAAAAAATCTCAAGGAAATGTAATTCGCTCACGAATTGAGCATATTCAGTTCGGGCTATTGTTACGAAAGGTTTATAAAATAGTGTTAATAGTGAGGAGGGAAAAGAAATTTTTCACCTCGTATTGTTTTAGGTAAAGAAAGAGCGCCTCAGAGACTCATAACCGTGTCTACTGTTACAAAATACCAGAGTGGTAGTATGCATTATGGAAAGAATTATTCTCAAAAATCAGAGACTTGAAAAGAAAACAAAATCTGAGAAATCCCTGCTTCATCAGGAAGCTTGCCACAATCGTTCTCACGAGGATCTGCTGGCGTTAAGGGTTATGACAGCGAAAGAGTGGGCGGGTTGGAGGGTGAAGATTGTGGTTCGCAACTGGCTGACCGCTATCCGCAGAAAGTGACTTCCAGAATATGAAGTAGATTTAGAAATGATTATTCTTGGAGGATGATGCCACTGAATTCAATCTACTGCGTCTGTCGACAAGCATCGACACGTGCACACGTGTCAGTCGCAAATAGGAAACAGGAAAAGACACTCTGAGCCTGGGGGACAGCAGTCAGAGCGGATCACGGCCGTCGCAACAGCTGTGGTGACGTCACCGCAACACTTGTTTAATTACTGCGCGAGCGGCCAATCCGAGAAACAGAACACACCGTGAGGCACGGATGTGGCGTTTGGGCGCGGTGTTTGTTACACAGCGCAGTCTGAGGAGGGAGCAGTGTCAGAGCGCAGTGCGCCATGAAGAGCTCGGGCGGGGCTTGCAGCCTCCTGCTGCTGACGATGGCCGCAGTGTCCAGCGGCCGCAACGCCACAGAATACTTCCAGCAGGCGAATTCCAGCACATTCCCTCCAAGCCGAGGACGCCCTCATCTTCTTCACGGCCGCTGCTCCGCCCCTCATTTGCGAGCTGGAGATGGATGGCGACTGGGCAGGGGGAGACCGTTTGAAAGCCGACCTCATTCTCAAATTGGCGTACTCAAGGTCGTTCTACACGTGTTCGTTCGAAATAAATGCTACATCACACGCTGATTTGAAACTGATCCCAAAACGTCTACCACGAGTTTTCGTTTCCGAAGGGGAGCGGAAATTAGTCTATATCAGCAGCGAAGTCAGATGCACTACCGATTCACAGCTTCCAGAGAAATATTTCCATCTGAGAATACAGCGCCCTAATGAGGAAGGTCAAGTGAAATGTCGTTTCCGTAGCCTGGACGAAAAGTTGTACGTCAGGTTTCCAGGGTACCCCACCATTATATGCCAAGTAGATTATCCTAACTGGCAGTATCGTTTTAAGCTGCTAGGTATTGTTGGTGACTGGCTGGAATGTGCATTCCAGGTGTACTCAGACCTGGAAACAAATGACAAGCACTCAGAGAAACTGCTCCATCATTCCTTGGTCAGCGGTCTCCCTACTCGTGCAGATGGCAGACTTTCAAATGTCGTGTGCTCGCGCCATTCGAGTCTGTATGGAACCGGCCATTTTCAAGTAAGACTGCCGGGTAGCACAATTTATGAGTGCAGTTTCTCAAACAGTACGAGCCACTCCTGATCATCTGGTAAGAGCAACTCTCTGTGTTTTTGACTACGTTTCATTATTTCGCAATTATTGTAAGATGTGTCACATCTGTGGAACACTTCTCATAGCTATGTGTACTTTAAAAAACTATTTATTGCCTCTGTTACCTTGCATGTCTATTATCCAGAGGCCAACAACATGCAGCATAATCATTTTTATCCTCGTGTAGTAGGTGAATAATAGGAGATACACCAGATGTAGAAAACGTAGAACTAAATACAAGATAAAATCCTACAGCCTACAGTTACGCCAAAGTATAACGTCTGTATAACGAACTTATACGCCATTGCTGTGCGACTATTAGATAATTTCAGTAAAACTCTACTCACTTTGCTCTCTGTATTTCTTTTTCTACACAGAGTCGTCGAATCAAATGTATTGTTTTATAATTAATAGTATGAACGAAATAAATTAAGCAATTAAAAGTTATTGCGCAGCAAGAGAGTCTCTGTATACTAACTACGAACAGAATATTAAATCCCGTTACAGCAATAATACTAAAAATAAAAGGAATTTCAAAACAATGTTAAATACCCAGGATGTTCAGATAATGTGATTCTCTCTCCAACTTAAAAAATAATAAGTGTAAGGAATATTTAATTATAAAGTTGAACATGAGAAATTTTACTCGTTTTATCGGCGTTACGGGCATTAATTATTACCTAAACAGCTATAGCAATCAATTTTAATTTTTCAAATAGAGCATTATCTTTTACAGAATGAAATTTTCACTCTGCAGCGGAGTATGCGCTGGTATGAAACTTCCTGGCGGATTAAAACTGTGGGCCGGGCCGAGACTCCAACTCAGGAATTTCGCTTTTCGCGGGCAAGTGCTCTACCAGCTGCGCTACCCAATCACGACTCACGATCTCTCCTCACAACATTACTTCTGCCAGTATCTCGTCTCCTACCTTACAGACTTTACAGAAGCTCTCCTGCAAACCTTGCAGAAGTAGCACTTCTGGAAGAAAGGATATTGCGGAGACAGGGCTATGCCACAGCCTAGGGGATGTTCCCTGACTGAAATTTTCACTCCGCAACGGAGTGCGCGCTGATATGAAACTTCCTGACAGATTATAACTGTTTACCGGTCCGAGACTGGAACTCGGGGCCTTTGCCTTTTGCTGTCAAGTGCTCTACCAGCTGCGCTACACAATCACGACTCACGACCCCTCCTCACACCTCTAATTCCTTCAGTACCTCGTCTCCTATCTTCCGCTGCACAGTGAAAATATCATTCTGGAAGCATCCCCCGGCTGTCAAAGCCATGTCTCAGCAACATCTTTTCTTCCAGGAGAGCTAGTTCTGAAGGTCAGTAAAACTTTGAAACACAAATCTATGCCAGCCGGGGTGGCCGAGCGGTTCTGGGCGCTACAGTGTGCAACCGATCTACTGCTACGGTCGCAGGTTCGAATCCTGCCTCGGGCATGGATGTGTGTGATGTCCTTAGGTTAGTTAGGTTTAAGTAGTTCTAAGTTCTAGAGAACTGATGACCTAAGAAGTTAAGTCCCATACTGCTCAAAGCCATTTGAACCACGTATCTATTTTGTACGAGCTGTAAATAAACATATGCCACTATTAAAGTTCCAACACTCACATTTGCGCCAAGTTGTTTTGAATTCAGTTACCATTTTACCTTGAAGTTGGTTGTAATTATATCAACCCAAATATCGAAAGAAAAAATAATTTCTTCCTAGTTGCACTCCTGAAGGATTATAGAATATTTTATATACCAATAAAACTCCAGGAAATGGTTTGGTTGCCATTTCTCAAGGTGAATTTAGAAATTCAGAAAGAACGTCACCTACTGTAAAGGTCCAGTTCCAGACCGTAAAGTCGTGAAGATAGAGCGAGGTGGGATTCAATAGTGCGGACCTAGTTACGCTCGAGAGGACCAAGAAAAATTCAATGAAAATATCCTGTCTATTGGGCATTAACACAGGACTGTTCTCCAAAGCGCCGCGCCACAGTCGGGCCGGCGGAACAGCGCCTCTTCAGCAGAGGAAAGCCAGCGTGCGCTCGGCTCACCGTACGACCAGCACAGCGAAGGAAGTGTAGGGGGGCAAGCGGCCGTCGACCCACGGAATCCGGGCAAAGTGCTCTCGCTGACGTCGAAAATCTACACTCAGCCGTCGCGACCCAGGTCCACCTGAAATATTCACAAGCTAACAGGGGGCACCTCTCAGCCCCCATATCGGAGACAGATGCTGGTAGCATCAGTGACCGCCACAGGGATGGGATGAGCAGCAGCAGTGCCCTCTCTCTAGAAGGGAGATGACGGACAGCGATCAGATCATGCAGGTGAAGTCCCCAACAGGCCTGCAGGGTGATGGCTGCCTCTGCGTCCCACCAGTGTTGCTTCAGAGGCTGGCAGTGCAGCTGGCAGAACAACTGGACTCGTGGTTCCACAGACGATCGAAGACAGCAAGTGTGCTGACGATCGACCTCCATAGCATCTCCTCTCACTGCGTAGCTGCAACTGACCAAGTGCTGAGACTATTCATTGGGCAATCGGCAATCACTACTTAGCAATCAGCAATGAAACTTTTGTTAATAAGAGTGGGGTATTTATGTCAGCGATTCCTGTGCACTGAACGGCCGTGAGGATGGCTATGACATCACGTATCCTGTTTTCTTCCTCGCTATCTGCTCTCCTAGTGACTTCAGACATCGGTAGTTTCCACTTTCAGAGACTCTTTTCTGCTGGCTCGACACCTGAATACTTATTGTTACATTGTACCTAGCTTTCCTTACCAAACTCTTCTTTGTCACTAGTATGACGGCATCCCTCACTTGCAGACATGGGTGTTTAGTCGTTCCCTTGTGCTGTGATAATGTGATAACTTCGGTGTTTGCCACAGCTCGCTCAGCATTTCCCACTATCTGGCAGACCATTTATCACTGGCACAGGTAGTCCAGCTTCCGGGAGCTGCCAAGGTAGAACTTGGACAAATTTTTAGTGAACTCTCTCGATTTCTTTCTTTTTTCATCATATTAAATTACCTAAAATATAGCAAACGTATAGTTGTGACGACCACGGCAGACAGAGCCATCACACCGACGTCATCTCAGACGCCGTCGCAATCTGTTCCACCGCGCGACCGTGGCGCGGGGCGCGGACGGCGGAGGGAGCGCGCCGCGGGCGGAGGGTATTTAAAACGGCCGCCGCCGCGACCGAACCCAGTTCCCTCTGAGCAGCCATAGCGTACGGATCTCCGTGCCGGAACGTTCACAGGAGCTCAGTCCGTCAGTTCACCTGATGATGGCGACATGTATGATCGCCGAAATATTGTGCCCGTTGGACACTATAGACCGGCAGCACACCCGTGGATATTTTGATTACCTAAAATGTATTTTGACTTTTCTGTGTAATGAATCTGTTCCTCTGTCGATCACAGTCTTCTTGATTTCTTCCCATTTTATCCGCAGCTATTTCACTGTAGCTTGTTTGAAATTCTTCCTGAATACATTGCTAAGTGGTTAACATTTTTGTATTGATTTTCCTTTCGAAACATTTATTTCATTACCTTCTATCGTCAGTCGTATGAACTAAGTATTTTGCTTTTTAACAATGTTTTTGCAATTACCTTTATTATACTCACATATAAGTAGGGTGTCCAGCGAAGGAGTCTCTGGTTTCAAGCTTAAATATCTCGAAAATCAGTAGACGAATGCGACAAATGGTGTATTTATCGCGAAATTTGTAAGAATTTTATACAGATGTTATACAGAAGTCTCGAAACAGTTCAAAAAATTGCTAACAGGTGGCGCAGTAATCGAAATGCCTAGTGTCCATAATTAGTGTGACACAGCTTAAATCGTTCACGTCACCGTTGAAACGTGAAACGGGATTAGCGTACCGAAGGAAGAGGTTGAAATAATGTTATCCATTAAACAATGTGTTTCTGTTGGTGGAATGGCACAGGTCATAATACAGTTCTACGGCAACAGGCCGCAGTTTGCAAACACGATTTAGTGGAGCAATAGGACCCGATGCGAAAAACGTTTGCAATCTCTTCGCCAAATTCCAACGCAAAGGCAGAGAAACTGGATTACCCTTGAAAATATCGCCATATTTTCTGGGTTTATTCAGAAAAACTGAACGAAATTCGTCGACAGAATTGCATCAGAGACTGGTTTTAAGCGTACCAACACCCTGAAAATATTGGGACAGAGCCTACACACATTTCCAACCAAAATCCAAAGCCCCCAGGCCGCACCTGTACGAGCTGTGCGACAGAGGACTAACTTAGCGAACCAGATTCTCATAGTGATTGATAATGAAGGATTTGATGTTGCCATCATCTGGTTGACAGATGAAAGACGCTTTCACCTGGAGGTGTGAATAAACGTAATAGGAGATTATGAGGTTCCGAAGATATCCGTTTGTGTGAAGTGAGACCACTGCATTCTCCCAAAGGGCTACAATATGCAGCAGAGACTTTATTGTCCATTTTTTCATGTGAGAAACGTTCTCTTGTGAACGTTACATTGCAATTTCAGAAAACGTTTCCACCATACAGCTGGCGTAGTAAGTTTAAACACACACCGTGTGCTTCGTGCATGGTGGGTCCAGTCAACATCGCACCGAACAAATGTTTCGCTTTCTTGTTGATTACTTCAAGAACATAGTCACTGCGTTGCATTATTGCAAATTTACTGGCGCAGTGATGGATTGACCTTCATATTCGCCCAATAAGAATCCTTCTGGCTACTTTTTGTATGACACATTGAAAGATATCTTTTCATCGGAACATCGCACTACACTGCAAGATTTGAATCGGCGATCCGTGTGGCTTCCGAATCATTTTCCGCTGAAATACTTCACGATGTGATGAAAATTCCATTGTTCCTTTGGAGCGACCGAGTGGTGGACATTTCAGAAAGGTTGTGATGTAATTGCAAAGACTGCTCCTAGAGGAAGATTTTAATTATACAAAGCTGGTACCATACGAGTTCCACAGCTTACAGCGGCATCTGTTACAAGCTTTTCTGTTTTGATACTTCTGCATAACTTCTGTATAAAATTCTTACAGTTTTCACAATAAACATACATTTTGTTGCACAAGTCTATCGCTCTTAATTTTCGAGATACTTAATTTTGAAATCACGGGCTCCTTCGCTCCGCACCCTGTGTATCATTCCAATATCTGATATTATCCTATTTGGAAATAACTACTCTCCCATAAGTTAATTATCTACTGTCGTATTCAGCATCTGTGGATCTGCTGCGTTAAAGATCTTCAAAAGCACACTATTCCACCATACAATCGTACCCTTTTCCTTGTACGGCAATTCCTCCAGATAATTCTCTTGCACTTCAGCCTACTTCTGATTATTTCTAAATTGTAGTATGGGTCTTCCCGAATACGTTACAAAATGCGGTATATGATTTAAGAATGTTGGTCTCATTATATTGTAGTCCATCTGATATCTTCATGTATTCCATGTGTTTTTCAAGTACATCTCGCTTATATTGTCAAAAAATTAATTTAAATCTAGTAAAAGCTTTGAAGTCGACTGCTGCCTCGCCACAATGCATCAAGAGCAAAATATCAGTCACATCCTTGACAGTTGTTATTGTTGTTGTTGTTGTTGTTGTGGTCTTCAGTCCGAGATCTGGTTTCATGAAGCTCTCCACGATGGTGAATATGTTGCAGTCCTCTTCATCTCTCTATAACTACTGCAGTCTACAACGATTTGAAATTTTCGGAAAAGACGGTCGTGCTCCGAAAGCACTTTCGTCTTCTTAATATTTTCAATGTTTTTTTTAATTAAATTTTTTTTATATTGGTATGTGAGCAGGAATCACACAGCCATCACTATACACATGAGTTTGAACGCATTGAAAAACAAGCACGCACTGGATTTAATATATTGTACATCAACATAAACGTCAAACTACGTTAGAATCATGTTAAAACTTCAACTGTTCATCTAATCGCGAAAGCGTTACGGAGATGATAGATAAACTCCAGTGGAAGACTCTGCAGGAGAGACGCTCAGTAGCCCGGTACGGGCTTTTGTCATAGTTTCGAGAACATACCTTCACCGAAGAGTCAAGCGGTATATTGCTCCCTCCTACGTATATCTCGCGAAGAGACCATGAGGATAAAATCAGAGAGATTAGAGCCCACACAGAGGCATACCGACAATCCTTCTTTCCAGGAACAATACGAGACTGGAATAGCAGGGAGAACCGATAGAGGTACTCAAGGTACCCTCCGCCACACACCGTCAGGTGGCTTGCGGAGTATGGATGTAGATGTAGATGTAGATATCGAAGAGTCATTAATACGGCGATATATTTTCAAACCTTTGAGGCCGAGCATTAGGGTGACATTCGTCGGCAAAAAGCTAAATGACGGTAAGCAGACATTGTAGCAGGTGGCTTGAAGCGTTGTATCTGTTCGTGCAGCCAAAAAAGATCTGGTTGAAAATCTTTTCTTCAACAGACCCGTACAGTGCGTGTACGACCACAGCAATACGATGTAGAGGCTTCCTGCCAGCCGTAGTTTAATGTAAAGTGCATTATGGTGTTCTTGAGTCTTCTGGAGCATCGATGATTCTCGTGCCCAGAAGTAAGTAATCACTACGGGGTCACTTTGGCATCGTATTTGCCTGTGAATTTGGAGGCTTCTTGAGATTCTGTGTTCCACTTCTCTCTGCTTATTGATTTAATCAAGTTGAAAATATCTGTAGCTGGTAGTTCCACGTGTCCCCTCCCTCCGCCATAGACGGCTGCTTTGGCTGATTCGTCCGCTGTTTCATTGCCACGAACGCCACAGTGTGCCTTGAGTCAGCACATGGTAACTTTCCGATTCCTAGTCATGATCTGTAATAGCAGATTCACGATGTTACTTTCTATTGGATGGCTGAGTCGCCCGCTGTACATATGTCTTAACAGTCCAGCGCTGATATAGAATAAGCAAGGATAACGAATTCATAGCCCAAGCACTTCTGTGCATTTCGAAGGGCTCGTAGTACAGACGAAAGCTTGGCTTTCGCAATCTTTAGTTTTTTAGGTAGCTTGAAATTCATTTTATTATGCTGCTAGTCCAGTTTAAAAAAAGAAAAGGGGAGGGAATATTGGTGGTTAAGGCCCCATCGACAGCTAGGTCGTCGGAGACGGAGAACAAGCTCGTATCAGGGAAGGACGAAGAAAGAAATTGGTAGTGTCCTTTCAAAGAGACCGTCTCGATGTTTACTCATGTCTTAGCTGATTTTGGAAAGTCGAGGAAAACCTAGATCTGGATGGTCAGATGGGATTTCGAACCGTCTTCTTCCTGAAAGCAAGTCCAGCGTGCTGTTGCGACGTGGGGCGCTGGGGTTGCATTGTGAGAAGGAGGCCGCACTCGGCGTTAGGGGTGTGTGGTCCAGTTTACATCCGGAGGTGTAAGTGACACCGTCGTATCTGCGATAGCATTTACCTACGGGCCTTTAATATTGCTACACCTAGAAGAAATGCACTCATTGGACAAATATATTATACTAGAACTGACATGTGATTGCATTTTCACGGAATTTAGGTGCACAGACAATGAGAAATCAGTAACCAGAACAATCACCTTTGGCCATAATAACGGCCTTGATACGCCTGAGCATTGAGTCAAAGAGAGGTTGGAAGGCGTGTACAGATAGTTGCCCATGCAGCTTCAACACGATACCACAGTTCATCAAGAGTAGCGACTGGCGTATTGTGACGAGCCAGTTGCTCGGCCACAATTGACCAGACGTTTTCAATTGGTGAGAGATCTGGAGAATATGCTGGCCAGGGCAGCAGTCGAAAATTTTCTATATCGAGAAAGGCCCGTACTGGATCTGCAACATGCGGTCGTGCATTATCCTGCTGCAATGTAGGGTTTCGCAGGGATCGAATGAAGGATATAGCCACGGGTCGCAACACATCTGAAATGTAACGTCCACTGTTCAATGTGCCGTCAATGCGAACAAGAGGTGACCGAGACTTGTAACAAATGGCACCCCATACCATCACGCCGGGTGATATGCCAGTATGGCGATGACGAATAGACGCTTCCAATGTGCGTTCACCGCGATGTCGCCAAACACGGATGCGACCATCATGATGCTGTAAACAAAAGCTGCACTCATCGGAAAAAAATGACGTTTTGCAATTCGTGCACCCAGGTTCGTCGTTGAGTACACCATCGCAGGCGCTCCTGTCTGTGATGCAGCATCAAGGGTAACCGCAGCCATGGTCACCGAGCTGATAGCGCATGCTGCTGCAAACGTCGTCGAACTGTTCGTACAGATGGTTGTTGTCTTGCAAACGTCCCCATCTGTTGACTCAGGAATCGAGATGTGGCTGCACGATCCGTTACAGCCATGCGGATAAGATGCCTGTCATCTCGACTGCTAGTGATACGAGGCCGTTGGGATCCATCACGGCGTTCCGTGTTACCCGCCGCTTCCATATTCTGCTAACAGTCATTGGATATCGACCAACGCGAGCGGCAATGTCGCGATACGACAAACGGCAATCGCGATAGGCTACAATCCAACCTTTATCAAAGTCGGAAACGTGATGGTACGCATTTCTCCTCCTTACACGAGGCATGACAACAACGTTTCACCCGGCAACGCCGGTCAACTGCTGTTTGTGAATCGGAAATCGGTTGGAAACTTTCGTCATGTCAGCACGTTGTAGGTGTCGCCACCGGCGCCAACCTTGTGTGGATGCTTTGAAAAGCTAATCATTTGCATATCACAGCATCTTCTTCCTGTCGGTTAAATTAAACGCCTGTAGCACGTCATCATGGTGATATAGTAATTTTAATAGCCAGTGGTGTATTTAGCGTGCTGAGTCTTCAGGGTGCTGCAGCTGGGCGCAAGCGTGAGCCACGAGGAAGCGCTCACGCCTCAGGAGCGAATCGTGGCATCACCCCACAGGTCAGTGAACCACAGTGGTCGGTCGCGCCGGCGCCAGTGGGTGGATGGGCGAGGAGTCGGCGCCCGCTGCAGCGCTGGTCCCACCTCGGCGCCCCTGCAGGCAGCCCTGCACCGCTCTGCGGTCCGGGACGTCGTGAAGACTAGGCCGTGGTCATCCGTCATGGCTCAAACAAGACAGCAGCAGACGATTACGAAACGGTCAGCACACTGAGCGAACGCGTCACACCTGTTCCGTTTGGAGATGGAGTTTGCAGATTATCCGTCATGGCCGTCGTGGAAGAGGGTGGGATGCACACCAGTCTTCTGCTCATCCGCAATGACCCAGCACACGGCAGTTGTAGCGTGCATCAGACTGGCTGCCAGTCGGTAAGCAGGTAGAAGGCAGACCACCATCGATCGGCCTGTCGAGGTTTCACTGAAACTCAATAGAGCGTCATTCTCACTAGTTCTAGAGACACAGACAGAGTGGCAGCACGACTGAATCTGACTTTGTGCTTTGAAGCCCTCGTAATTTAAAGGCCCAAACCTGTGAACGAACGCATCTGCCTGCCTCGCTGTGGTAAGGGCGTTTTTGCGTGCGTTTACCTTTGCAGTGGCGCTCTGGCGCTGAACCTACTTCACAGTGTCCTGGTGTGCAGCACTGCGATGTCACAGCTTTTGCTTTCCTCCCTCTGAGGTTGAGGGTCGATGCTCATCTCATGCCGTGACGTCTGTTACCTTGCTGATACGTCTTGCTGACTTTCTGATTTGCTCGTCGGTCCAGGTTTGTTCCGATCTTGCCTGTGGAATTATTTTTTAGAAAACTGAAACATGTACAGTAAAGTTGTTCTGTTGCACAACTGTGCTAATCACTACACCACCCCACTCATAGCCACTGAAGTAAGCACGACCACATCCGTCTTCATTCGAAGCGTCGTTGTAGACGAACCATACACCATTACGTTTGGAGAAGTACTCCGTCAAAACGGAATTATTGGAATAACAACAGCCAAAGTCCAGACCAAATACTACTTGTAGTTCCAAGTAGTAGTAGTTCCAGTACACTTTTGCGGTAATCTACTTCAAAGCAGAGTAATATTTCTACAGACACGCTTCTTTTGAGATATAGGCTAGCGTCCACGTAGGCGGCCACAAGAGGGGGAGACTTTAACTGAGCGAGTAACTGGACGTGTAGCACGACCCCGCTATGGTACAGACGTCCTACCAGGTCCTGTGCAAACTGCGACCAGCTAAATAAATATTTCTCACTCAGGTATTTGCGACCTAGATGTGTGGAAGGCTCACCTGCTTCGAGTAAAACTGCGTTTGTCGATGTAGGCTCGATTATCATCACACACACCCCAAGTGCTTCGAATAGATATGTGTGTTCAGAGCAGACTCGAAATAAAGACAAGCATAATCCATCTATGGGCGAACCAAAGCAGGATTCAGTCGTAGACCACAGTCTGCAACCGGTTCCGAGATCACACTCATGTTAGCACCCAGTATATTAGTCGACGTTCCGCATGTTGCGACAGGTTGTGTAGAATATGTCTTCCACCGCAGATTCTGGTAGATAAAGGACTAGATATTTCACTACCATCTCGACTCTGTAATGCCCAAGTTTCAGTGTGTCTGGTGAACAATAGAACCGCAGGCCTTGTGGCCGAGTGGTTCTAGGCGCTACAGTCTGGAACCGTGGACCGCTACGGTCGCAGGTTCAAATCCTGCCTCGCGCATGGATGTGTGTGATGTCCTTAAATTAGTTAGGTTTAAGTAGTTCTAAATCCTAGGGGACTCATGACCTCAGAAGTTAAGTCCCATAGTGCTCAGAGCCATTTTTGAACAATAGAACCGAAGACTTACTAGGTGAGATATGGAAACAATTCTTCTCTACATTCAGGGTGAACATTTATAAAACCTACAAACTGCAGGGACGGATTCATGATTGGAACTGGAGGAGAAAAGGACATATGAACATGTATCCAGAAATGCAGCGTTGCCACGGTAGATGCTGCTGACTAATGATTGTCCCTCTGATCATATGCCCTGTGTTCCATGTGTGTTGCAGGCTGTGCGACTGACGCGGCGTGTTGCAAGCAGCATTATGGTCCGGCATTCATGTCGGGTACAAGCCGAGATACTGTATGTGCACGGCCAAGCAGATCGAAACGGTCGAAAGGAAGCACGGCTATATCAATACAAGTACACTCACGGACACCAACCACGTCACACAACATTTCGAGTAATTTTTGGGCGTCTGTGTGATCATGGGTCCTTTCAGACAGACGAACGTGCATGGAGGAGGCGGACTGCGCGTGTACCAGATTTCGAGGACCATGTTCTACAGAATATTGAGACGAACCCTAGTACAAGCTACAGGTAAGTGGCCCACCAATGTGGTGCAAGCCGAAGTATGTTGATGTGTATCCCGTATGAGAATTGCTACTATCCCTGCCACCTGCAACACACAAGAAACACGCGGTGTGTGGTCAGAGGAACTGTCATTCGTCAGCGCCATCTGCAGTCGTAAGGATGCATTTCCGGACACACGTTCACAGGACATTTTTTTCTCCACTTCTAGTCAGGAAGGCATCCCTGCAGTTTGCCGGTTTTATTAACCTTCACCCTCTGTGTGTGAAGTCTAGACAAAGCTTGATTCATCGTCTACAAACCTCCAGGACCGGTGTTACTCACTAAATTAATGCCCATGTACTGAAAATCAGGAGAGATGAAATAGATTACTGCCGCAGCCTTTCGTTTGTTATCTACGACCCCTCATAGTCATTTCTCTTTCTTACTGTCATTGATCGTTAGGAAAGTAAGGGGAAAATATCCGTTCTGTATGTAAAAAGCGCCTTTTATAGCTGCAGTATATTTTATTTCTTCCAGACGCGTTTCGCCATTCACTTTAAAGCATCTTCAGTGGAGTCTAGAATGATACAGTTTTGTATTGATCAGCGATATTTTCAGATTATAAAACAGTTCACGTCTCATTTCTCACGTAAATAACTGAGTACTTAACTGTTCTTGGCGTGTTTGGTTGGCAGCTGAGTTTCCTCCCATTCGGCCATATGCTGGAGGTCGCAGTATAACTTCAATTACGAAACATAAGCACGTTTTCATGTTACGAACTTTTTTCTTCACAATTTTCGTATTTTTTCTGTTTATTAGTGTGGTGTATTATTAGTCTTCTGTCACTAGTTGTAGATATTTAACCGAAAAAAGTGGTTTAAAGTTGTAACTACTGTGCATATATACTCTCTCTCTCTCTCTCTCTTACACACGCACAAAATACTAATACCAATTCATACGTGCACACGCTCTCTCTCTCTCTATCTCTCTCTCTAACACACACACACTCACACACACACACACACACACACAAACACAGATATAAACAGTGCAGAAACGAACAAGCGTTCGTTTTCAACGTATACTTCCTTGTGTTGGCAACATCTACGTAAACAAACCAAACACATAAAGTGAACATACAATAGCTACGAGTTTAAATCACAGTTTTCGGTAACATATCTACAGCTAGTGACAGAAGACTAATAATGCTCCACAGCAATGAGGGCAAACAATATGAGAATTGTCACAGAAAAGGTTCGTAATATGAAAATATGCTTACGTTTCGTATGAAAAGTTATAGTGCAATTCCAGCATGTGACCAGTTGAGAGGAAACGCAGATGCCAAACAAAAGCACGAAGAACTCTAACTACTCACTTATTTAAGTAAAAAATGAGCATTGAACTGCTTTATAATCTACTAATACCACATATCAAAACAAAACTGTATCATTCTAAATTCCACTAAAGATGCTTTAAAGCAAAAGGTGAAAGGCGTCTGGAAAAAATAAAAATATTGCACCAAGTAAATGTGCATATTATTTACAAAACGAAAATTTGTGTGCATGCTGTGTATGATGGCCACGCAAATAAACTTGCAAGTGTAAAAGTTTGCTCACAAAGCTACCGGGAATGTTTTCGCAGCCAGTATCAATAAAGTGACGTTATCATACGCATTCCTTATGTCAGTAAAAGCAGCAATGTCATATCCGCTGTGGTGAGTCTTTTATGCACGTCGGTTACTGAGTGTACTATTATTCCAAAACCAAACGTTGTTTTGGGAACAGGCTGTCTTGCTCATACCACCTGAGTGGTCAATATTTCAGCATCCCTTCCAACACTTTCTCTGCACATATCAGCATCGTTATTGGCCTACACGAATTTTTTTTTCATTATGTGGCTTACTGTGTTTTCCTATCGGCACTATTCCTGACATCTGTTCTTTTGTCTGAAATAATAAGTACTACAGAGATTGGTCCCTGCCCGTTATAGAAGGTAGCATACGTTAAAGTACACTGATGGAAAGAAATCCCAGTACCAAGAAATACACTCCTGGAAATGGAAATAAGAACACATTGACACCGGTGTGTCAGACCCACCATACTTGCTCCGGACACTGCGAGAGGGCCGTACAAGCAATGATCACACGCACGGCACAGCGGACACACCAGGAACCGCGGTGTTGGCCGTCGAATGGCGCTAGCTGCGCAGCATTTGTGCACCGCCGCCGTCAGTGTCAGCCAGTTTGCCGTGGCATACGGAGCTCCATCGCAGTCTTTAACACTGGTAGCATGCCGCGACAGCGTGGACGTGAACCGTATGTGCAGCTGACGGACTTTGAGCGAGGGCGTATAGTGGGCATGCGGGAGGCCGGGTGGACGTACCGCCGAATTGCTCAACACGTGGGGCGTGAGGTCTCCACAGTACATCGATGTTGTCGCCAGTGGTCGGCGGAAGGTGCACGTGCCCGTCGACCTGGGACCGGACCGCAGCGACGCACGGATGCACGCCAAGACCGTAGGATCCTACGCAGTGCCGTAGGGGACCGCACCGCCACTTCCCAACAAATTAGGGACACTGTTGCTCCTGGGGTATCGTCGAGGACCATTCGCAACCGTCTCCGTGAAGCTGGGCTACGGTCCCGCACACCGTTAGGCCGTCTTCCGCTCACGCCCCAACATCGTGCAGCCCGCCTCCAGTGATGTCGCGACAGGCGTGAATGGAGGGACGAATGGAGACGTGTCGTCTTCAGCGATGAGAGTCGCTTCTGCCTTGGTGCCAATGATGGTCGTATGCGTGTTTGGCGCCGTGCAGGTGAGCGCCACAATCAGGACTGCATACGACCGAGGCACACAGGGCCAACACCCGGCATCATGGTGTGGGGAGCGATCTCCTACACTGGCCGTACACCACCGGTGATCGTCGAGGGGACACTCAATAGTGCACGGTACATCCAAACCGTCATCGAACCCATCGTTCTACCATTCCTAGACCGGCAAGGGAACTTGCTGTTCCAACAGGACAATGCACGTCCGCATGTATCCCGTGCCACCCAACGTGCTCTAGAAGGTGTAAGTCAACTACCCTGGCCAGCAAGATCTCCGGATCTGTCCCCCATTGAGCATGTTTGGGACTGGATGAAGCGTCGTCTCACGCGGTCTGCACGTCCAGCACGAACGCTGGTCCAACTGAGGCGCCAGGTGGAAATGGCATGGCAAGCCGTTCCACAGGACTACATCCAGCGTCTCCATGGGAGAATAGCAGCCTGCATTGCTGCGAAAGGTGGATATACACTGTACTAGTGCCGACATTGTGCATGCTCTGTTGCCTGTGTCTATGTGCCTGTGGTTCTGTCAGTGTGATCATGTGATGTATCTGACCCCAGGAATGTGTCAATAAAGTTTCCCCTTCCTGGGACAATGAATTCACGGTGTTCTTATTTCAATTTCCAGGAGTGTAATTAATGTAGGGAATTGAAATTTCAGGAATACATTTGTCTAGGTAACATATGGAAGTGATTAACAGTGCAAGATCACAAATGAATATGACGTCAAATAATCCATTGCAAATGACCAGATAAAATGCTGGTATATTACCAACTGGCGTAACCGCCAGCATGGAAACAAGTGTGCATTGTGTTGTGTAGGTAACCGAGTTCAGTTTCTTGGATGAAGTTCCATGCCCGTTGCACTTGGTCGATCAATACAGGGACGATTAATGCTGGTCGTAGATCACACTGAAGTTGTCGTCCTATGATGTAACGTTTGTGCTCGAATGCAGACAGATCATGTGATCGAGCAGGCCAAGGCAAAAACTCTCTGTACATGTTGGGTTCCAACAGTAGTATGTTGGAAAACACTCTTTGAAATGCTATTCAGGACTTTCAACACAAAAGGTCGAAACATCAGGTTGACGTAGAAATTCGCAGTCAGGGTGCGTGGCATAACCACGAGACTGCTCCTGCTGTCATATGAAATTGTACCCCAGAAAAAAAAACTCAAATTGTAGGTGCAGTGTGTCTAGCACGTAGACAGGTTGGTCTCCTTCTAACCAACACACGACCATCACTGGCACCGAGGCAGAACCAGCTTTCATCAGAAAACACAAAACACAACAGACCTATACCCTGCCCTCCAATGAGTTCTCTCTTGACACCAAATGGCGATGATTTGAGGGCAGGGCGTCAGGCTCAGAGCTGTCCTTTACATAACCGATTTCCAAGAAATTGTTGTGTCACTTGAGTGCCAACTGCTGCTCAAATTGCTGCTGTAGGTGCATCAGTACGATGCGCCAGGGCCATACACCAAACACAATGGTCTTCCTTTTCGATAGTGCCACGTGGCCGTCCGAAGCCCGCTCTTCTTGCGACCGTACATACCCGTGGCCACCGCTGCCAGTAATCATGTACAGTGGCTACACTCCTGCCGATTCTTCCTGGAATGTCACGGAAGGAACATCCATCTTCTCGTAGCGTTCTTAAACAGTCTCGTTCAAACTCGGTAAGGTGTTGATAGTGACGTCTTTGTCGCCTTTAAGACATTCTTGACCAGCATCAGCATCCATGTCCAGTCTCAAAAGTAATTAACGCACACGACCGTTACAGCCCGTATTTGCACCCTCATAGTCCCGCTTCTAGCGCCACTCTTATGCGACAGGAGCTGAATCTGAATAGGCATCATATTTCAGATGTACGAACACGTCTACCAACCTTCGTTTATGTCGCACAACTTCTTGTTGGTGATGCGATTTTTTTTCCACCAGTGTATATGGGCAGTCGATGGGACACTACTTTTCCAAGATGACAGGGCAGTACACCTCCGTTCAGGAAATAGTATCCTCTCTCCGCTTGCTCATCATTGAGTTGTTAAGAGGTTTTGGTGCCAATCAAGAACTTATCCTCTAATTTGGTGGGACGTTTACCCACGCAGACATTTTCTTATTTTTTATCGCTGTACTTTTGGCTTTAATCTATTGAAGTTTGTTTAAGTGGGCTGCTTCTGTGTTGGCAGCGCTGTGTAGCGCTTTGCATTGGATCTCTGACTGCGCTTTTTTTGTAAGAGACTCTGTGGCTGGTTGGACTCGTTGTTGGAAGTTAATTGCCAGATGTGTTGGGCAGTTAGAAGTTAGTCGCCAGTAGTGAAGGAAGTACTGTTGGGCAGTTGGAGGTGAACAGCTGCAGCGATGGATGTTTAATTTGAGAAGTTGGAATTCATGAAGGGTAGAGGTCTGAAGTGTTAGCGTAGGATAACGATCTGGAAGTATCCGACTTGGAGATTCAAAATTATTCATGATTATATACTCTTTGTACTGGATACCAGTGACGATTTATATTTGTGTTTGAACTGGATGTCACATTATTAAGGTAAAAAATACATTATTTGGTTTGCAGCAAAATCTTTCCTTTACTGACCACATGCCTATTAGTAGTTAGTGGCTTCAGTAATTAGAATATTTTATTCAGCTGGCAGTGCTGACGCTCGCTGTATTGCAGTAGTTCTCATAATGAAGATTTTTGTGAGGTTGAGAGGTGGCATGCCTTTACGATGCACACAGTGACTTGCCCCATCTCATATTTATATCTTACGCTGAATAATTCGATTTAGGGAAGTATAGCCGAGTATGGTCATTACAAGGCTGTATTGAGAAGTCAGAAGATATGAATATTTTCCTCTCTAATTGCATGCGGTGAAAAGTTGCTATTCCTTCACATGCGGACTTCACACGCAGCATATCTCGTCACCCAGGTGGTCCGGTGACATGTGGGTTCTGATGATCTTGAAAGGGTTATGCCGACGGATGTGAGGGAGTCGAGTGGATGCTGTCCAGACGCTGACATTGTCATAAGAGCGGGGGCGACACGCCCACAGGGGCCTGAAGAAGCGGCTCGGGTTAGAGATTCTGTTACTTCGCAGAAACTTAGTGAAAACACTTTCTGACGGGCTACCAGCGAGGCGTGGGAATGACTTACGTTCCCAGGCAGTCTTGGTGGGCAAATTCCCGCGTTTTCTGCAAAATCATAACTGTGATTGGCTTGCTCAGGGGATAGCTCCGTGACGTAGCAATATCGTCGCAGAAATTGGCGCCAAGTACCTCCATTGGTGGAATAGTAGTGCTTCGGCAATAGAGTGAAATTTTTCACCGGTTTTCGAGTTGCTGATTCGCACGTTTAGCCTTGGCCACTGTTGTGGGGGCGGTAATGTTCTGTGTTCGGCTTGTACGGGTGCTCTTGGTAGAGTTGGCTCTGGCCTTTTGTCGGAGTAGGTTACAAGACTGAGCTCTCGCAGCTCTCGACAGCCTGACTTCCGTTGGCTGTCTAATATACCTTCATTTAACTGTAACTGTTTGACGAAGTTGCTGAAGTTTCGACTTCAACGTAACTTTACGAGTACAGTTGGCAATTGAGCGTTCTGCGTAGAAGCGGCCTATGTTGTCCGTCTTGAGCGGTTTTGGCTAAAGTTGACTGTACCGGAGTTACTGTGCGACTTCGCTTGTTAAAATCAATCACCGTACCGTCAGTGATTGTGTGGCGAGCCTTCTTCGTGTCCCTCAAAGGCGCATTTGTGTTGCTAGGAAGTCTTTATTCTGGAACAACCAGACCAGGAGGATTTGTTTCGGGCTATACTCGCGACATTATCATCATCACGACGGGACGTCAAAGCAACTGGGCGCCGCTGCCAGTATGCCAGATCGTGTCCTTGCAGCTAAGAAGACAGCTAGGTAATGTATGTCCACAGCACTGGCAGATTAGAGAATTTTTCTGTGTGATAATCAGAGCTCAGCAGAGCGCGGCTCTTCCCATCTTTTCTAACGTGGTTCTGTCTTGGGTGTTCTTTGTCTGAGTTCTCACTGCTGTAGCAGCAGTTAATGTTCGGTTCTCTGGGTGTTTCTCTTAAGATCTGAGTTGCAGGGAATTGGCTCCACATACCACTTAGTCATAAATGTCACAAGCTAGTTTATGTACAACTTCACCTTCACAGCATTTATTTGAGTATCCAATTTGACGTATTGTAAATGTTTCATGTGTTTTGTTTATTATTTTGTGTTTAGTCATAATAAATCAAATTGGTAATTTAGGACAGAACTTTCATTTTGTAGATCGGTAGAGCAACCTTTCATTTCTCACTACGTTAATGAAACTTTCCTTTATCAAATTAACTTCTATCAAGTGAAATTACTGCAGGTATCAAACTCTTTTCAACTCCACTTGCAGGGTCGATTACAGCCAGTTCGCGTTTCTTCTTAATCCATGTGCAACAGCAAAAGTCAGAGTTAGAAAAGAGGCAGGGGGGGGGGGGGGGGGGGCTTAGAGCATCATTTCCATTTGAAGATTCTAGAAGAATTTAGTGTTAAATACACTGCTAGCCCCAGAACCTCGAAGGTAAGTGCTTAATGAAATGTGTAGGTTATTGTCAGGATTGCATCTGATTCAGGGCCATTCTTTTGTATTAATTATTTGAAGTGACGTTGTAATTTTTTTTTTGAGCAGTCAAATTGTGTTGCGCTATAGTATTGTAGATCACTGTTGATATGATAAGAAAAAGTAAAGAGCAAGTAAAGTTCAGTTTTACTCAGCTGCTTCAGAATAAAATAACGTAGAAGTTTCATCTTCTCAGTCATTCAGCAATTTAAGTACAGACACTCTCACTTAAATAAATAAATTTCATAGTCTTCTTCCCAATCGTGCCAGCCTTACGGTTTTAGTGTGTTCCTTTGGTCCAGCAATGCATTATTGCATCCCCAATTCCACCACACTGATAATATTTTAGGTTTCGGGACAACGATTTTGTTTATAAGATATTTACTGTTGCTTCTCTTGCCATACAAGCAACTAAATTCGCTTAGTCTGTTCTCGTTTCTACAGATTCTTCCATGTTCTGTATCTATTCTGAAAGTGTAGTTGTGTATTTGTTCAAGCCCGTTTTCCGAATGTTCCACTTGTTGGTAGGCTCACCACAGATCGATGCCGCGCGACCAGATCATAGGGGTTCTGTTACTAAGTCCCATGTGAAGCCTAATGTTCAACTAGATATAAATAAACATAAATCTACATATATCTACTCATATCTGAATAATGACTGTGTGGACGATGTGGCCTATTCTACACATTATTTTAGATCTATGTGACGATGCTGTGCTGAATATACTTATATGTTTTGACGATGCGATTATGGCCTTATCACTTTAGGACATGGTATAAAAAAGATCTGAAGATGGTCATCAGAGACTGAAACCGGTCATCGTCTAAAGAATTGATATTGTGGTCAAAGACTGGAATAAAAACGGCCCGCAGCTCGTGGTCGTGCGGTAGCGTTCTCGCTTCCCGGGTTCGATTCCCGGCGGGGTCAGGGATTTTCTCCGCCTCGTGATGACTGGCTGTTTTGTGCTGTCCTTAGGTTAGTTAGGTTTAAGTACTTCTAAGTTCTGGGGGCCTGATGAACATAGATATTAAGTCCTTTAGTGCTGAGAGCCATTTTGAATAAAAACGAATGTCTACAGCGCTCAATCGTGGGTGTGGTGCAATTACCCTCGTCGTGGAACCGTCCCTTGAAACGACAAGAAATTATCGCCGTCGGCAATTTGTGCTGTCACTTTGCAGCTGACCGCTAAACAGGGTTATGAGCACGAAAATCACGTAATATATTCGGATGCGCTGCGGAATTAATCAGCATACTATGTTGTTGTTTCGTTACGGTCTCCTTTTGCGGTCTGTAAACCAACATTATGTTGGTTTGATTCTGATTACTTTTCTAATGTAGCTGTAGCAGCTTGAAGTGGCATCTCTTGTAGATCATCTCATTCGTTTCTATACGAGATTCCATTTCTCATATGAAGAGCGCTCTCCCCAAATCCATCACGTCTTTACAGTTCATTCTGATATCATGGAAGCTATTCCTTGATGTTTAACATATGTGCCATCATTCTGCCACTTCTTCTAGTCAGTGTATCTAACACACTATTTACCTCGCTGATTCTGCTGAGCAGCACGTAACTTCATACCTTATTAGCCCACTTAGTTTTCAAATTCCGTCTGTAAACCACATCTCAGACACTTACATACAACACTGAAATACTGTGCTCCAATTGTGTATTCTCTGAAATTTCTTCCTCATATTCATAGTAGTGGACTTTTCTTGGCGAGAAATGCTCCATTAGCCTCTTATCATCTGCTTCTTATGTAACTCCCGATATGTCTGATTATGTTCCCAAACTAGCACAATTGCTTCGCTTTGTCTACTACACCGTTTCCAACTATAGTACTGAATTACTCAAAAATGGCTCCAATGGCTCTGAGCACTATGCGACTTAACTTGTGAGGTCATCAGTCGCCTAGAATTTCGAACTAATTAAACCTAACTAACCTAAGGACATCACACACATCCATGCCCGAGGCAGGATTCGAACCTACGACCGTAGCGGTCGCTCGGCTCCACACTGTAGCGCCTAGAACCGCACGGCCACTCCGACCGGCCTGAATTAATCACACATTTTACTACCAATTACTAAATTCGTCTTTCATAGATTTACAATCATTCCATTCTCTGTGTTCTGTAGACTCTTTATTTCGGTCGAACTGTTGTACAATTATTCCTCCTTTCTCACAGATAATAACAATATCGTCAACGAATCCTAATACTGCTATCCTTTCAACCCGAATTTAAATCCCACAACTGATGTTTTACCTCTTTTATTGCATCTCATGTCTACAGTTTTAACAGTGTCGGAGGGACAGTGCATCCCCACCTTATGTCGTTTCTAATGCTATATTTGTTCTTCGTCTCCAAACCTTATTGCTACATTTTGGTTCTTGTGTGTATTGTACGTGGCCGTGTTGAAAAGTAATGTGTCCGAATTTCGTGTGTGAAAACTCTTAACACTTTTTAGAATGAAATAAAAGTTATTAACGTTCTACATCTCTGTTCTTCATGTCTGCATACCGTATTCGCAGCTGTCTGCCGCTAGATGTCTCCGAACTGTAGCGTGTAACTAGACAGTGTAACGTAACTACACTGAAGCGCCAAAGAAACTGGTACAAGCATGCGTAAAAAATGGTTCAAATGGCTCTGAGCACTGTGGGACTCAACTGCCGAGGTCATTAGTCCCCTAGAACTTAGAACTAGTTAAACCTAACTAACCTAAGGACATCACAAACATCCATGCCCGAGGCAGGATTCGAACCTGCGACCGTAGCGGTCTTGCGGTTCCAGACTGCAGCGCCTTTAACCGCACGGCCACTTCGGCCGGCCCAAGCATGCGTATTCAAACACAGAGATATGTAAACAGGCAGAATACGGCGCTGCGGTCGGAAGATAACAAGTGCCCGGGGCAGTTGTTAGATCGGTTACTGCTGCTACAATGGCAGGTTATCAAGATTCAAGTGAGTTTGAAAGTGGTGTTACAGTCGGCGCACGAGCCATGGGATACAGTATCTCCGAGGTAGCGATGAAGTGGGAATTTTCCCGTACGACCATTTCAAGAGTGTACCGTGAATAACAGGAATCCGGTAAAACATCAAATCTCCGACATCGCTACGGCCTGAGAAAGATCCTGCAACATCGGAACCTACTACGACTGAAGAGAAGCGTTCAACATGACAGAAGTGCAACGCTTCCGCAAAATGCTGCAGATTTCAGTGCTGGGCCATCAAGAAGTGTCAGCGTGCGAACCGTTCAACGAAATATCATCGATATGGGGTTTCGGAGCCGAATGCCAACTCGTGTACCCTCGATGACTGCATTTGGAGTGATATGGGACACCTGATACGTCTAGACACAGCTCTTACAGGTGACACGTACGTAAGCATCCTGTCTGATCACCTGCATCCATTCGTGTCCATTGCGCATTCTGCCGGACTTGGGCAATTCCAGCAGGACAACGCGACACCCCACACGTCCAGAATTGTTACAGAATGGGTCCAGGAACACTTCCGCTGAGCAACAAATTCCCCAGGTATGAACATTATTGTGTATACTTGGGATGCCTTGCAACGTGCTATTCAGAAGAGATCTCCACCCCCTCGTACTCTTACGGATTTATGGAGAGCCCTCCAGGATTGATGGTGTCAGACATTAGTCAAATCCATGCCACGTCGTGTTGTGGTACTTCTGCTAGGTCGCGTAGGCCCTGCAAGATATTAGGTAGGTGTACCAGTTTCTTTAGCTCTTCAGGGTATGTCGCTGCTTGAGAAACGGGGTGCTCTAATCCAGTTTCGAAATCGAAGAGTTCGTCCATACACCGATCACCCTCCTCTTTAGCATGTCGATGCAGGACCACACACGAGTGTTGCGACATTTCAACAATCTGACCCTTTGTGTTCATCGTCATCCTCCTTACAGTCCCGACTTAGCCTCAGCCGACATTCATCTGTTTCCAAAACCTAAAGTTCGAGGACTTCATTTTGATAGTGATGAAGCAGTGTAAGCAGATATCAGGTTGTGTCTTCTTCAACAAAGACAAACGCACTACAGTGGTGGTATCAACACACTGTCTCTTGTTGAGAGGAAAGTGTTCGTCACCAGGATCACTGTGTTGAGAAATGAATGTGTAGACATGAGAATAAAGGTGTAGAAAGTCAATAACTTTTGTCTTATTTAAAAAGCTTTAAGATTTTTGACATAGAATATCAGCGGTATTGCCTTTCAGCACGCCCTTATGTATTTTTTGTATTTGTCTATAGCACATTCCTACTCCTTTCTGAGGATTCCGAACACCTTGTACACTTGAAACTGTCGAATGCTTTTTTAATTCGACAAAATGTATTTACTCCATTTCAGCCTTGATCTCTGCTAAGATCTAAATGATCGTCGCCTAATGGATACTCAGTTTTCTTTACTTTTCATTTATATATTATTATGGGCATCTCATTTAAGACATTGTCTACAAAGATCATTGCATGGTGGCTATGGCGTATATTTGCCATTGCTGTCTGCAGCACTGTGTCGGTAAAGTCTGACGATCTGTCTCGATTGTCACCAAATACTACAATTTAACTTTGCTGTGTCGTCCGAACAAGACACGGCCAGGGAAAAAGCACCACCGGCGAGTAGATGCGAACCGCTGCCAGTGCCATAGACTCGCCACCTGCGCGAGTTCCACGAACGCCACGGACGGCGCTGGGGATGAAGAGATCGACTTGACGTCGGCCAATTGCCAGCCGAATTCGCCAATGACCGGACTACAACGGGCAGAAAACTACTCGGAAGATATAAGAGCAGCTCACGCCCACTTGGTTATAGATAATCGTCCAGGGCCGACTTAGACACGGAACATCGGTTAGTGAACTCTGCGAAGTGAGCAGACAGTTGTTGTGGATCACATTTGCTATGTACTGTGA
The DNA here is from genome assembly GCF_023864275.1 of Schistocerca cancellata. Classification (NCBI taxonomy): domain Eukaryota; kingdom Metazoa; phylum Arthropoda; class Insecta; order Orthoptera; family Acrididae; genus Schistocerca; species Schistocerca cancellata. The sequence goes on from NC_064634.1 coordinate 369,790,863, forward strand.
AGATTACTTACGATTATTTGTACTTAGTCATTGAGGGCCTCTTCTGTGTTATATTACAAGCAGTGTTGCAGACTTCATTGTTCAACAAGTCACGAAGATAAGTAAATCTTTTTAACTCATTTGTGTGACTTTGTTACTAATTTGTTGGAGTGTTGTAGAATCTTCGTTCTCCTATCCTGTTCCCTGATCGTGGAGCATAGCTGCGTATTGCTGGCAGGGAGAAATTTTCTTAGCAGCGTACTGCACCACAAGAGGTTTCACGGAATCGCAAACTTGTCCTAGCGTAACAACAGCGGCAACTCGGCCTTCACAGCAGTAGCGACGAGGCCTTTACAAAACTGAAGACGATGTTTTACAAAAAACTTTAATACTCACTTTAATAATCATTTCGTTGCCATTTTCTTTCCTTCCAAAAGAATGGTATGCATTCGTTTTGCATTTTTTGCTCGCGAGGAGCCCTGTGAAAGTCTGAGTCCCGCATGTGTTCCGAATCGACATTATTTCTTTCTGTTTCACTTTACCACGCAGTTCCTTTCCATCTTGTAGCTCCTAAAATGTGGCCTTACCACATATTCGATCCCACGTCCGCAGCCAGGAGTGTCATTTCTATGTCCTCTCAATGTGAACACCTATGTTTTTCCCGTTTCTGGAAGTTACTTTTACTTTTCTGCGCAGTGTGTGTAGTAATTAGAAGTGTAAAATTATACAGGTGAAGTATTCGACAATAGAAACGTCCGAGTAAACAACGGTACGAGAAGGAGCCGTTTGCGAGATAACTGTGGACGTCTGTTTAGTATTTACGTGTCGCCATTGACTTCAGTTTGAAGTATTGCCTAGTTAGTGTAAATGGAGACTTTTCGGCGAAATCCTCATCTAATTTGGCTAAAACGTTTACTCCTGACCTATCCTAACGAGCAATACTATACCCTGTACATTGAGAGAAGCGCTGTGACAGCTGCAGCGCAGTTGCCAGTTTTCCACACCGACGGTCAGCGAGCCAGGGGAAAGGGGGGGGGCGGGGGTGACTGACCTTCCAGTCCCAGCCTTCGGCATTTTGTTGGCCGATGTGTTTCTTGATAGAATATTTTGCACATGCGCTACCAGTGTTTGTCACCTTACACAAACACACACATAAATGTTTTCTTCAATGATGTTGCAGCCATTTGACTGCAACAATTTTTATTTTATTGTTATACGGTGCAGATATCGCTGAATTTCGTACCAGTCTGATATATTTTGACATATCACTAAATTACTGTACTTGAAAATGACCTATGGCCGAACTCTGGATCGTATAACAATAAAATGAAAATTATTACTGTCAAACGGCGGTAACATCTTTAAAAAACTTACCATGACTATGGTTCCAGCCAAAATAAAAATTACGCACAATCAGACTTTCAACATTAACAAGGTAAAGCAAGTTACACAAATGTTACGTGTAAAATATCGAATAAGGACGTTGCTTTTATTTTTCGTGCGGGAGAAAGGAAACCCGAAGATCATCGTCATCTCATTGGTCTTCTTTCGTCACGACCACATACTCTTCGGTATCTTCGCTGCTGCTGTCTTCATCATCTGATAAAGATGGTTGGTTGGTTTGTGGGATTAAAGGGACCAGACTGCTACGGTAATCGGTCCCTTTTTCCAAGTACTAAAAACACCCACAGAGAATAAAAACGATTAACAGAATAGAGCACAGACGACACAGAACAAGAGAAACTGAGACAAAGACCAGACAAAACAAACTAAAATCACATAGAGTGTGGCGGTGGTTGGCCGAAAAATAAAAAAGGAAAAGCCAACCACTTAAAACACATTAAAAAATCAATTTAAAACCGGAGGCCAGAGGCCAGAATCCACACAAAACAAGAAGATAAAACAGAAACACTTAGATTAAATGATAAAAACCCCCTGCCCGAATAAAACGTAAAACTAAGTCAGCCGTAGCAGAGTCATCTGTTAAAAGGGCAGGGAGTGTGTCAGGCAGTGCGAAAGCAGTCCGTAAGCCGAGTGTGCCCAATGTGCAGCCGGCAGAGGACAACAAACTCCTTGCGGGAGACCCGCTTGGACGACCGCCACTCTAGGGCACGAAAGATGGCAACCAGCTCAGCAGTGTAAACGCTGCAGCCATCCGGCAAAGAACGTTGTTCGGAATGGTCCCCTAGAGTTAGCGCATACCCGACACGACCAGCAACCATCGAACCGTCAGTGTAAACAATTCCAGAGCACTGATACATGGCCAGGATGGAATAAAAGCGGCGGCGGAAGGCCTCTGGAGGGACTGAGTCCTTCGAGCCCTGTGCCAAGTCGAGCCGAAGGTAAGGGCGAGGAACACACCACGGGGGTGTACGCAGAGGTGCCCGGAAAGGAGGTTGAACAGGGAAAAACCCAAGTCCGGAGAGAAGCTCCTTGACGCGTACGGCGATCGGACAACCCGACCGGGGCCGACGGTCTGGCAGATGGACGACTGACTGCGCGAACAGGACACGGTAATTTGGATGCCCGGGCAAGCTAAAAACATGGGCAGCATAAGCAGCCAGTAATTGTTGGCGTCGTAACCGCAGTGGAGGGACACCCGCCTCCACTAGTATGCTGTCCACAGGGCTGGTGCGGAAATCACCAGTGGCATGGCGCATCCCGCTATGCAGGATTGGGTCCAGCACCCGCAACGCAGATGGGGAAGCTGAGCCATAAGCCAGGCTCCCATAATCCAGACGAGACTGGATTAACGCCTGGTAGAGCCGCAACAGGGTAGATCGGTCGGCACCCCAGCGGGTGTGGTTCAAACATCGCAGAGCATTGAGATGCCGCCAACACGCCTGTTTGAGCTGCCGGATATGAGGCAGCCAAGTCAACCGGGCATCGAAAACCACCCCCAAAAACCTGTGTGATTCCACCACTGAAAGAAGTTCGCCGTTAAGAGAAAGCTGCGGCTCTGTACGTCGCCGGCAGAAATGCATAACGCAGGTCTTGGCTGCCGAAAATTGGAACCCATGAGCTACAGCCCAAGACTGCACCTTGCGGATAGCGCCCTGTAGCTGACGTTCAACAGCTGCAATGCCAGTAGAGCTGTAGTAAAGGCAGAAGTCGTCAGCATACAGGGAAGCGGAGACAGAATTTCCCACGGCCGCAGCGAGCCCGTTAATGGCTATTAAAAACAGGCAGACACTTAAAACAGAACCCTGTGGCACACCAGTCTCCTGGACGTGGGAGGAACTATATGAGGCTGCGACTTGCACGCGGAAGGTACGATACGACAGAAAATTGCGGATAAAAATCGGCAGAGGACCCCGAAGACCCCATCCACGAAGCGTAGAAAGGATGTGATGACGCCATGTCGTATCGTACGCCTTCCGCATGTCGAAAAAGACCAGGTGCTGACGGCGGGCAAAGGCAGTATGGATGGCCGACTCCAGGCTCACCAGACTGTCGGTGGCGGAGCGGCCTTTACGGAACCCACCCTGAGACGGAGCCAGAAGGCCCCGAGACTCCAGCACCCAATTCAAGCGCCGGCTCACCATCCGTTCAAGCAACTTGCAAAGAACGTTGGTGAGGCTAATGGGACGGTAGCTGTCCACCTCCAGAGGGTTCTTTCCAGGTTTCAAAACGAGGATGACAATACTTTCCCGCCATTGCGGCGGAAACTCACCCTCGACCCAGAGACGGTTGTAAAGGTCGAGGAGACGTCGCTTGCAGTCCACTGGAAGGTGTTTCGGCATCTGACAGTGGATGCGATCTGGCCCGGGAGCGGTATCAGGGCAAGCGGCAAGGGCACTATGAAATTCCCACTCACTGAATGTAGCGTTGTAGGATTCAGAAGTGTGGGCGCTAAAAGAAATGCTCCGACGTTCCATCCGCTCTTTAATGGAGCGGAAGGCCTGGGGGTAATTCGCAGAAGCGGAACTCATAGCAAAATGCGTCGAATCTTGACCCAGACCTGCGATGGAGTGACATGGAGTCCAATGGTGGACACATACCGCTCCCAGCATTCCTTCTTGCCTTGGCGGATAAGGAGGTGGGCCCGCGCACGCAGCTGTTTGAAGGCGATAAGGTGGTCCATGGAGGGATGTCGCCTGTGACGCTGGAGCGCCCGCCGGCGATCTTTAATCGCTTCAGCGATCTCAGGCGACCACCAAGGCACAGCCTTCCGCCGAGGGGACCCAGAAGATCGGGGAATGGCAGATTCGGCGGCAGTAACGATGCCGATGGTGACCGATTGAACCACCGCATCAATGGCATCACTAGAGAGAGGCGCAATAGCGGCAGTGGAGGAAAACAAGTCCCAGTCAGCCTTATTCATAGCCCATCTGCTGGGGCGCCCAGAAGAGTGACATGGTGGCAGTGACAGAAGGATCGGAAAGTGGTCACTGCCACACAAGTTGTCATGCACACTCCATTGGACAGACGGTAAGAGGCGAGGGCTACAGATCGAAAGGTCGATGGCGGAGTACGTGCCATGCACCACACTGAAGTGCGTGAAGGAACCATCATTTAGAAGTGAAAGATCGAGCTGTGCCAATAAATACTCAATGGTGGTGCCTCGACCTGTTGCCACTGACCCACCCCACAGAGGGTTATGGGCGTTGAAGTCGCCCAGTAACAAGAAAGGTGGCGGCAATTGGGCTATCAGTGCAGCCAGGACATGCAGCGCGACATTACCATCCGGTGGAAGGTAAAGACTGCAGACGGTAATAGCCTGTGGCGTCCACACCCTAACAGCGACAGCCTCTAAAGCTGTTTGTAGAGGGACAGACTCGCTGTGAAGAGAGTTAAAGACATAGATGCAGACGCCACCAGACACCCTTTCGTAAGCTGCTCGGTTCTTATAATAACCCCGACAGCCACGGAGGGCGGGAGTGCGCATTGCTGGAAACCAAGTTTCCTGCAGAGCAATTCAGAGGAAAGGATGAAGGCTGAGAAGTTGGCGGAGCTCAGCTAGATGGTGGAAGAACCCGCTGCAGTTCCACTGGAGGATGGTATTGTCCATGGATGGGAAAGGCGTGAAGGGACTGGGGAGGCAGATTACGTCTCCTGGGCCCCTGCTGCTACTGAGTCACCACCTGTACAACAGCCATCCATTGCGTCCGAGGGACAGGCGAGATCCAGGTCCTCAGCAGACGCCAGAATCTCCACCTCATATTCGGACGCAGAGTGAGAAGGTTGTGGTGGGACAGGTGCCACCGCAATTTCAGGATGCTTGGGAACCTTTTTCTTGGACTGCTTTACACGCTGTGCCTTAGGTGGTTCTGGCTGGGAGGGCCTCACTGGGTCAGTCTCAGGGACTGAAGACGACCGTGACGCCCTACGACCAGCGACCGGTGGTTGTTTGAGGAACTTGCGGGTGTCCGCTTTGCACTGGGCAAAGCCTGGGATGGGAGGGCCCCAAGGGACCCCTTCCGGGCGAGAGGAGCCGAAGAAGGCTCACGCTTCTCCGGCTGGGAAGGGGGAACAGATGTCCCCAGTGGTTGGGGTGGTGTTGCTCCTGAAGTAGATGGAGCAGGAGCAACAGGGAGGGAAGTGCCCCCACAACCAAGGGGGCCAGTGAATTCTGACAGAGCTGAGATCGAACTGGAGGTGACAACACTGTAGAGGTTCGAACTGGTGTTGCAGCAGCGGCATAGGTAGACGTCATGGGCACAGGATGTAGCCGCTCATATTTCCGCCTTGCCTCGGTGTAGGTCAGGCGGTCCAGGGTCTTATATTCCATTATCTTCCTTTCCTTCTGGAAGATCCGACAGTCCAGTGAGCAGGGTGAATGGTGTTCTCCGCAGTTAACACAGATGGGAGGCGAAGCACATGGAGTATTGGGATGTGAAGGACGTCCACAATCTCGACATGTGATGCCGGATGTACAGCGAGATGACATGTGCCCGAACTTCCAGCATTTAAAACACCGCATCGGAGGAGGGATATATGGCTTCACATCACAATGGTAAACCATCACTTTGACCTTTTAGGGTAAAACATCACCTTCGAAGGCCAAGATGAAGGCACCGGTGGCTACCTGATTATCCCTCGGACCCCGATGGACGCGCCGGACGAAATGAACACCTCGTCGTTCTAGGTTGGCACGTAGTTCATCGTCGGACTGCAGAAGAAGATCCCTGTGGAATATAATACCCTGGACCATGTTGAGACTCTTATGCGGCGTGATGCTAGCGGAAACATCCCCCAACTTGTCACAAGCGAGCAACCTCCGTGACTGGGCAGAGGATGCTGTTTGGATGAGTACTGAACCAGAGCGCATTTTGGACAAGCCCTCCACCTCCCCGAAATTGTCCTCTAAATGCTCCACAAAAAACTGGGGCTTGGTTGACTTAACGATTCCCCATCAACTCGCGTACACACAAGGAACCGGGGTGAATATTCTCCACTGCCTTCTTTTGCCATACGTTCCTCCCATGGAGTGGCCAGGGAGGGAAATGATCGTGGTTCGTATTTCCTGCCGTTGAGGTTAGACCTCGATCGCTTAGAGACTGCTGGTGGAGGCCCACCAGCGAGAGATGATGTACCACGCTTCATTGCGGGTCATCCGCCCTGATGGCACCTACTCCGACCAAGGGCCCTCCCCACGGGCGCCACCCAGCCGCAGCAATAGCCACCTGGCAGGATGGCCATTGCCGAAAGTCGTGTTGCCCCAGGGAGATGGGCATCTACTCCTTGGCATACGTGGGGAGTTAACGGCGCAGGCATCAGTAGAGCGATCCCTGTGTTGTCAGGGGGCTACAACCAACAGGGTACATGGCGGCCCCACCACAACGGACTGGCTACCGTGCAGGATCTTAGGTGCAAAAATGTCCAAGGTCGTCGTCGCAGTTCAAAAATGGTTCAAATGGCTCTGAGCACTATGGGACTCAACTGCTGTGGTCATAAGTCCCCTAGAACTTAGAACTACTTAAACCTAACTAACCTAAGGACATCACACACATCCATGCCCGAGGCAGGATTCGAACCTGCGACCGTAGCGGTCGTGTGGTTCCAGACTGTAGCGCCTTTAACCGCTCGGCCACTCCGGCCGGCCGTCGCAGTTAAAAGCAACACTGCAGAGTGCAGCGTGGGAATCGCACCCAGGGACGTACCCTCGCCCAAGAGATGGAAAACGAGCAGGACACCATTGCAACGACGAAAAAGCCGGCTAAAGGTCACAATGCACGACGGATGCAGTAAGGCGCCCTTCCCCAATTGGCTAGCTCTTCGGAATAATTTAGAAAGATGGAGGTCAAACCCGAGAGGGGACCATCACATAAGGCCGAAACATTTGAGACTCCTTTTAGTCGCCTCTTACGACAGGCAGGAATACCGCGGGCCTATTCTTACCCCCGAACCCGCAGGGGGAATCTGATAAAGAAATCATAGCATTATGAACGGATTCTTCCCTTACACCTTCTATGTTTGACCTTGTAATCTCTTTCCACACTTGGTTCACGACGTTCTTCCAATTACTGGCGTTATTCGTGTGACAGCCCCTTTTACCAGCCTCTCTGTGTCTCGCAACGTAAAGATTTTGTTTCGCTCCGCAACATCTGCTTCTATTTGAGTCCAGATGAGTTCAATTGCGTTGTAATGGCAGTGATACGGTGGAAGACGGATAACTTCATTACTGTGTTCTCTGCTAATGTATCAATCACATAATGCATCTTCTGTGGCCTTGTATCGTTTCACTAATTCCAGAAGTCTCGCTTTATGCCTATTCTGTTCAAAGCTTAATTTCTTATCTTTCAACCAGCTGACTATTTCGTCTCTCCTTGCAGTAGCCGTTGATGCCTTATTTAATTGTACAGAATGGTGCAGCGCATTGTACATTACAAAAACACTACCAGAACTGACGTTTGGTAGCAACCTGGTAACGAACCCGTCTTTGGATGTATCTGCACTCATCTCCTTGTGGTAGTTGACTGTTTTTTTTCTTTTTGACTGATACATCATCATAGCACCGGGCACAAAACCGTTCATAGAGCCAGCATTAACTGTAATTAGTCGCCCTCTCTTACCAGTTGGCACACTCATAGTTCCGTGGCACGTGTCATCTGTCCATGCGACGGAACGGGTGCATGACGCACGTTGATCCATGTCTCGTTAATCCATATTCCATTTTCCGGATTCACTGTTAGCAACTTGCACAGGAAACGGCATTTCCATGCTACAATATCTTCACGTTCCATTAATACTTTTCGTCCTGAGAACTTTTGCCAACGGAAGCCAATGTTTTTCAAACAATGGAGATACTTGTCGTTCTGCCTGTGAACAAACCACTGTTCAACAGTGATGCCGTCAGCTTCTTAGGTGTTGGATACTCCTTGCTGCTGTAGTACGCGTGTATGTGTTGCCTGATAACACTTTCGTCGAAGTTGCCTGTTTCAGTCACAGGACACGATCTCTCCCTTGACTTTCCAGGCGTCACAATAACAGGGTTCACAGCTGAATTGGTAGACTCTTTAACATTTGTGACTCTCTTCACTGTCGCTGTAGAGATATTCGATGCTTCTGACCCTCTGTCAACCACTTTATTCAGTGAATATTAAAGGCCCACCATTGTCCCTTTCCCTTTCAAAGTAAACACACAATCTGTTTAGAAAATCGCGTGCTTGGGATTTCAGCGTAGCTCCTTTCGAAAAGCCTTGTTCTCTGCACTACAGGCAGCCATTTTACATTGATACACACGGCAAGAAACTCACAGAAGTAGCGGTATGCACACGTATACACACAAACCTGAACACAGCACGTGGCGCAACTGACTGAAAGCAGCGGTCGCCCAGCACTACGGGAACACTGGGGCGTTGCCACAGTAACGTAAACAAAAGCTCACAATCTGATTGGCCGTCGGGGTTGCGCAAAGCAAGTGCGCCAAAGCCGTGTCAACTGTCAGAGCTCTTCTCTCGCCGTATGCAGTATAGCTCAATTTTACATGTTGAAATTTACTGTACACACATATTTCTTAAAGGTGATGTTTTACATGCCGTTCGTGTCTTCACAATAACTTACAAACCCACTGAAACATTTCCAGATCATCACGTATGTCTTGAAAAGGCTGTTTAATTTGATGCTACAATTTTTCAACCTTATCAGTGGCTTTTTTATTCAATTTACCTTTGAGATGACCGTAGAAAACTCGTGAGGATTCAGGGTCAGATGAGACTGGACGCAAACACAGTGGCCAGTCGATCTCGGCCCATGTTTGAGTAATAGATGTCTGTCATCAGCATCAAAACTCGTAAGTCCAACCATCTATGTTAGCATGTTCTACAACTACGGGCCATGGGTGAAATTTGATGGAGACGTAATAGAAAAGCTTATATCTGAAATACAGTTAGGCAAACTAACACACATTTCCAGTTATATCACATATGTACGTTTTCTGGAAAGCTTTTGTTTCTATTGCCATAAACTCTCACCGGTGTCAGTTGTTTCTATCAATTATGTTACGCCCTGTATACTAATTTTGACTTTCTGACAGACATAATATTTTAATACGTTTCTTATTTTTTCTCCAGCACTTTCTATTGATTTCAGTGCTAAGTCACATACACTGAGGTGATTAAAGTCTTGAGATACGACCTAAACTCGTGTCGGATCTCCTTTTGCCCGGGTCAGCAATTCGCTGGGAGTCCCCTGCGGAAATACTAAGACACGCTGCCTCTACAGCCGTCCATAACTGGAAATGCGTCGCTGGTGCATCATTTTGTGCATGCACTGACTTCCCGATTATGTCCCATGTATGCTCAGTGGGTGGCCGTAACATTCTCTGGAATTGTTTAGAATGTTCTTCAAACCAACCACGAACAATTCAGGCCCAGTGACACAGCGCGGATAAATCCATAAAAATTTCATCGAGTGGTTCGTCTGCTGGTATAGCCCATTAACGCCACATTTCGTCGGACTATCCTAAGAGATAAGTTCGTCTTACGTCCCACGCAGATTTCTCCTCTACGCAAAAACCACTGCTCTAGATCGTTTAGTGAAGACCGTTGGCCACTGCGTTGTCCGTGGTGAGAGACACTGCCTGAAGTTTGATGTTCTCGACACGCTCTTGACACTGTGGCTCTCGGTATATTGAATTCCCTAAGGATTTCCGAAGTAGAATGTCCAAAGCGTCTACCTCCATCTGCCATTCTGAGTTCAAAGTCTGTTAATTCCCTTTGCGCCGCCATTATCCTGTCGGAAACATTTTCACGCAAATCATCTGAGTATACATGATAGCTCTGCCAATGCACTGCCCTTTTATACACTGTGTACGTCATGCTACCGCCATATGTGTACGTCTGTATCGCCATCCAATGACCTTTGTCACCTCAGACCATGTTGCTGTTGTCCTCTATTTTCCTCAACATTTTTGTATTCCCTTCTTTTACCCATCAATTAAAGAATTTTTTAAGTCCTTCACAATTTTTCGCAGTAGCCATTCTCATAACTACATTTGCGTACCCAATTTTGGCGCCTAGTCTTCTCCGGTGCTTTCGTTCAGCGTCTACCGAATTACTTACTGAAACAAGCATTATCGCAGTATCAACGGCCGCAGAGAAACTCAAGCGCAATAGATCAGTGTTCGAGTTCCTCCTCATTGATTCTTGAAGCCTTAAATTTCAGCCTGCTCTTCGTCATTACTAAAATTAGATCTAAGTCTCTCTGTGCTCCTGGCCGATATTCTAATATGTGCTTTAGAAATCTCTGTCTCATCATGACGTAACCAAGCCTACCACTTCCTGTGCCACCTTGACCTTTCCAAGTACACCTCTTTCTCTTGTGATCCTTAAGCATTATAGTTCCTATTAGAGACAAAATGTACTGCAGATTTTAATCAGCATTTCTCATTTCTCAGTCCCATTGCCGAGCCCGTATACTGCCTTAGCTCTAGCCACCATGTCTTCCCATATGTAGTGCTCCAATTCACCATCGTTATTAGATATTTATTACCATTTAAATACGGAAACTCTTTATCAAATGCCTCCAAATTCTTTGTGTTTCGTCACCTTTAGACATTGACGTTGATATGTGTACGTGACCTATAGATTTTGACAGTGATTTTGTTTTCGTTGCGGACAGGAAAATCCCATCGTTGAACTATTCATAACAAGTCACTCTGCTCTACCTTGGTATTACCAACAACGAATCCTACTCTCGGTGTACCATTCCTTATGCTGTTGTTGTTGGTATGTCTGCCCATATAACTTTACCCTTGTTTTCGTTTCACTTCACTGGTTACTAACCAGAAATCCCTTTCCAATCGAGAGATCATCATTGCATAAGGCCTACTAATACTTCCTTCTACGCTATCCACCGAAGACTGCAAAAGGACCATTGCCCTACATCTCACATGGGTTGACTGGGTGCTTAGTTGTAGATGGATCAATGCTCTCTGATTCCTACTCGAATTGATCAGCTATATGGGCTGGCTGTTTTTGGAGTGCACCAGTGTACCTGGCAGGTGTGCATCACGTCTACACCGATTGGTTGATTTCCATTGCACTTTATCTACTTAGCTGATGAATTGCAGGCCCTCATCCTCTTCTTGTTGTCATTTCGTCGGCTGGTCCGTGACAAGAAAGACTGGTAGAAGGACTTCGCAGAAACACCCATCCATATGCATGTCATCTACGCTCGGGTACTGCAGTGCGCTTTGAACAACACTGAACACATCACACAGTGGTCTAGGCATTTTTTTATGAGAGTGTAGCGGCTCTTCGCCTTTACCAAGCTGGTCACGGAAGGAGAATTGCCTAATTCTTACAGCTGTGTTTGGAACAACTCCATAACGCCGAAACTATATACTTACAAGAAGAAAACGCTTCGTCAATGAATTGCGATACACTCTCGAACGCTTCTCGCACAAGACTGTAATAGATGTCAGAGAAGTAATGGAACCTAGCAAAATAATTCGGACCGATCCCAGCAGTGAATTTTCTATAGTGGCTTCTATAAATAATGCCCATTGCTAGACACCGATTTTCTCTTTCTCACCATTTTATTTCTTGACTTGGGCCGCTCCTAAAATCTAGAGTATATTTACATCTCCCTATTGAAGAATTCATTTCCTATCTTTCGGCAAATTAATTTACATTCCATATGCTTCTTGTGTGTGTTTTTTTTAATTTCCTGTACAACTCATTACTCCTTCTTTTCTGTCTGTCGTTTTTTTCACTTGGAAACGTCTTACAGTATTTCCGCTTTTTTCGCTCCCCTTTCTACTTTCATTGCTCATTAATCCTATGAAACCTGTATGCCGAATTGCAGCTATGCCCTAGGTCCTCATTCTTTATCTCCTTTCACAAATTTCCGGGCTGATCTGTTGTTTCGACATCCCTTTCTCAACACTTTTACCATTCCATATCACCATAACGTCAGGAAACTGAAAGACCTAAACTTCTTATTCAATGATATCGACACTTAATCTGTCTTCTACTCCTTAAAATTTCGTAGTTGGTACCTATATTACAAAATGGCTAACCCGATTAACGTTTCACGGTGCTCAGTCCCAGCTGCCAGTGGAGACAAACATTTGATTTTCAGTATTTCATTTAATTATTGACAAATTTAAAAATTGAAAATACTGCTATAATCTGCTCATTAAGAAAAGCATAACACAATAAGACAAGTACTATAATTAGAAACCTTATATGGGAGGAAAGATTGGAAATTAACGCAGAATAATTTTATTACCAAAAAGTTCAACAGATAACAAAACAAAGAATCAGAAGTGAACTTATATCTTTTACCATATTTTCTACATAGCAAAGTTCTCAGCACATTTCTCCCAGCGTGGAAACAGTTTCAATATGCCCTGTTCATAGAACTCCATTTAGTTGGAGAATAGCCTTCTGCGGACTGCCGATTTCACTTCCGCATCTGTCAGAAAGCAGCGTTGGCCGGCCAGGAATTTCTCCATGCGAGCAGACAGATGAAAGTCCGGCGATGCAAGGTCCGGACTGTATGGTGGGTGCTGTAGTATGTCCCACCCAAATTTTGCGATTTTCTCATGAAAAGAAGCAGCAACACGGCGAACACTGTCATGAAGATGTTCGACGCCGTCACCATTAATGTTGTGGCGTTTGTCACGAAAGGCGCGATGGAACTTAACCAAAGTCTTAATGGAGGCTGCAGCACCCACAGTGGTTCCGTGTTCAGCAAAGTCCACCAATAAAACGCACTGCCACAAGCACTTCCCTAGCGCTGAATTGTTTTCGTACTGGGGAACCAGCATGTTTCCACTCCATAGAGGCCTAGTTGGTTTCGCGCCAACAGTTGTACACCTACGGCTCGTCACCAGTGACGACTCCTTTCAGAAAGTCATATCCTTCTTTGCTACCGCAATAACTCCGACATTCCGCGGAGCTGCATCTGTTATGGGCCTCCCGTAGCGTGGCGAATCACTAAGATTCTCAGGGCGCTCTTGAAAGAATGAACACCACCTCGAGACAGCGTTACGGTCCATACAGTGGTCCCTATACACGCCACGTATGTCCCTGTGAATTTCACTAGGTTTGTGCCTTTCGGCCCAAAATTATCGAACCACAATTTGATGCTATTCACAAGTTGACGACAGTAACATGCAGTACATGTTGGTTGCGTAGTTCAGGCTTCCCTTGCTAGAGCTGTACGTGAAAACAAAATACCCTCTGCAGCGCGGACTTCAAATTATATCGTCGCGAAATTTCAACATTCCAGCTGCTACACCAGGGGAGAAAAAAAAATTATTGTGTGTTACTTTCCGATGCTCGCTCGTATGTCTTGGCAATATAACGAATGGAGCGCAAATTGTCCACAGTATATTTACCTAGTAAGAAAGGCACCACTTAGCAACCTTCTACAAACTTTATACACTACTGGCCATTAAAATGGCTACGCCAAGAAGAAATGCAGATGATAAACGGGTATTCATTGGACAAATATATTATACTAGAACTGACATGTGATTACATTTTCAGGCAATTTGGGTGCACAGACAATGAGAAATCAGTAACCAGAACAATCACCTCTGGTCGTAAGAACGGCCTTGATATGCCTCGGCACTGAGTCGAACAGAGCCTGGATGGTATGTACAGGTACAGCTGCCCATGCAGCTTCAACACGATACCACAGTTCATCAAGAGTAGTGTCTGGCGTATTGTGACGAGCCAGTTGCTCGGCCACCATTGACCGACGTTTTCAATTGGTGAGAGATCTGGAGAATGTGCTGGCCAGGGCAGCAGTCGAAAATTTCCTGTATCCAGAAAGGCCCGTACAGGACCTGCAACATGCGGTCGAGCATTATTCTGCTGCAATGTAGGGTTTCGCAGGGATCGAATGAAGGGTAGAGCCACGGGTCGTAACACATCCGAAACGTAACGTCCACTGTTCAAAGTGCCGTCAATGCGGTCAAGAGGTGACCGAGACGTGTAAGCAATGGCACCCCATACCATCACGCCGGTTGATCCGCCAGTATGGCGATGACGAATACACGCTTCCAATGTGCGTTCACCGCGATGTCGCCAAACACGGATGCGACCATCATGATGCTGTAAACAGAACCTGGATTCATCCGAAAAAATGACGTTTTGCCATTCGTACACCCAGGTTCGTCGTTGAGTACACCATCGCAGGCGCTCCTGTCTGTGATGCAGCGTCAAGGGTATCCGCAGCCATGGTCTCGGAGCTGATAGTCCATGCTGCTGCAAACGTCGTCGAACTGTTCGTGCAGATGGTTGTTGTCTTTCAACCGTCCCCATCTGTTGACTCAGGGATCGAGACGTGGCTGCACGATCCGCTACAGCCATGCGGATAAGATGCCTGTCATCTCGACTGCTAGTGATACGAGGCCATTGGGATACAGCACGGTGTTCCGTGTTACCCTCCTGAACACACCGATTCCATATTCTGCTAACAGTCATTGGATATCGACCAACGCGAGCAGCAATGTCGCGTTACGATAAACTGCAATCGCGATAGGCTACAATCCGACCTGTATCAAATTCGGAGACGTGATGTTACGCATTTCTCCTCCTTACACGGGGCATGACAACAACGTTTCACCAGGCAACGCCGGTCAACTGCTGTTTGTGTATGAGAAATCAGTTGGAAACTTTCGTCATGTCAGCACGTTGTAGGTGTCGCCAGCGGCGCCGACCCTCTTTGAATGCTCTGAAAAGCTAATCATTTGCATATGACAGCATCCTCTTCCTGTCGGTTAAATTTCGCGTCTGTAACACGTCATCTTCGTGGTGTAGCAATTTTAATGGTCAGCAGTGTACATAATTCTAAATCTTTATGAAACTTGTCTAGTTTACCTGCTTAACGTCCAAAATTTTACTTATGATACTCATTCGTAAGTAATCAGAAAACAGAAGCTGTCTTACATACGACAGGACGACTTTTTTTAAACAATTGGTGGGTACTGATTATTCACTAAAAGCAGCTTATGACAGTAGTATAAATTTCTTCAAAACCCAGTACAGAACGTTTTACAAAAGAAGCAAGAAATAAATTTCATAATTTTCCTTTTGGCAAATCTAGTCCCCATGAAGCATGTGCAAATTCACTAATAGTACAGAGAGCCTAGTAGAAATACGTATGCATGTAGTAAGGATAGCTGTTGGGAACCTGTGAAAGGCCAACAACGCCAGTAAAACAATATTAGAGTTCAGTTATTTATTCACAATGTTTACAAGTCGTCGTTCTTTCGGACTTCGCTGCTTATTCAGCTGCATGTTGGAGTCTAGCTGACGTGTGTCGAGTCGGCCCAGCTTTTGCACCCAAAGGAGAAGACGTCAGCAACCACCGAGCAGGCGCGGCCGTTCCCGCCTGGCTGGCTGCTCCGGTGTACTCGGCCTCACTCCCAGTTCTACGACGACCCGTGATGATCCATCCGCGGTGTACGTGCGGTCGGTAGTCGAGAGGTCGGTTGATCTCCTCCCTACGCCTGGTAGGTGTCAGCACGTGATGGCGTGTGGGTGTTGAGCACTAACGAGGACCCCAACAGGCCCTGTTGCTGGCTTCCTCGTTGAGGTCCGGTATCAGCAGCATTCTGCGACGTGGTGCTGTGGCTGGTCATAGGCGGCGAGGAGAGGGAAGTTCATCAGATGAAGGCCGTCATCTTCTGTACACCTCTGGCTGGTTCATAGGCTGTGCTGGAGCATCCAGGACACAGATTCACCACGGTCTAATCATGGAATTAAGTGCTACTACTGTGGATGCCATCGATCCCAATGATCAACTCCTGATGAGAGATGGAGAGCTTGAGTGTTTAAAGAGAGCTAGCGTGAGGCTAAGACGCAAGGCTCTGTTCGTATCGCTACGTGATCTCATGGAAGAGATATAGTTTTTTGCCTTACGAACTAAGGAATACTCTTCTGTCGCTTCCTTTGATTTTCCGCCGCTGTCTCCTTTCTGCTGAGAGCGTACCCTTACTGGGCAGCCGGCCGCAGTGCCGTCGACCTGACCCAGTTGCGGCATCCTGGCTCGCTTCCTGCTTCCGCCTCTGTCGCTGGCATGACTTCAGTTTGCTTGTGGCAGAGCGAATGAGTTTTCATGAAATTTTTCTAATTTATTCTCCTTGCTGTTCTGTGGTGCAACACATACGTCCTCGAAAAAAAAAAGTCGTCCCCAATTTTCCTTTCCTTTCAATTATTGTTACTTAGTCTATATCTGCCATGTAGCCGGCCAGTGTGGTCTTGCGGTTCTAGGCGCTTCAGTCTGGAACCGCGTGACCGCTACGGTCGCAGGTTCGAATCCTGCCTCGGGCATCGATGTGTGTTATGTCCTTAGCTTAGTCAGGTGTAAGTAGTTCTAAGGTCTAGGGGACTGACGACCACAGATGTTAAGTCGCATAGTGCTCAGAGCCATTTGAACCATTTTTTTGAACCTGCCATGTATATACTCTGTGAATGTTTCCTGGGTTTGTTTCTCAACCTAAGTTTTCAATCTTAGTTAGTTTAATTAGTATACTTTATTTTTCTGTCCTGATTGCATACTCTATTTACACTTTCCACTTACGTTACTTATTACTAATTCTTATCCATTCTGGAGGTGTCTGATGGATAGAATTCTCATTCGAACATATCTTACGTTTTACACAAAAGCAAATTGCACAAAAGGACCTTAAACAAAGATCATGCTTGCCCGTTAGTACACGGAAAATATTATTGTACTTCGGCTACGTTTCTCGCGATATTGTATCACACGTTCCATTATTTGATTGACTGAAATGTGTCCCTTTGCTAAAATTAATAATTCGTCTATAGATTGTGGAATGTGGAATCTAAGGTATCCTCAACAAAAGTTAGGATTTGCTTAGGTAACGTATATGGCGTTTCCTCCGGCCAATACAACATTAGTCGGGTCACTTTAATCGTTCTTGCGCCTATGGCGATAGCTGAAATGTGAAATTGTCTTTCTGCTTCACCTCTAGTTCCATTAATTAATAATCCATTGCCTCGTAATTTTAGTTCCATTACGAGTCTTGGTTTATTGTTTTGTAGCAAGTGATAATTACTATTTAAAACGTAAATATGGAGTAAATCCAGCGATCTCCAATTTTAAGGAATTTTAGCTGGGTTCTGTACCAGTAAAACAACTTCCATTTTTCCCCCAGAACAACTGCATTTCATACTACTGGTTATTCGTTTGTATCACTCTTGTTGGACAAATAATACCTTTTCATCTAATACAACCGTTAAAATCTACAGCATATATAATGGCATGAGCATCTCTCTGACTAGAAACTAATGATACTTCGTGACTTTGTATCTGTATACATTTTCCAATTGTGCTGTTTAAATTTCTGAAGTCTTCATTATCAGTTGTTCCAAACACAATTTTTTTAAACGGTTTCCCTCCTGCTTCTAACCAGTCTCGTTTTTTGTGTATAAGTATTCATGGTTCTGTTGCAACTAAGTGCGCAGTTTCCTATACGAGAGTTTTAATTCCTTATACTTGTTCTGCATATCTTTCCATAATCCTTATTTCTCTGCTATTTTCTTGTAACCCTCTGAGCCTATTCTGTAGTCTTCGTACGTCATTCCTAACATCCGAAATAAGAAATGTAAACGCGACTATCCATCTGTGACTCGTTAGTACAACATCTGATTGCCTAGCGGTAAAATTACATTGTATAGAGGCTGATTCTGTATCATATCTCATCTTCAATAGTATAGGAATGCTATAACCAGAAAAAGATTGTCAATAACATCTTAGTATGCCACCTGAGAGCAAAGGAATTACCGTCAATCCGCTCCCTCCTTTAAACAAGTACATTAATACAGAAAATGACAAGTAAATAGGAGCAACCCAAGCAACTAACAAGTAACACATGTGCAGTTACATGAAATTTACACTATTTCGTAGACCTACGTGCATAAAGTACATTTTTTGATGCTCCTTTTTTCCCTGGTAATTTTTATTTATTGTGATGGTTGAAGGAATCTGAGACAATGATCCATCTCACCACTAAACAGTTTGACCCTACATACATGGACTATAGACGTTCTAGTTATAAACTGTAATTTTCTGTTGACTGGCGAAGTCATTTCGATAACTTGATAACACCTTAAATACATCTGGAGGAATTTCTTCATTTTTAATATAAACTAAAGCTTTTATGTTAGCAAAATTTATCCTTCGCCAAATTTCTCTCAATTTCTTCGCAAAATTTCTCACTGGTTCGCCCTGTGGACGCAATTTATGTTGAATTACATTAAAGAAGTGACACGATTTTTCACCCATATACTGCTTCGTACTGCGAGAGGCCAATTCCATCATAAATCTCTCAGTTATATGTGCTGATGACAAAACTAATATATGTCCCAATCTGAATACTCTGAATTTATGTAATGCCTTAAATTTTGTATAAAGTACAGTGAACTCGCTATGTCTGTCCATTCATTTGATTATGGAGTGGGCTGGTACATAACTTCTTAATTTTCAGTAAGTGGCATAACTGTTTCATTACTTAGTATACATAGTTAGTACACTGATCCATAATAATGGTTTCTGGCACACCAAATTTTAGTAACCAGTGTTTTACCTTGGCTTGTGCTGCCATACTCGCCTTCTTACCTGGAATGGCTACAATAATTAAATATCGTGAAAAATTATCTGACATCGTAAGAACATACACTCCTGGAAATGGAAAAAAGAACACATTGACACCGGTGTGTCAGACCCACCATACTCGCTCCGGACACTGCAAGAGGGCTGTACAAGCAATGATCACACGCATGGCACAGCAGACACACCAGGAACCGCAGTGTTGGCTGTCGAATGGCGCTAGCTGCGCAGCATTTGTGCACCGCCGCCGTCAGTGTCAGCCAGTTTGCCGTGGCATATGGAGTTCCATCGCAGTCTTTAACACTGGTAGCATGCCGCAACAGCGTGGACGTGAACCGTATGTGCAGTTGACGGACTTTGAGCGAGGGCGCATAGTGGGCATGCGGGAGGCCGGGTGGACGTACTGCCAAATTGCTCAACACGTGGGGCGTGAGGTCTCCACAGTACATCGATGTTGTCGCCAGTGGTCGGCGGAAGGTGCACGTGCCCGTCGACCTGGGACCGGACCGCAGCGACGCACGGATGGACGCCAAGACCGTAGGATCCTACGCAGTGCCGTAGGGGACCGCACCGCCACTTCCCAGCAAATTAGGGACACTGTTGCTCCTGGGGTATCGGTGAGGACCATTCGCAACCGTCTCCATGAAGCTGGGCTACGGTCCCGCACACCGTTAGGCCGTCTTCCGCTCACGCCCCAACATCATGCAGCCCGCCTCCAGTGGTGTCGCGACAGGCGTGAATGGAGGGACGAATGGAGACGTGTCGTCTTCAGCGATGAGAGTCGCTTCTGCCTTGGTGCCAATGATGGTCGTATGCGTGTTTGGCGCCGTGCAGGTGAGCACCACAATCAGGACTGCATACGACCGAGGCACACAGGGCCAACACCCGGCATCATGGTGTGGGGAGCGATCTCCTACACTGGCCGTACATCACTGATGATCGTCGAGGGGACACTGAATAGTGCACGGTACATCCAAACCGTCATCGAACCCGTCGTTCTACCATTCCTAGACCGGCAAGGGAACTTGCTGTTCCAACAGGACAATGCACGTCCGCATGTATCCCGTGCCACCCAACGTGCTCTAGAAGGTGTAAGTCAACTACCCTGGCCAGCAAGATCTCCGGATCTGTCCCCCATTGAGCATGTTTGGGACTGGATGAAGCGTCGTCTCACGCGGTCTGCACGTCCAGCACGAACGCTGGTCCAACTGAGGTGCCAGGTGGAAATGGCATGGCAAGCCGTTCCACAGGACTACATCCAGCATCTCTACGATCGTCTCCATGGGAGAATAGCAGCCTGCATTGCTGCGAAAGGTGGATATACACTGTACTAGTGCCGACATTGTGCATGCTCTGTTGCCTGTGTCTATGTGCCTGTGGTTCTGTCAGTGTGATCATGTGATGTATCTGACCCCAGGAATGTGTCAATAAAGTTTCCCCTTCCTGGGACAATGAATTCACGGTGTTCTTATTTCAATTTCCAGGAGTGTATTTATAACCTACTTGTGTTCTATTAAAAGTTCCTAAAACAACCGAACCGAGCACAGAAAATGGTTTGTCAGCTTCTGTTGGTCTCCGCAACTGAATTTTCTGATGAGTCCAATCTGCTCTTTGTGCACACGGGATGCAATTCCTTACACATTGTTCTACATCACTTTGACGTGTTTTCCACTAAAACCTTTCAGGCAGATGTCTATCAATTGTTCTTTTCCATCCATGACCTGATAAGCTGAGGTCGCGTGCTTCCGCTTTTAGCATTGGAGGAACTGCAATGCGAGGTTCGGACCTTGTAGATCGGCAAAGCAAACCTTCTTTTGAAACTGAGGTTGTATTTAAAAGAATTGACACTCATTGTCCGCTGATTGTGCCTTTATCCGGTCTTCCTGGCTTCCACCTACTACCTGTAAAACTGCTTCCTACTTAGGATATCTAGATTCGTGTGTTTGAGTTCTCACTTATGAATTACTTCAGTGTCGAACTTACTCAATTTCAACGCACATCTCGTTAATCATCTTGCTCGATAACTCTAATGACCATTCTAAAGACACTTCGACTATAATCACATTGAATTTCTGACTGTACAAATAGCAACAATAATAAGAAATTCCTTAAATAACTGCTAATATTTCTTTTTCTGTTGAACAATTAAAAGCAGCTTTATTCAACTGTCTAGAGGCATATGCCACCAGAAGTTCTTCCCCATCAACATTCTGACTTAAAATACAGTCCAAAGCTTTGTTGGAGGCATCACATGCTAGTTCCATTTCCTGTTAAAAATCAGGATACATTAACACTGGATCTGATATTAATATCTCCTTGAGCTTCTTGAATACTTCTTGAGACTATGTTGTACATTAAAAACTAACACATTTTCCTATAAACTTAGTTAATGTCTGGGCAGTTTCCAGTGAATCCCTTCCTGAACTAATGATAATAATTGCGTAATCCAATAAATCACTGTAATTGTTTACTAGTTTGTGGCAGCAGAAAATCACATACAGTAGAAGTAAGTCGAGGAACCGTCCTCGCTCCATCTTGTCTGGTAATATTCCTAAGGTAGCCTACTTGTGCCTCAGCAAAAATGGCATTTCTTCACATTAAGGGTAAAATGTACTTTTTGGTACAATGACAAGTTTGCTGATCACGTGCCATCACCATGCTCGATAATACGCTCGCGTAATTGTTGATCTATAAATTCGTCTACCAGTGACTGTAGGTGTTTCGCTATTCTGTATGTTTCCTATAGAATGGTCGCATGTCGCCTATTGGTATGTAGTGTTGCTTAGTAGAAGCTGCTGGTGGTGGACCATCGTAACTGAATAAATGTGAATATCGTAACAACAAAATTTCCCTGGTTTCGCGGTGAGTATCAAGTGACGAGCCTTGGCACGTAGTACAGACGCACTGACAGTTTGTTTGATGCTTCGATCACCTCGTGATCCATCGGTATCCTCATTCTCGAGTATCTCTAGACTCGCTATAATTAATCCTTTCGGGAGATTCACTTCATCTCTTCCAAAGTTTTCAAAGCTCACCGGATTCATCAGTTCCAAATTAATGTTGGTTACCCACCCAACGCTTTTTCGTACAAAACAGTGCAGTTGTTCCGGTACTTCGTTATTCTGCAGTGGCTCCACCACAAATAATGTCTGCTGTGGCACATCGGCGTCTGCAGATACCCAAAGCAGAATCCCTATACCAGCAGGTACTTTTATATATGTAATTATCTTTAATTTACGTATACCCAGTTCAGTTGCTGACAGCTTAGCAGCCAATGTACCGTGGGACATTGAAACATTTACGGCTGTTGGGTTCATCGGAGAAAAGTTCCCACCAACTTCAACTGTGAGCTGTGGAAGACTAATTTTAGCACGATATCTATCGAAGAAGTCAAGTCCGAGAATCGTGGACTACCCTTATCCCACAGTTGGCAACAGTTCCATATGCTCTCGAAACTCTGTAGTTCCAATTATAAAAATTAGCTGTGTTGTGCCCAGTGATACCAAATCATTATTTTCCTTCCCTGCAATTTATATCGTGAAGTGCCTAGTCGTCTCCTTCCCCCGGAATCTAGACTAACCACAGATACAAGTGTACCGGTATCGACCAAAAATTAACATTCTTTACCATCTACAAAGCCCATCAAACAACAGTCCGTCTCTGCGTTAGTGTCCGCAGTGCTCTGTCTTCACTTACCGTTAAGTTTTCCGACGGATGACTCCCCCTTTTATGTTTAACGTTTTCCGTTGCTCGTTTCCATTACCCTTCCTCCTGTTCCTACACTCGTTTCCCTTATAGCCCCTGTGGATTTTCCATTCGTACTCTTCCCAGAAACACTGCAGGAATTCCTCACAAAAACACATCGGGAGCTCTGTTTTCTGCCTCTCTGCGTATGATGTCCCTGTCAACTCGTATACCTGGCATTTACTTTACTGATTCTGACCGAAAAAAATGTGGCATTACTTTACGGATTCTGACCGAAAAAAATCTGCACAATCTTATTTGCGTTGTGTATCAACCCACTCAACCTTTCTTTAAAATCCTAGCAAAATTCTGCTTATAATATCTCTGATGCAAACCTTCCGCTAATTGCCGACCGGGGTGGGTGAGCGGTTCTAGGCGCTACAGTCTGGAACCGCGCTACCGCTACGGTCGCAGGTTCGAATCCCGCCTCGGGCATGGATGTGTGTGATATCCTTAGGTTAGTTAGGTTTAAGTAGTTCTAAGTTCTAGTGGACTGATGACCTCAGAGGTTAAGTCACATAGTGCTCAGAGTCATTTGAACCATTTGAACCGTCCACTAATTGTTCAAATGTATTTGCCGTGCTCAGGGTTTCGTGATACATTGTGGCGATTTTCGGCACGATTGTGTTCCGGCCGCGAGTGTTAAGGTCGACATTGGCTTCACCAGAGATACTGGGGCGCCGAGTTGGTGGCGAAGGGCCCTCTGGCGACAGGGAGTGAAGGGTTAGAGAGTACCGAGCGAGGAGGACAGAACGGCAGAGTGTTGGTGTCCGGATGGTCTGAATTGTGCATTAATAATTTTTGCACTCTGTGGTAATGAACTGATGGTGAAACCGCGACGCCAGGGAATTCAACGCTGCTGTGGAACAATAAGCCGTGGGCTCTGCAGTTGTATTTGTAATTTACGAAGAGCTGTGGCCGATGTCGTTTGTGGGTGTTTTGCCACGGCAGATAAACAAGAGAGCGTGGGTCCAACCTGTACACGCTGTGCTGTAGCATGTTCGCACATAATAAGGATGTCATGATACTGGAGAAAAAAGTAGTGGATTAAGGTATGTGTATTAACCTTCGGTGACTTCTGCGGTGTTAGTTTACATAACTGTGTGGAGATTGAGCAAAAAAAAAAAAAAAAAAGAAAAGGTTCAAATGGCTCTGAGCACTATGGGACTTAAAATCTATGGTCATCAGTCCCCTAGAACTTACAACTATTTAAACCTAACTAACCTAAGGAGATGGAGCAGTAACTGTCACCTTTCAACGCCATTTACGATTGTGTAAAGGTGTGGCTCATACCGAATGGCTGTTGTCATGAAGCTATTATATTTCTTATTTGTGAACATAATATTCTGTTATCAAGATTATTCATTGGACAGATTTGAAATTGTCAGTTCTGCGCTGTAGTTCAGCGGGTTATAAAGACTGCAATTTGACAAATATGCTGTGATTTTTGGATATGTTTTATATCTGCGTGTTAAATGAAAGGGAATGTTGAAGTTTGTAAGGTACTTTTCTACCACTACGATTATGTAAGATATTATTTGTTGGGAATTTATTACCTGATTAATGAAAGGAAAGTTATTTAACCGGCCTTTCTATGAAGTGTTTTAAGACCTATTTTTCAGTGAACTGTTATTAATAAATTACGTAAATCAGTAATGTTGTGTAAGCAGTTACTGAATGCACCCTTCTCCGTTAGTCAACCAACCATGGCTAGTTGGGAACGGTCACTGATGTAACATTAGGGGACTAGAGGCTATTGTTAAATGGTGGCAACGGTAATCCTGTTGTTTCCTGTTCTTGTTGAAGTGTCCCTACATTAAATACTAATTCCGCACAACATCACGTACACTGTGTGATCAAAAGTATCCGGACAGCCCCCAAAACATACCTTTTTCATATCAGGTGCATTCTGCTGCCACCTACTGCCAGGTACTCCATACCAGCGACCTCAGTAGTAATTAGACATCTTGAGAGAGCAGAACGGGGCGCTCCGCGGAAGTCATGGATTTATTTGGATTTAGTAATATTCTTATTAGTGAAGTGCAACCAGCGGTGCCTTGTGGCCGCTAACACCGCAGTTACCTGCCCTGGAGGTTAGCATAGTTTTCCGGCAGTGTACCTTTCCTAGTCGTGCTGATGCTGTCCAACACGGCCTCTTGAATTATACTGTGTATATGTTTTGGGGAGACCTTGGTTCTAGTGTAACCTTCGGCCTTGGGTGTTTTCCTGAAGATGTAGTGCTGTCCGTCTCTTCGCACTTGCCTAAAAATATTCCATCATTGTACTGGTGATCGGACGTTAGGCGGATTGGTTAGTCGGTCGGTCGGTCGATCGGTCGGTCGGTCGGTCGGCGCTTAAGCTACTCCTTGTGTGAGTTGCCATCCTGTTACGTGAGTACAACTCTTGGATGCCTGCCTCACCGCTTACACAGCTGTAGTCGCTTTCCTCAGGTCGATCCAGAGAGCACTGTACGTGGAATTTATTGTTTAAAATTTACCCTAATAATTTAACATCTTATTGCCTTCCCCACTTGTAATTCTGGCCTTCAGCCATTAATTGTTTGTAATATTGCTTGTGGCCTTCTGCCGACAAATAATTTTCAATCCTGTTTTAGTGAGGCTTAAGATTGTTAAGAAGGTTTTTGGTATTTTTTAACGTCTAATTATCCACCTTATTTGTAATTCAGGTCTTAAGCCCATGTGTATTCTGAAATTGGCTCTGAGCAGTATGGGACTTAAATTCTAAGGTCATCAGTCGCCTAGAACTTAGAACTACTTAAACCTAACCAACCTAAGGACATCACACACATCCATGCCCGAGGCAGGATTCGAACCTGCGACAGCAGCGGTGGCGGGGTTCCAGACTGTAGCGCCTAGAACCGCTCTGCCACCTCGGCCGGAATTCTGAAATTGCTTGTGGCCTTCAGCCCACGAATAATTTTCAGCCTTCTTAATCAGGCCTTCAGCCGTTGGTTGTGTGTAACATTCCTTGTGGCCTTCGGCCAACAATAACTTGCAATTCTTCTTACATGGCTTTAAGCCGCCAGTGTAGTAAAATCCTTTTAAAAATGATTGTTGAGAGTTTTTTTTTTTTTTTAAAATAAAGTGTTTGTGTTTCCCCCAGAACAGGTCGCTGAAACGGTCTTCGACGTGGCTCATGATGTCTTTCTTCGTCATAGCCTGTTACCGTCCTTGTCAACGAGATCCCGTACTTGTTTGCTGTTTGCCCTCTGTCTCTCCCTGTGCAGATGGTGCAGCGTGGCAGGTTCACCTTCAATCTCACCCTTTGGCTGGCTGCGGGGGATGACGCCTTTCATTTGTTCTCCTTTCAGGCTCAGTATGCGTGCCTTGAGCCTTCTGACCCGCGGCAGAAGCAGTTCGTCTTCCGCAGGGGCGTCCATTGCGTCTCGTAAGCATGTTGTGTAGAAGTCTGCCGTGTCTCGTTTCCAAAAAGCCTTCTCAGCGCTGTATCTTATCGGTTCCCTTTTTATTTGCGTTTGGCATGTTCTACCCAGCAATCAGTGATAGAATTATACTCGCCTAACCTCTGTCTGCATGGATGAATCGTGTCAGCAATTTCCTGCTTTGCGTCCGTGCGGTGACTTTTATTCAGCTTCCACGTTCCTCTTCCTGGTGGCAGCTTTCTTCTTGGTAGTCGGAGATTGCACTGATACGCGCAGTGGTCTGAGAAGATCACAGGGCAGACTTCTACTTGTGTCACAGAGGGGCCACCTCTCTGTTTACATAGTCTCTGTCGATTCTGCTTCTGCCGCGGTTATACAGGTACGTGAACTGTGTGTGGTCTTGGTGTAGTAGACGCCAGGAGTCTGCTAAATTTAGACGCCAAACTAACTCCTGAAGTCCGGCGCACAAGTTAGGTACCGAGATCTGGTCTTCGGGTGCAGTTACACAGTTGAAATCACCTGCCAGCACGACGTTCTTGTGGAGTAGCAGCTCGCAGATTCCTCCTTGAAGAACTTGCTTCTGGCACGCTTGTTTTCAGTTCCCTACGAAGCGTAGATATTTACAAATAAAGTGTTAACTATCTTCAGCGCTATTCCGCGTCCGTCGGACATCAGTTTCACGTCAGCATTTTTGAGGCCGTGTCTGACGAAGGTAGCAGTTCCGCAGCGAGTTTCTACCTCGATGTTGCAGATGACGTAATATCCCGGTACCTGTTCTATTGCCGCCGTGACCACCTCCTGCGGCTTTGTGCTGCAGAAAGTCGGGAAGGACGTCTAACGTTACTGCGGCGGTAATCCGGTTCACATTGCGAGTAATTAGTTGTATACTGAGGCCGGTTACATTGAGGCGCTTTGTGGAGGCGGGTCTGTGGGGTGCTGTGGCCGTTCTGGCCGGAGGACGACGTCCTCTGCTTTGGAGGTTGTTGCTGGCAGATGTCGTGTCTGACTCCTCTGCTTCAGATACATCCATCTTGTCTTCATAGTTTTCTCGACTGACGCTTCGCCGTTTGCTCCGGCGCTTTTTGGTTTTTTCCCGAGGCCGGGAAGTCTCCGTTCTGCTCCTTTGGCTCGTCTTCTGATTCCTTCAGAATACTTGCCAGTTAAGTGACTTGCTTCTTAATGACGAGCTCACGTATCTCGCTTCGGTGCTGGGCCCGGCCTGGGCTGTAGGGCTATAGGCTGGGCGGGGGCGCTGACCTCCGCGATTCTCGGCCTCCGGGCGGTGGGGGAGGGGCGGGGGAGGGGCTGCGTCACCCTCCACTGAACTTTCGCCCTCTGGGTCGGAGAGGCGGCTAACGGTGCAGCCGCTTGCGCTGCGGCCGCCTCGTGAACACCGGCAGCGTCGCGCATTACCGCTCCCGTGTAGCTGCCAGTGGCGTTTTCTTGCGGTGCACCCGCGGCTTCTGTGAGCGGCAATTTCGCCGGACGTCTGCTCCTCGGACAGTTGGCTGCTCAAGTGCTCCGTGGAGCTGCAGATTGAGCACGTTCGTGGTTGGCCGTTGTACTGCACAACCCCCCTATGTCGACCGATCATCACAAAGGATGGCATGTTCTTTTACGGCATCATCGTCACGTCACTGGTCTGATGCCCGAGTCCACCTTGTACCAGTGTCCAGCATCCCAGATCTCTCGGTTCACGACAGTATTTCTCCATAAAGACGCATGTAACGTCCCACTTCGTTGTCTGGTACTTCAAAGGTCAGATTACACAACTTTAACCTCTTCAGTCCCGATGATAAACAAACAATAGAAAAATATTTCAGTCAATTTTTTGGTGCTGTTGATCTCAAAGTAGCATAAAAAACTAATTTAGAAATTTTATTTTAAATAATGTTTGTATAATTGAATGGACACTTATATGTACGTTGGGTCTAACAGAGAAAAAAATGCCGATCTCGTAGTATATTCATAGTTTTATTTACAATGAAAAATGTTCACATTACTTCTCATTTTTATGTACACATTACAGGTATGAACCCATTACTTCTCATGTTTATGGAATTTAGCAAAACAATTGTTTTTTAATACGCACTAATGAACTTTGCACTTTTCACGCATTATGAGATACCCTGACTTGCACCCTGGTAGACGATACCTTGAGGCAAAAATACTCTCGCTGTATTCAGAAAGGTGGCCAACCCTGTCCCATTTGCTTTCTCTATTTGGCATTGCCACAATTCATCTTCGTTTTGTGTGGTTTGACGCTCCTCACCTTAATCAGAACTGCTGACATTCTCCTGTGTTACACTCGGAGAAATTTCTTTCGACAGTTCCAGTGACTGCTCCAATTTTTGAAGACTTCACCAAGTCGTGGGCCAAGTGACTTCTGAAGTTAATGAGAGACATCCACTTTTGTTTTGGTGTCCCCTCTTTTTGACAACACCTTTTGTACATAATCCATGAATTAACAGTGGCACACCAATACGTTCAGGCGTAGTTAGAAGTTCATCAACAGAATCCTCGTCTTCTCGTGACAAGGTACTCAAGTCACTCATCTCAAGTAATTTCATAATTTAATCGTCTGTCTGAGCTGAGAAGCGAAAATAAAATAAAGTGAAGGTAACTTTGAAGTAATTGAATAAATAATTGAAATTGAACCTCATAACGAAATTAAAAATTTTAGAGCTTTTACTGAGATTAGTACCAAGGACCTATAGATTACATGTCCATCATGCTTCCCGTAACACCCACAACGACTTTTCTCCTACTCTACCGTATTAGTACCTAAACTTCCATATTTTAATTTAGATAAAGTTTTAAATTATGATTTCGCAGTGAGATCAGTCTCAGCATCAGTAATACTACATTCTGTGAGTTAAGACCTGATGCACACAAATGTGTACTTCGAATTCAACAGTCGATGTTTGTAAAACTACGATACTATCGTTTTAATTGCATGCACATATCACTTCGTTGCTGTATTGTTTGGAGTAAGACACGATAAAAACAGCAATACAATTAAAAAACGGTATTGAAACTGTATTTACCTTTCTCGCTTGTCGAAGATGACCCCATCCTTAAGATCGGAATTTTCTGGATGCGAGAAAACCCGCCAAAACTGACTTGCGCGCGACCTAGTGGCAAAAACAGAGACCGCATGATGTGCACAGTCGTGCACATCAGGTCTTAATTCGGGAAAACGACACTAGGCAGGACGACACTACGAAGACCTGATGTGCACATATGTGCACAGTCGGCACTTTGAAGAGGTTAAGTGCCGCACTCCGTATCCGGTGAAGGAGATTTTTACAACACTCATTACGCCGTCTCCATGTTTAAATATTCGCATTCCCCCATGTGTGGTGAAGAGGGTTTCACACCGTGTCAAAGTCTGTAACCTTAAAAACAGGCTGTACACAGCAAAATCGAGCATGAGTCCTTCTAGTTCCTCCTCCTCTACAGGGTGTTACAAAAAGGTACGGCCAAACTTTCAGGAAACATTCCTCAGAAACAAATAAAGAAAAGATGTTATGTGTCCGGAAACGCTTAATTTCCATGTTAGAGCTCATTTTAGTTTCGTCAGTATGTACTATACTTCCTCGATTCACCGTCAGTTGGCCCAATTGAAGGAAGGTAATGTTGACTTCGGTGCTTGTGTTGACATGCGACTCATTGCTCTACAGTACTAGCATCAAGCACATCAGTACGTAGCATCAACAGGTTAGTGTTCATCACGAACGTGGTTTTGCAGTCAGTGCAATGTTTACAAATGCGGAGTTGGCAGATGCCCATTTGATGTATAGGTTACCACGGGGCAATAGCCGTGGCGCGGTACGTTTGTATCGAGACACATTTCCAGAACGAAGGTCTCCCGACAGGAAGACGTTCGAAGCAATTGATCGGCGTCTTAGGGAGCACGGAACATTCGAGCCTATGACTCGCGACTGGGGAAGACCTATAACGACGAGGACACCTGCAATGGACGAGGCAATTATTCGTGCAGTTGACGATAACCCTAATGTCAGCGTCAGAGAAGCTGTTACTGTACAAGGTAACGTTGACCACGTCACTGTATGGAGAGTGCTACGGGAGAACCAGTTGTTTCCGTACCATGTACAGCGTGTGGCGGCACTATCAGCAGCTGATTGGCCTCCACGGGTACACTTCTGCGAATGGTTCATCCAACAATGTGTCGATCCTCATTTCAGTGCAAATGTTCTCTTTACGGATGAGGCTTCATTCCAACGTGATCAAATTGTAAATTTTCACAATCAATATGTGTAGGCTGACGAGAATCCGCACACAATTGTGCAATCACGTCATCAACACAGATTTTCTGTGAACGTTTTTGTAGGCATTGTTGGTGATGTCTTGACTAGGCCCCATGTTCATCCACCTACGCTCAATGGAGCACGTTATCATGATTTCATACGGGATACTCTACCTGTGCTGCTATAACATGTGCCTTTACAATTACGACACAACATGTGGTTCGTGCACGATGGAGCTCCTGCACATTTCAGTCGAAGTGTTCGTGCGCTTCTCGACAACAGATTCGGTGACCGATGGATAGGTAGGGCCGGACCAATTCCATGGCCTCCACGCTCTCCTCAACCCTCTTGACTTTCATTTATGGGGGCATTTGAAAGCTCTTGTCTAAGCAACCCCGGTACCAAATGTAGAGACTCTTCGTGCTCGTTTCGTGGACGGCTGTGATACAATACGCCATTCTCCAGGGCTGCATCAGCGCATCAGGGATTCCATGCGACGGAGGGTGGATGCATATATCCTCGCTAACGGAGGACATTTAGAACATTTCCTGTAACAAAGTGTTTGAAGTCACGCTGGTACGTTCTGTTGCTGTGTGTTTCCATTCCATGAATAATGTGATTTGAAGAGAAGTAGTAAAATGAGCTCTAACATGGAAAGTAAGCGTTTCCAGACACATGCCCACATAACATATTTTCTTTCTTTGTGTGTGAGGAATGTTACCTGTAAGTTTGGCCGTACCTTCTTGTAACACCTTGTATACGCAATTCGTAGAACATCCACTCTTTAATATCAAAGTCCGTTGGCCTGACGTATTCTCGTCCGAGTTGCAGTAGCGAGGTCGTGTTCGAACGGTGGTCAGGGTGACTTACCGGATCGTTAAGTCGAAAGTTAAAGCGGACAGCTACGGCTGGCGTGGCGCGGTGGAATGCCGGGCGGCGACGGCTCGGAGGCCGGTGATCCTCGCCTACCTGCGGCGCACAGTGGGCAGCTGGAGCCTCGGAGCGGCGTCCCAGAGGCGCACGCAGGACCTCTCCGACACACACAATCACTAACTGTAACGCTACCGATACACCATGCCTAGCTATTACCTTCGGATAGCAAACAGTGTATTTATGTGTGCATTGAGGGTAGTTAGTCATGTAATCAGTCATTCTTCCGCATTTATTGGGTGTTAAAAGTCTCGATCACGTAAAAAACATTCGTATGTAATTTATTGATGACATAGTCGAATGCTCCTCTGCTCATTCACGCGTATTCGAAGAATTTGTCTGGTGATCTTCGTAGTTGATGATATTTATGAAATTCTCGATGAAGATTTCTCCCTTTGTAAATTTCGTGCGCAGCATTCCTTTTCCCTTTCTTTTCTTAAGTAAACCTATGAGGTTAATCCCAAAAGTAAGGTCTCCTGTTTTTTATAAGTACATAGACCTGTTATTTCTACAATGGTTTACATTAGCTTACAGCTAGAACATTTAGCTATTTTTCGACGTAACCACCATTTCTGTCGATGCAGTTTTGTAGACGCTGTGGCAGTTTTTGTATTCCCATGTCACACCAGCTCGCTACCATGCTGTTTAGAAGGATATGAACCCTCTTCTTTCGTCTCGTCGTCGGAGCTGAATCGCTGGGACCACAATTAAGGTTGACAGGTACTGTGAGAATCTGAAAAAACTCAAACGGGCAATTCAGAACGGGAGAAGAGGAATGTTGAGCAAGGGCGTACATATTCTCCATGACAACGCTCGCCCACACATCGCTCGGCAAACCGTTGCTCCCCTGCAACAGTTTCAGTGGAACATAATCACCCACCCGCCCTATGGTCCTGACTTGGCTCCCCTATTCCCTACGTTAAAGGAACATTTGGCCGGAAAGAGATTTAACTCCTACGACGAGGTGCAGCGTAATTTTGTAGCCTTACTCTCCAGCTACAGTATGATACAGTTTAGGGGCCCCGTTTTATAGAAACAGATAGTTGGCTCTAAGCAGCCATCTTGTAGCGCGACATGGTCGCTCTCACGCAGGACATCCGAGCTTTTCGCCCAATGCTGCTGCTTGTCGCTGGACTGTCGCTTATCCAGAAGTCGCTCGTTGTCGGTCACTTCTGTCGCTCACGTAGGAGACGGCCTTAGTGGGCAAGTGTAAAGTATTGTGACCTAAATTAACAGGTCTTCCACATCTGGGCTAAACTGTTTTGTACTGAGTAGTCATTTCCTATGTATTTAAACTTATTGTGTATTTGCAAACATCTAAAACGCAGAGTGACTACAGTCCCATTAAACTGTCTGTTGTGTGGCTGTAGCAGTAGCCGAATGGTTGTTGTTCCTGATAGTTTTCAAGTTAAACATTTGGGGCTGACATAGTTCGGTGAACTATTTTAGCAAAGAAAATTTTGTATATGTGGTATTGGTTGATATGTGAGTGGGTAGAGCCACCAACGTGAAATATTCTGTTTTTTTTTATTTTTTTATTCTTACGGCCACTTTTAACATTTCCTAGCAATACTGCTGCCATATGCGTTTATTTAGAGTAATTTATGGCAGTAAAATGGTCTATGTCTAGCCTCCAATCATAGTTCTGTGTTTAAATTCTTATCACTGAATACTTTCAAAACCAAGTGTTATGATGCAGGATAGGGGAGCTTATGCATTGACAAGTTGTAGCCATATGTTGGATTAAGTATCAAGAATGTAGCGCCCATATTATTTCATGCTACTGGCTGGACTTATAACACCAGTTAATGCAAGTTTTTTTTTTCATGTATTGCGTCGATCGAGGCCTTTATTTGAGGATGTCCTGCTAGAGGATTAGCTTCATTAGTGCTTTGAACTGGAACTTCCAAACACCTGTAATTGCTCAGGAAAATTGTTAACCTGCTTACTTTAGTGGAGGCTAGAGCCGTGAAGTTGTTTTAAAAATTTTTTGTGTTACGTGTGGCCAAGGGCTGGATTTAAAAAAAAATTTTGATGCCTTCCTAGAGTTAAAACGGCTAGTGCCAATTTGAAGTAGTAAATTCATTGCAGGAATTTAAAACGGCTAAGCGCCGAGTTAAACTTAAAATATAATATGTTTTTATAAGCTGCTCGAATAGTTTGAAAATTTAAACGACTAGTGCCGACTCAAATTGTGAGTTCAAAGGCGGCTAAGCACCGAGTTAAACGACATGTTTTCTATGTTTGCGTCATCTTTGGACCATTGATAAATTTATTTTGTGTTGTACATAGTGTGCAATTTAAGTGGATACTGTCGATTCAAGTAAGAAAGTCGAATTAGGTATTTTAAAGCGGCTACACACCGATTAAAATTTTAGTATTTTGAGCGTTGTGTATCATACGTAGACGGTTAGACCCTTTGCTGATTTGAATTATTCTATGGCTTATGTGGTTATTCCCACACAGCGGCTGCTGCCAATTGGAACCTAGAATCATAAATGATCCTTTTATGTGAGACTACTGAGAACTGTAGGGCATACTAAAGTCTTATTGTCTCGTAATTGTTTAGTAACGAAAGGCCAGCTGAATTTGGATTACTTTTTAGCTTCTGTCGTTTGTTCTTAAGTCGGCGTAGGTCGTTTGAAACTGAAGAACCCTGACTGATCAGACCTCGTTGAATTATGTGTTATTAAGCAATGTGCCTAACGCCAATTGACACAGGATATGTTTCAGACACCGTAATAAAATCCTCAAGAATGGCTGGCTCTTATGTGCGTAGCCACAAAGAATACGATCCTAGTCCGTCGAAACCACACTTCATACCAACGTCGTTGGTTCACATGTCTTGCGAATGGAATGAAAATTAGATCATTTAATGTTGGTCACATACTAAACATATATACAAGGTTCCATTAATATTTGAATGGTGCTTCGTAGTTTAACACGTTCCATTTCCGTCGTAGAATAAAAGAGTAAAATGTGTCTCCTAGAGTGTGTCGTCTGGCAGGGCAGCACAAAGCGAGACCACTCACTAACTTGAATGGATGGACGAGTTGTGCAGTGGGGAAAGCATTCCTCGCAAGACGGATTGTGTTATTATGCGACGTAACAAGTGTTTTTTCAAAAAGGAAGAACTTACTTTCATCTCTCCTCATAGAAACCTCCCTGCCTCTTTCCCCCTTTCTCTTTTTTACTCTTGATCTCTCTGTCTTTCTCTCTCTCCTCTTCTTCAGTCTACAATTTACTGTTTGACTGACCATTCAGCAGAAAATTGTAGATTTAAAGGTCTCATCTTCCGTTTGCTTTACCCATATTTAGTGAGGCACACCCTCAGCATAATTAATTTGTTGTTTCCTTGTTGTTTCAGCAACAACACACGTGAGTAAGGCTGACGTCTCGTTTCCACGTTGCAGTAGAAGAATTCTGAAGATTAATCAGAAAAACTCATGGACTGTAAAAAGTGTGAGCCAGCAAACATAAATACATGTATCGTGTTAAACTAATAACTGGCAGACAAGTTTTTTATGCGACAATTAATATCAGTCAGCAACCACAAACTCCTGTATCATGATAATTGCTACGTTTCACCCACGCCTCCTTAAACTGTCCTGCTGAGATGAAATGTCCAAGCACACATAAACCCGATGCCGTAGCCGAGGTCACTAACGCAACACAGGGATAAGATTGTTCTAATCCTGCTGGCGGATGAAATTTTCACTGCCAAGATGGTATTGTTAATCACTCTGCAAATTCAAATGGCTCTAAACACCATAGGACTTAACATTTGAGGTCATCAGTCCCCTAGACTTAGAACTACTTAAACGTAACTAACCTAAGGACATCACACACACCCATGCCCGAGGCAGGATTCTAACCTGCCCGGGAAGGGCAGGAGGGGTGGTAGCCTAAGGTCTATAATAACCAGTTATTGCGCCATTATCGTGGATTAATTTCAAATCTTTCCCCAATGTGTCATGAAGTGAGGGCATGCGACACTTTTCTTTCTTTTTCTCTTTGTTGGCTTTTGGCGCGAGGCCATCCACTCACCTGAATATTAATGTCAGTTACGACAGTAAAAGTATAAGGACGACACTACACCCAGTATCGGAGCAGAGAAAATCTCCGACCAGGCCGGGAATCGAACCTGGACCCCTTCGCGTAGTTTGGGGACGTTATACTCAGAGGTGCTATTCGAGAGGAGCAGGCGATGTGCCGGACGGCAGCGCGTTTCGCCCTCTCCTTCCTTTCGTCATCATCCAACACGAACATCACACTATATTACACACACACACACACACACACACACACACACACACCACAAATCATTATAGTCATCAACACTTTAGCAGATACAGTTACATACACAGCTCATATTTCGCGACGGAATGGTGTATTCGGGCGCGTAGACTAGGGAAAACATTTCCTATTACGAAGCTGAGCCTGCCTTTTGCGGTCTGGGAGTCATTAATGCCATACGACTTTAGTTTACGTTTTTACCACACATAAGGTAAAAGATTCACTGATGGGATATGATAACGTTATAATTCCTTTTTTCTTTTTAGCTTCAATAGCACCACTGTATTAGTAAAACTAATGTCATTTGGAACTCACCGCTACAATCCTGAAAAATAAAAACATTTAAAAACAATCTTAGGACAGAAAATGTTACCGATACCGGAAAAAGGTAACACAATTTTGAATCATATTTAATTAATCTAAGTTGTAGAGCTACGCTACTGCTACAGTCGCAGGTTAGAATCCTGCCTCGGGCATGGGTGTGTGTAATGTCCTTAGGTTAGTTAGGTTTAAGTAGTTCTAAGTCTAGGGGACTGATGACCTCAAATGTTAAGTCCTATGGTGCTTAGAGCCATTTGAATTTGTAGAGTGATTAACAATACCATCTTCCGCTTTCCGTGCAGACACGAGAGGCCCGGCAAATGTCTTAAACTGAAAACATAACGAAAAGCTTACGTAGAGGTTACTATTTGTCACATCATGTGAGATGTATGGATGCTGTGGATTCTCTTTCATGATGTTCTGTTACACAGTGCCCTTCAATGACAGTGACACTGTGGTATCGACAGCTAGGATGCCACGGCGTAGCTGCCAGTTAAGTTGGCACCACGACAGATGACGACAGCAGCACCCTCTAGAAGGCGCTGTTCAGCTCTAAGAGCACCACTGTACACACAGCCCATTTATCAAGAGCAGACGGCCGGGACGCTTCGCTTGCTATTGAGACTACGTACTACTTGCGACGGGTCAAAGACTTCGCACCTCATTGCAAAGTTATGTAACCATGTATTAACTTGTTTTCTGCCTATAGTAAACACCTATAACTTTAAACGCAGTACCGACGTGTCTTACCTTTTCTGCTCCTACTCAATTCCAGCATTCAGCCAACCTTTCAGTTTTCAGAAGCAGACCCACGCGCCGCCTTCCAGGAGGGATCCAAAAGACACAGCTTTTGTAGTCGACTTGAAGACGCCGTTCAACGAATCATCACTCTACACTTACGCTCACGTAGGGAAATTCATTACTTTTTGTTATTACTGTAACAATTCACTCCTATTCATAAGCAGTGTCATTCTATCTTGTTCTCATGTTTTTGAAATCAGATGGATTTTCTTAATTGTCATAGGTAAAATGTGTGTTTTATGGATCATGAGTTTCATTATTTTTTCACTTCGAGTGTAGCGTTTCTGTTAATGATTCTGGTAAACAACGGGTCGATTTTCATTTGGAAAACGTTAAATATTTGCGTTACTGTTCATTTACAAAGAACTTGAAATAATTTAGTTAACCCATTTTCACTAGAGGAAGCAGGCGATGAGTTGGAGTGGCATGAGGCATCACGAATCGACTGGAGGATCACTCGCTCTGGTCTCAGGTGTACAACACGGGTCAAGTGTCACAGAATAATTGTATGGTGGAAACAGACATGCCATTGCAGAGATAATAATGGATGAAATAAAGGTTATTATTAGAAAAACAGAATTTTTTCCTTAGAGGGCAAAGATAGATGATATAAGAAATATACACTGAATTAGGAGATTCACGTGATATTGTTATTGATATGGAGAAATCGTTTTCGAGTTTATTTTATATAAAATCTAAACTCCATCCGAACAGGCCTTGGAATGCCCAATGGTACTGACCGGCCGCCGCGTCACCCTCAGACCATAAAGAGTCACTGGATGCGGATATGGAGGGGCATGTGGTCAGCACACCGCTCTCCCGGCCGTATGTCAGTTTACAAGACCAGAGCCACTACTTCTCAATCAAGCAGCTCATCAGTTTGCCTCACAAGGGCTGAGTGCACCCCACTTCCCACAGCGGCCGACAGAACGGATTGTCACCCATCCAAGGGTAGCCCAGCCCCACAGCTTTTTACTTCGATGATCTAACGGGAACCGGTGTTACTGTCAGGTGCCGGGGCTAGCAGTGTATTTAACACTAAATTCTTCTAGAATCTTCACATATAAATGATGCTCTAAGTCCCCCCCCCCCTGTTCTAACTCAGACTTTTGCTGTTGCACATGGATTAAAAAGAAACGCGAACTGACAGTAATCGACCCTGCAAGTGGAGTAGAAAAGAGTTTGGCACCTGCAATAATTTAATTTGAAAAATAAGTTAAATAAAGGAAAGTTTCATTAACGTAGTGAGAAATGAAAGGGTTGCTCTACCGATTAACAGAATGAAAGTTCTGGCCAAAATAACAATATGATTTATTACGACTAAACTCAAAATAATAAAAAAATCGCGGGAATTTGCCCACCAAGACTGCCTGGGAACACAAGTCATTCCCACGCCTCGCTGGTAGCCCGCCAGAAAGTGTTTTCACAAACTTTCTGCGAAGTAACGGAATCTGTAGCCCAACCGCTCCTTGTGGCCCCTTTCGGCATGTCGCTCCCGCTCTTATGACAATGTCAGCGTCTGGAAAGCATCCACTCGACTCCCTCACACCTGTCAGCTTAACCCTTTCAAGCTCAGCAGAACTCGCCAGCCACAGGACCACCTGGGTGACGAGAGATGCTGTATGGGAAGTCCGCATGTGAAGGAATAGCAACTTTTCACCGCATGCAATTAGAGAGGAAAATCGAATTACTCAGACTAAGATAGAAATATGAGAGGGGGCTCATGCCACCTCTCATAGCCCCTACGCCATTTTAGATTGTAATTGGTGAGCGGTTGGCTCACTTAGGAGCAAGGTAGTGAGTCAATCGCCCAAGAACAATCTTGCAAACCGACTCCTCATGGCGCACTCTATAAAAAAAATCAGTGCAACTGAAAAATGCAGCTCAGAGAGAGAGGATTTTTTGTGATGTAGCTAACTTCACCTTCTTAATATGGAACTCTAACACTCACATCACACATCCATACCCAGGGAGGCCCTTCCAAACATCGATACACACAGACATTCACGCTCTAAATATGGCCCAGGCATGTGAGCCAAATATGGAGCAGTTTATTCTTTACAATCAGAGTTGGAGTGCTCTGCAATTAAATGGCCAAGATGTTACAACAATTTCAATCCCTAAACTAACCTGAATTCAATCACACTTGATACTGTTTAAGTTAACTATCTCTTTGTGAACTTTCAGAATCTAATTACAACCCCCGATTCATTCTGTCTCCCTGCAGCAAGAATAACCTTTACAAAATGTTCCCTGAACTGATGGTCCATTCACAATGACAGTGGTGTATCTGCTTCAGTTTATGGGGACTTCAGGCAGACTGTTTGCGTACACACAACAATAAATACAGAATAAAAAAAAACATGGTGCAGAGAACAATACAGTAATTTGTAATTTGTGCGCCCTACTCTATCACTTACATAAGAATTACAGTGCAAAACACAAACACATACAAGGTACAACATACATCACAAAAACAACACTAGAGAAAGAAATTTAAGAGAAAGAAAAGGTTCATGGGGTGTCAAGTTGTGCTTGCACATTGCACAATGTTCACAGCTGTACTGAGAATGAGGCACTAAATCACATTGTAGGAAATATTCGAAGCACTTCACAAATTCGTTGGTTTCTCTGAGGGGGTTGGTATGTTGAGTCATATGCATTGATGCACGTGGTTCCATGTCTTGAGCAGGGGGCCTTTTGGGATGGGGCCACAGTACTGACACACATAGGCCTCAACGTCGGGTGTTGTTGCTACGGTGTTGCAACAGCAATAGGGTGTGCTGGGGTGTCTGCAGTACGCTGTTGAAATTGTAGCAAGACCCACGTCATATGATCAGAGCCCTATGGTAGGAAGACATAGTGACAGGCTTTCCTCACGTCGATTAATTGTCTCTGAGGTCTACTTGTTGGGATACATTACTAGTCCAGATCTCTTCTCTCCCTGGACAGTACTTTACGTTTCCCAATATTGCAGTTCGACGGGGGATGATGGCACGTGGAGTGACTCCACAAGTGTGTGAGGTCATCCAGACAGGATCGAACTTAGAGCGACGATTGCTACAACTGCTCTCTAATTGAGAGGAGAAGTTAGAAATGAGACAATTCATTTGTTAGAGTTTGTGGCACGATACTGCTTTGTGTATGCAGATCGGCCAATGCTAGTGAGTTGTAAAAACTCAAACAGGTGAGTATATAGCGTCCCTTTTTGTCCTGAGGCACGTGAGGCGCAGGTTCTGACACCGTACGTGATCTTCTTCGTGTACTCACGACAATGTGGCCTGCTGCAGAGAATCCCTCCAAACAGCTGCTGCGTCTGGAGAGCTAGCTGGCTGTTGCGTGCTGGTTGCGTGTCAGTGTCAACGGCCAGCCTCACTTTCGCTTGTTGCCCGGTAATCCCTCAGGTATATGGCCCAGTGAATGACAGCTTGTAGGACCAAACGCTCCCACGCCCTTCTTGTCAGGTGGTGCGCTGATGCTCTCCTTCTTGCAGGTAGCCGATGACCTCTTGTTTCTGCTCTGGCTGGCCACTACATTGCCAGGATACCCGTCATCTGCACAATTCTGACAAAAATCTTATGCCTAACTTTTTCCCATGACCTTCTATGTTATAATCAATTTACATAACGATACATTGTTGGTCTGTCATTTCAGATACTCTCCTTTTAATTCTGTAGTTATTAATCTATGGCTATCATTATAACAAAATCTTGGTGTATCTAATCTTGACATGGAAATAATTTATCTGGATATTTGTGTAGAGACCGATCTCACTACTGCACATGGTGTGGGACGCTATGTATTAGATGAACAACTAAATGTGCGGGCCCGCACTAATATTACTATTACTTATATAGATCGACAGTAGACATGCTCAAGAATTAACAACCATTTGCCAACGATCTACATTCTATGTCTTTTGAATAAATTATGTTATTATGCAGGTTGAAGTTTTACTGAGCTATAAAGAACATGCAACTATTCTACTTTCGCTCGCCCGTCGTCCCTTCATCTTGGGTCTGTGGTTTGGTGACCTGCAAAGTAGCATCCCAACAGGCGCGCGCCAAACACTTGTGGTAGAAAACCCTGACAATATAAAGGATCTAGTTATTGTTAAATCCTAAAGTTTAACATATCCTAGTATATGGTACTCTCCATTTTTCCTTATACAATACTCTTACATAATTCCTGTTACGCTGAGATGTCTCGCTGCTCGCTGCTATTGACGATGACAGTGATGTGCGCGCCGTACGCCACCGCCTCCGAGTTCTCACTAAGCCTCACTGAAACTCCAGAGACTGGGTTAGCCATGGCTATACAAGACAATAAATTTACAGTTGCAACTTCTTTTTCTATGTGATGCTGCTTTTAGCAAGCAAAGGGCACCTTTCCAGACGCAATGTAATATGACAAAGCCAGGACTGGTTCCTGTTGAGGATTCAGTCGCCCACCACACGACAGCTACACGGTATGTCACGAATCTCCAAGTATAATTCCTTGGCTATTCATCTGTGACAGCCACGAGCAGCACGCTAAATCCCCAACCAGCACATTGGCATGGTAGGCTTTATGCCCGCATTTCTACCGTCTAGGGCACCATTGGAGTCAAACGCTCACAGGCTCACCCTGACTTGCAAGACAACGATGCTGGCG
The DNA here is from genome assembly GCF_023864275.1 of Schistocerca cancellata. Classification (NCBI taxonomy): domain Eukaryota; kingdom Metazoa; phylum Arthropoda; class Insecta; order Orthoptera; family Acrididae; genus Schistocerca; species Schistocerca cancellata. The sequence goes on from NC_064634.1 coordinate 369,832,299, forward strand.
CATCTCTGCAAAAACTATACTGCCCATATTCATCCTCGAAATCACGCAATATACCACAATCTTGCAGTGTACTGACGCGTGCCTGCAAGCATTGGTATGAACGGCTCACGAACTGGTTGTGGCCGCTATGGAGCGTATCACGACATCCCAGAACGCTTCTAGGAGCACATTCTTGTATGCGCCCGTTTGTGCGACATCTCCTCACTCATAATCATCCCTCAACATGGGCACCAGACAGGAAAGGACAAAGTCATTGCTCATGGAATGGTAGTGCCTCCTACTCCATCGACATTGGAAGTCGCGAACATAAACAAAAAAAAAATACTAGCAGCAGTAAATTCTTTTACAAGACAACACAGCGTGTTAATACTTTAACAATCTTAATCTATTAATGCAACGATTATTGTTCCCCGAAGAAAGGTTCATATATTTGTCTATTCTACTATGTACACCACTTAAACTATTATTATAGCAAGGCTCATGTATTTGCCCATTCTACTATGTACACCACATACCCTACTACTATTCCACGAACTCCTTTATGTGAGACATGTGGTTGAGTCCTATGGACTAGCCCCAATCCCTTGTCAGACTCCCCCTCCTGGATTTTCTCTGCCTCGTGATGACTGGGTGTTGTGTGATGTCCTTAGGTTAGTTAGGTTTAAGTAGTTCTAAGCTCTAGGGGACTGATGACCATAGATGTTAAGTCCCATAGTGCTCAGAGCCATTTGAACCGACTCCCCCTCCTATGACGTGCATTAGGATTTGCAGGTCTATTTTCAATCTCCTGGTTCTCCTGTTGTCCTTGGTTTCGCTCTCTCCAATGACGGTCGCTTTGCCGTTCGTTATTCCTCCTGTCCCACATTCCTTGTCTAGATTTACTCTGTTCCCTGACGTTCTGGTTTCCGTGTCTCTGGTTTCCATAACCTTGAATAGCGTAACCTTGATTTCCGTAACCCTGGTTTCCTAACTGACCAGTGCTATTATGCGATCTGTTGTCGTCCTCCCTTGCTGGCCCGTGGTATTTGTTATTTTGTGCCTTCTTCCTGTCCTTTGCGTCTTGTTTATCAAAGGCTACTTCGAGTTGGCGCAATAGACTCTTGAATGCTTCTATGTCAGATCCACACCTACCGACAAGTGTCTGTTGATACCTAACTGGCAATTTGGAAACGCAAAATTTAATGATTTCTCTGTTGCTATATGGACTATCTAAAAACTGATTCTTCTTGAGTAAATCATCAAAAAATTTGCTTGCGCTCCTATGCCCGGACACTTCCAGTTCAGGACAAAATATTATTTCCTCCTTAATCTCGTCTTGCGTTTCCTTTGACCAGTAGGTCCGCAGGAATCCACCAACAAGTTCCTGATAAGTCCGACACGTCGCTGCCACACCCCGCATCTTATCCACGTCTTGGCCTTCGATGTGTCCACACATGAATTCTAATTTTGCCTGGGTTGGCCATGACGACGGTAATGAATTTATAAACTGCATCACCCAGCTCTTCGGATGCATCGACCCTCTATTATCTTTGAACTTCTGGAATTTTAGTATGGACGGGAAGTGGTTCTGATAAAAATCCTGTCCGATCCTCGCACTAGTGTTGTCACTCGTTTCCGATACTTGCACGTCTGCTGAGTGTCCTGATCTATCTTGCTGATAACTGTGATTTGCTACCACTGTATCACAGTGAAAGTGGCACTCCGAATTCACTCTCCTAAGTGGGCTACAATTATTGGAGCTATTACTCGCACTTTCTGCGTGTGCATTCTTAGTTCCGCACTCTGTCACTGGGCTAGAGCACGGCAGGCTTTTCCTCGGAGAAACAATTCTGTGTACTCCATCATTGGTATCCTAACGCGCAATGCTCGTGTGCCCGTTTCGCTCTAGTTTTGCTATCCGATTCTCTACTTTTTTCATTCGTTTCGTGATGTTCGTAACCGCAACTTTACCTTGAGTTTTTAAGACTGCTAGGGATTTTGAGTGGGCTTGCGTTGCACGTCGCAAGCGCCCTGCGACTTGAGAAGTTGCTTTTGCGATTTTCATTGCCCCTGTTGCTGCCGTTTTGGCTAGGTCTGCTACTTTTTGTGTTACTATTGACTTTGTTTTGCTTCTCCACATTCTTCCTTTATTGTTAGTAATTCCCAACGAATTTCCCCTATATGCGAAATTATTGCCTGAGTGTCCTTCTTGCGCTGTTCGTCAGCTTCTTCTTTCATTGATCGTAGGAAACTCAGTATTGGGTTAATGTCATCTTTTTGATCCTCGTGACACATCGGCGATGTAGCTCTGGACGCCTGGGCGCTAGAGTTCTGTCGTGACCGAGCTGGCCTCTGTCTGGTTTCGTTCGTTTGACTATAAACTTCTGCTACCGTCTCGACCTGTGTGTCTGTCTCTGTTTCATCCTCTACCTCACTATCATAATCACGGCCGCAACGTTGCTCTAAGATTGCGTCCAAATCACCTTCCTCATCAATGAGTCTGTCGTCCTGTCCTTCTAAAAATGTGCCCATCTCATCTCTGAACCTATCCCCGTCAGTAACCTGCCCCTTATCCATTATGTATCTATCCTCGTTTTGTTTTAACTTCCGGCGCTAACAGTCGTGCCTTACTTCTCGTGATCATTCATGAAAAACAAACTTATCTAAAATGCACGATCTACTCTCTACATTTTTACACATAGACATAAGATTTCAACAACGCCGTTCCAACGCTGTAATTAAATGCACACTTTGTTGTGGTACAGAAACCGCACGAAAACCCAACAAAGTGTGACGTGGTATGGACACCACATCAAAGAAACACAAAAAACAATGAACAACTAAAAAATATATACACTGAAAACAAAAACAGTAATCATGTGTTGCTACTTAAAATTAATCACCACGGAACTACAAGAAAAAGAACTTGGGTGTTAATCATTAAAGAAAATTAGAGAAAAAAAAAATTGGAGGAGTCGCATTCGGGAGGATGACGGTTCATTCCCGCGTCCGGCCATCCTGATTCAGACTTTCCGTGATTTCCCTAAATCGCTCCAGGGAAATGCCCGGATGGTTCTTTTGAGAAGGAACGGCCCACTTCGTTTCCCGTCCTTCCCTTATCCGATGAGACCGTGACCTCGGTGTCTGGTCTCCTCCCCCAAACAAGACAACCCCAACCTTTGTGCTTGACTGGAACTCGAACCCACGTACTCCCCTCCAGTACAACGGTTGTCTTAACCGTCTCGGCCATCGGGACACTTTTCCTGCCTGACTCAAGTTCTCAACGTGTCACCCGCAAGTAGCACCCCCATCCTTTAACCCCACTGTTAGTCGCATCCGCGATGTCTACAGGGGGTTGGAAGATATGGCACATCCGTATTGAAAAGTACCTAGAGGCGCCCTCGCTCGTATATACGTAGCTGTGAGGTGTCTGTTCTGTCTGACATGTCGTACAGAACTGAAACCACATATCTATATTTACAGAAACTGGCTTTAAGTGATGACTCTAGGAATGTTCTAGAAGCTACTACGTATCTCTTCAATAGGGATCGCGAAAACACGGTTGGCTTAATCACAGTGCCCACAGAGCCTATTAAAAATTCTTCTTGCGCGACACGTCTTAATGGAAAGGGAAGAAGTCCAAATGACTGGCACAATACGGTGTACCCACAGCCTTACACTTCACAGTTATTTGCACGGTATTGTTGTATAGGGACGATTTTATTATCACGTTATTAATTTTGTTTGCAGGAACTAATGATTTTAAATGCAATTTAAAAATTTAGAGCGAGAAGAAAGCGCAACATAGATTTCTGACATATTAGGAGCAGAACGCGGGTATCTTAATGCAACTGAGATCAGATTGAGATGATTAGATTATCTGACTACGGTTGCGGCGATTATTACGTCCATACAAAAATTCAAATCGATTTGTTACTTGCTATTAGAATGTAAATGCTACAAAATCGACTGTGTTTCAATTGTTAGGATGAAGGCAGAAGAGAAGTTTCTATAGCGAAAAAACGGTCTATTTTCCAAGTCCTTGTCCAGTCAGCATACCAGCAGTTGGCAGTCTCCTTATTTTGAAGTCTAAACTTAACATTGTGTGGAGTTTCGGAAGTAATAAAACTTCAGAGTGCTGCCACCCCAATCTGTCTGCCAGCTTCCCTTCGGACTGACGGCTGCAGCAAATCGACTCTGATAGACGCAGAATATACTCTGGACACTGGTCGCCCAGAGTCACAGTAATGTTTGCTTGCTCAAATACCTCAGGAATGTTAATGGCGTGTAGGCGCCAGTGTTTGCAGTCACAGAGCATGACTACGTCGCGATCTTGCAGTGATGACCAGTCATCACAATCATTCTTCTTCCGTCACCTCGAATGCTACCTCAAGGGTTCATCTCTTGCTGTAATATGTCAGGATGCTCATATGAATTCAAATGTCTCCTGTACTGTGCTCTTCACGAGTCGTTTAAGTTAATTTGATAGATATGTGTGCTGGTTGCTGCATTCATTGATTACCGTCCGTGTATGTCAGTACTTTATCTGGTCAGAGAACACTGTTCTCGGCTACGAATGTGTAATTTCTCCAAGACTATCGTATTGTTTAACATTAATCTGAGTTGTATATATGAGCAATTCCGCCAATTAACTGCGTTCACAGAAATAAAGTACTTATAACTCAGCAGTATAAGCACCATTAGTGTTTGCTTCCATACCTATAGAGTGAAAAAGAAAATGTGAACACGTATGATGTCATTTAACAAAAGAATGAAATATAATGTAATGTTTTTATTATTTTTGGTTTTCATGTTCATGTAATTGTGATCTTACAGTTAAGAATTGGTAACGATACTTCAGTAGTATGTCAATGTTCGTTCTGGAACACTTTGAAGACGTATATACGCAACGAGGTCGCTTACTACACCGCACCGTACCCATCTGAGTCAGCATGTTCTGGCCGTTTTCCAAGGTCGGGAAGCCGTCCAGATGAGTCAGTTACGTACACACAAACACACACACACACACACACACACACACACACACACACAATGTTTACAATTACAGTTTTGTCTGTATACAAGCGGTAAAAATTTGCATAATTTAATAGGGGAATGTTGTGAACTTCCCTTTCTTACGAATTATCAGTTCAAGTATTAAAAGGGTCGGTTTAGGCCAGTTGAGGTGGAAAAAACACCTTGCGTGTGTCGTTTTTCCAGTGTGTTGTGCAAGTGTAGGTTGGTTAGATTTGTGTACCACGGAAATAGGTCGATCGGTCAACCACTAACAAAGTTCGGTTTAAGTTCCATGGAGATAGTTCGTTCTGTATACCACGTCATGTGTACCACGATTGATCAAGTCTGTCGCTATCCTTCGACTTTCCCAGAAGAGTGACGGCGGCAAGGAGAACTGGAGCGAAATGTAGCAGCCAAGATTCGTCACCCCTTGCAGTAATGGGAACCAAAAAGGTAGCAGGTAAGAGCTCGCCTGCAAGCTCGCAAATTTTGGAAATGGAAGACGTACCACCAATATCTGCATCTGAGAAACTGCACTTTACATATTCTGAAAATTTCCGTTGACCAGTTGCAGTGTATCCTCTGTCAAAGACTGTCTTCTGTTTGCTAATACTGACATAATCGCCAGTTTTAAGTTTCTAAGGGCGTGGATCGATCATTTTGATTTTATTATACACCTCCGCTGGCTGCATTTTAATTGTCCTGTATTTCGTGTGATTATGTTGCTTTACGAATCCTTGTACACTATTAATCAATTCGTAGAAGCTCTGAGCTGTAAATTTTCTGAAAATAAGACTCTTGAGTTGCAACTGCAACACCGCATTTACTCTTCAGAGCAGCAACCCATGCGTATTTGGAATAAACATCAACCACTGTTAATAAATATTTATATCCAGAATTCCATTTTATGGAAAACATCTGCCCAAGCCTAGTTCAACGCCGTTGGCTACTCAACAGAAGGGGACCACTACTGTTAGTAGTAACGTCTCTACTCAGGTATTAGGGGAAATGGAATTAATGATGGACGACAAAATGAAAGAATCGCAAAGACAATTACAATCTGTTCGGGAGAAAACAAAGAAATGTGGGAGGAAAACAAACAAATTCAGGAGAAAATCAAATCTATATTGAACACGTTAACACATACTGTCAATAATTTGCGCCCCAATCTTACTGAGATGTTCGATGAAAAACATAATCAGCTCAGAGAGGGATGTAAAGTCAAACGAGAAGAAATGGAAACGGAAACCCAAAAATTTCGGACCCACGTTGATTAAAAAAATGCAAGCAAGTAACTGAACTGGTTAGTAAAGCTCTTGAGAAAACACAGGCGCAAAATGATGACCTCATTAGAACCAATAATACAAGCAAGAAGGACAAAAATCTATGAGTATAATGGTTAACGGCGTACGGATCTAGTGCAACGAATTGAACAATGAAGTAGACAAAATCCGTAACATAACTACTGGCAGCGACGAAAAGTCGGTAGCATTTAGTAAAGAGAATTTGCGTAACGAAATTAATGCTGTGAGTTCAGAACTCACAGAAGTTACGACTTTAAATCACAAATTTAATTGAAATATCTACAACTAGTGACAGAAGACTACTAGTGTTCCACAGCAATAAGGGCAAACAATACGAAAATTGTCAAGAAAAAAATTCGGAATATAAAAACGTGCTTATTTTTCGTAAGTCAAGTTAAAGTGCCACCTCCAGCATGTGACCTGATGAGAAGAAACGCCGATTCCAAGAACTACCCCACTGAAGATGCATTAAAGTAAAATGCAAAACACGTCTAAAGGAAATAAAAGACACTGCAGCAAGAGAAGACAGTTTTGGTTTATAAAACGAATACATCTTCGCGATGTTCGCTTGAAAACTCGTTGAAACGGATCTGCGTTCACTGACAACAGAAATTCCTGTCAATTTTAGAACTTTGTAGGCATGTTGAACAGTCCGCGTTGATATACCAACAAATCTATCTTCTATGATACTGTATCTGTACATTGAGCAAATAGTATAGGCAAAAAAGGAGACATTTGGAAAGGGAATTAAACTTCAAAGAGAAGAAATGAAAACTTTCGAGTTAGCAAGATTAGCATTTCTCAAAACACCAAATTTGCGTACTTCGAATATGAATTAAAGAGCTACGAATTCATTTCACAGTTCAGACAAGGAGAGAATATATTAACAACAGTGTTACAGAAAGAAGGTTTTATACGTGTAAGAGACCTGGAGACACTGGAAGGTTTCTGGTTGATTATATAATGGTAAGACAGAGATTTCGGAACCATGTTTTAAATTGTAAGGCATTTCCAGGGACAGACGTGGACTCTGACATCATTTTATTGGTTATGAACTGCAGATTAAAAGCAAAGAAACTGCAAAAAGCTGGAATTTATCGAGGTAGGACCTGGATAAACTAAAAGAACCAGTGGTCGTACAGAGTTTCCGAGGAAGTATTAGGGAACGTCTGACAAGAACAGGGGAAATGAATACAGTAGAAGAAGAATGGGTGGCTTCGAGAGACGAAATAATGATGGCAACGGAGGACCATATACGTAAAATGATGAGGGCTAGCAGAAGACCATGGCTAACACAAGAGATATTAAATTTAATCAATGAAAGGAGAAAATATAAAGAATGCAATAAATGAGACAGGTGAAAGGGAATACAAAGGTCTAAATGAGATCGACAGGAAATTCAAAAAGACTAAGCAGGAATGGCTAGAGGACAGATGTAAGGATGTAGAGACATATATTACTAGTGGTAAGATAGATGCTGCATAAAGGAAACTTAAAGAGATCTTAGGAGGAAAGAGAACCCGTTGTATGAATATCAAGAGCTCAGATGGAAAACCAGTACTAAGCAAGCTAGGGAAAGCAGAAAGGTGTAAGGAGTATATAGTGAGTGTATACAACGGTGATGAGGCACTATTATGGAAATGGAAGAGGACGTAGATGAAGATGAAATGGGAGATATGATACTGCGTGAAGAATTTGACAGAGCACTAAAAGACCTAAGTCGAAACAAGGTCCCGGGAGTAGACAACATTCCGTTAGAACTACTGGTAGCCTTTGCTGACCCAGCCATGACAAAACTCTTCCACCTGGTGAAAAATACCTTCAGATTTCAAGAAGAATATAATAATTCCAATCCCAAAGAAAGCAGGTGTTGACAGGTTGAAGATAGGTTAAGGAAAGATAAAACCTACGTTTATAGCATTAGAGAAAGCTCTTGATAATGTTGAATGGAATACTCTCTTTCAAATTCTAAAGGTTGCAAGCGTAAAATACTGGGAGCAAGATGGTATTTACAATTTGTACAGAAACCAGAAGGCGGTTATAAGAGTCGAGGGGCACAACAGGGGAGCAGTGGTTGAGAAGGGAGTGCGACCGGGTTGTAGCCTATACCAGATGTTATTCAAAATGTATAATAAGCAGCCTGTAAACGAAACAAAAGAGAAATTAGGAGTAGTAATTACAATTCAGGGAGAAGAAACAAAAACTTTGAGGTTTGCCAGTGACACTGCAATTTTCGCAGAGGCAGCAAAGGACTTCCAAGGGTAGTTGAATGGGACGGACAGTGTCTTGAAGGGGGGATATAGGATGAACATCAACAAAGGCAAAACGAGGATAATGAAATTTAGTCGAATTAAATCAGGTGATTCTGAGGGAATTAGATTAGGAAATGAAGCACTTAAAGTAGGTTTTGCTATTTGGGAAGCAAGATAACAGATGATGGTCGAAGTAGGGATGATATAAAATGTAGACTGGCAATAGCAAGAAAAGCGTTTCTGAAGAAGAAAAGTTTGTTAACATCGAATACAGATTTAAGTCTCAGTAAGTCTTTTCTGAAAATAGTAGTCTGAAGTGTAACCATGTATGGATGTGGAACGCGGACGGTAAACAGTTTAGACAAAAAGGGAACAGATGCTTTTGAGATGTGGAGCTACAGTAGAATGCTGAAGGTTATATGGGTAGATCATGTAACAAATGAGGAGGTACTAAACAGAATTGGGGAGAAGAGATATTCGTTTGTTTTGTTTTGTGGGGAAGAGATATTTGTGTTACAACCTGACCAAAAGAAGGGATCGGTTGGTGGGACACATTGAAAAGCATCAAGGGATCACTAATGTAGTAATGGAGAGAAGCGTGGGGAGTGAAAATCGTAGAGGGTGACCAAGAGATGAATACAGTAAGCAGATTTAGAAGGATGTAGGCTGCAGTAGTTACTCGGAGATGACTTCCACAAAATTGAGTACCATGGAGAGCTCCATGAAACCAGAGTTTTGTAGAAGAACGCTATAGATTATACAGGTACATTCGATAACCAACGAAGAGATTTTAACTTGTATCGCTGAGAAAAGAAAATTACGACATAATTTCGCTGGAAGAAGAAATCAACTGGTAAGCCCATCCTGAGGCATCACAGAAATGTCAATCTGGTAATTATGGTAACTTTCGGGAGTAAAAATTGAAGAGGGAAACCGAGACTTGCCTACATTAAGCGTCTTCGACTGGGTGCAAACTGCGGAGTTACAGAGAAAAAGAAGTTCGCACAGGATATATTAGTGTGAACACGTGCTTCATTTCAAAGACCACAACAAAGTACTTTCCAGTCACATTAATGTGACCTCCTGTCAAAAACCTGAATAATCACTTTTTGCAGTGCAGACCATTGAGAGAACATATACAGCAAGAGAGTCAACTAGGTTTTGGAAGGTACTGACAACGATGTGGAGTCATGCCGACTCCAGTGCTGTGGTCAGCTACGCTAGATTTCTAGGTTTAGAACCTATGACACGAACTCCCTGATCGAGGTGGTTCCAATGATTCTAAATTGGGTTTAAAAACTGGGAGTTTGGTGGCCATGGGAGTACGCTAACCATATCCTGGTGCTCTTCAAACCACGCACGAACACTACGAGCTGTGTGACACGTTGCATGGTCCTGCTTATAGACGTCATCATGCCTAGGAGAAACAAACTGTCTTTTGGAGAGGACATGGTCCCCCAGGGATAGATGCGTACTTTTGTTGATCCATTACGCCTTCCAGAAATCACGAGATCACACAAGGTGTGCCACAAAAACATTCCCCAGAGAATAAAAATCCCTCCTCCAGCCAGAAAGTGTTGCTCTCAGACGTATCTCGCCATACACGCCCACGGCTATCTGTCTGATGGAACATGATTCATCTGCAAAAGCCACCTATCGCCACTCAGTTCGGAACACTAAATTGTACTTATATTTCGGAAATATAGGGATAGTGCGACCTCCAGACCAGATGAGAGGAAACGCAGATCACAGCAAGCTGTAAGTAATTACCTACGAACCATTTCGGAAACACAGGGATAGTCGACCACCAGACCATATGAGAGGAAACGCTCTTGGTTGCCAATAAGAACTCCACTATTGTAAGAGACGGACCGTCATACATGTTTCTGTACGACTTACAGAATAATTATTAATAGACTTTCAACGGCACCACAACCATTATACATGGCAATGCCCAAAATACATGATCCAGTGACAATAATGTGACAAACGGCTACCTTCGACGTCAAGGTGCAATAACCACTCACAGACGGCAGGTGGGAGCACTAGCAGTGGAGGGTATATAAAGCGGAAAACAGTGCAGTCGTTGGCATAATGAGGAAACGGAGTGATTTATCTGACGTCCAGGGGGGTTTCATCATTGGCTTCTGGGCCAAGGGTGGAAGCATTACCGAAACGGCTGAGTTTGCTTGCTGCCATGTTTAAAGTATACCGTGCACGGCAAAAAGGCACTACCCAAGACCGGCGACGGAGCAGCTGTAGTGCATCACGGGCCACAGATGACGGAGGTGAATGACAGCTGTGGAGATGTGTACATGCGAGTAGACGTGCAGCTGTGGAGCAGCTGACCGGCCAGATGAACCAAGGGGCTGATACTTGGTAACATTTGCTGAATGATCGTTGAAGAAGCACTGTTAGTGTGGCTCCTGTTCAATATGGTATGATGCCTCATAACATGACACACAAATGGCGACAGTATACACGGGCAGTAGGTGTTGCAGCTTGTGGAGAATATTCTCGAGCTGTTTATTTGTGCTATCAAACTACCACAATTTTTAACAGAGGTACTTACTGATAGGTCTCACCTGCAGTTTCGTATGGAATAAGTGATCTTTGTATATTACACTTTGCATTTAATTGTTTATGAGAGCTCTCTCGTTCATGGCCGGTATTGTTCAACACTTCAATTGAAATGATGGAAGCTTTGCTTGCCCTCGACACCCAGTATTCACACTTATCTTGGCTGCTAATTTAATCGTGAGAAATGTTATTATTCTCGTCGCTAGTTGCTTTGATGACAGGTGGCTAATGCTAAATAGAAACATATATTGCAGGCTTGGCCGTGAAGTCTGTAAGGAGCTGGCTGCGTAGTCTGTATCTGCAATGACTGAAATTATTAGCAGTCGTTGGTAAAAAATAATATATATTGTACTTAACTTGTGTTACAGGCTTCTTCATATGCTGCATACATATAATTACAAACAGATATCTAGAGAGGCATTACTTATGCCATACTTGACTAAGCACCTTGTTAGATGTTGCTTCCTACCAGCTAAAGGCTATGCTACACTCCTGGTTGACGTCCCGAGCAACAGTGGGCGAGAGCTCGCTAGATACTTGTCACAAGCCGCGGATCGGCGCAAGCGGCGCTAGTCGCGACTCGCGGGTCCAGCGATATCTATTACGGACCGCGGTCGACATCTGCAACTCCTAGAAATTCTGGTATCGAACGCTGATACCACAAGAACAAAAGCAGAACATACAATCAGAATAGCTGATAGCGTAGGTCGGAATGTGCAGTCAATTCAGCTGATTAACGCTAAGACAACATATCAGTTCCCGTTGGAACATCAAATCCAATTATTGAGTGTGTAGTACCTTCTACAGTGACCAGAAAACCATGAATGGGCTGTCCTGGAGGGCCTAGAATGGTTTTCTGAATTAATAGTAAATTTGAAACCCCGTTTCATGACTGTTGGAATCTGACGCGTTTCTTATGAGGTATGAAAACGCATTGTTTGTTGCGACACACAATTTATGTTTCTGAAATTAGCTTACGTGTCTGTCACTGGATGCACACCTCGGAATGGAAACCTAATATACAACAAAGGAGATGGCAGATATGGTCTTCTGCTAAGGGAATCCAGATGGAAGCAGCCTACTGGCATGCAACCTCTGTGATGCAAAATAACCACCACGCCGTATACTATCTGCAAAGATGTTTAGTAGACTACTCCAGAGACTCTCAGAAACGGGATCCTTTGCACTACGAACACGTGTTCGTGGCAGATCTTGAAGTACTGGAATTAGAAGATGTAGTACACAATTCTGGAAAGAGTGTCTGAAAAATATCTGCAGTGGAAGATGTCGCTAAGTGTGTTGTCCAGACAGTCATCCATAAATAATTATTCTATCCTCAACACGTGCAGTGAGTCCAAGCTCTGGTGCCAAACGATCGGCGAAGCAGATTGCCATTCTGCCAGTGGTTTCTCGAAAATGTGTTAATGGTCTGTAGTTCACAGCAGCAGTTATTGTCTGCTGATGAGGCGGGCTTCACGAGACACATTGCCGTAATTTACGGCAATACGCACATATGGGTCGATGCCAACCAACATGCTCATGGAGAGAGACGACTCCAGTACACATTTACAATCAGTATTTCTGTAGATGTGCATGGACCCCTACGTTCTACACAGAACAGTGAATGGTGCTTGGTATCGTCACTTCCTTCAGAACCAATTACCTGTGTTACTGGAGAATGTGCCACTACATAAACGACTAGGAATGCGATACATGCATGATGTGGTACGGGCCCACTTGCAACTTCCGGTATGTCCACACCTAACACCAATCTTTCAGTAATGATGAATTGTTCGCGAGGGCCAATACTTTCACCTGACCGTTCTCGTCACCTTTATACTGTGGATTTTTGGTGCCTCGGATATGTAAATACTTGGTGCTTAAGTGAATGAAAATCATTTGCGTCGGCATTAATGTACTCGTCCATTTCTCTGAAGTCGTGAGGTATACAAAACAGAGTGTCGAACGTTGTAATATATGGAACATAAGCAAATGTAACTAATTTTCATAAAAAAAATTGTTTCGAGTGGAAGTAAGCATTTGCCACATTTTGTGCAAATAAAACGGTTCAGATTCTCCTATCTACGATAAATGATGTAAATGGTGTCACAGATAACAAAAAAATGTATATGTAGCAGTAGTAGCCCTTTGTTCAGAAGCGACCGTGATGGGTTTCGACTGTAGGCAAATCACGGCGCCGGTGCTGGTCGGGTGTGTGTGGTGTACTACTCGTGACGTAAGTTTGAATGTCTTCGGGGAGTTAAATGTTGCAAAACGCACATTAAGTGACATTTAATAATTGTAACAAGTGTTAGACGTTTATTGCGAGATTACTTCCTGACCTAGATGCAAACAGCAACGCACGTGCGTATTTCCTTGATTTTGTGTTGGTACGGCCGGCCGGAGTGGCCGAGCGGTTAAAGGCGCTACAGTCTGGAACCGCACGACCGCTACGGTCGTAGGTTCGAATCCTGCCTCGGGCATGGATGTGTGTGATGTCCTTAGGTTAGTTAGGTTTAAGTAGTTCTAAGTTCTAGGGGACTTATGACCACAGCAGTTGAGTCCCATAGTGCTCAGAGCCATTTGAACCATTTTTTTTTGTGTTGGTACATTGGGTTAGATTATTGCACGAATTGCTGTTTTGCTGATATTCGCTGATAATAGTCTAGTTGCAATTTCGTATGTAAAATACGACAAAGGTGGAGTACTCATCGTTAATATGGTGTTGATAGCGAGCGTACCGCCAATTTGGAGGCGGTCGGTCGCTCTACAATAAATTATGTACCATCTGTGTCGGGCAGGGTAACTTATGATGAACTGCCTGGTACTTAAGAGACACAAGTTGGAGCCAGCATGTCCCGTGTGACAGAGTCTTTGGCGTCTTGGGGAAACTACGTCCGCATGTAGAATGACACTACAACGATTGATAAAGATACAAGCAAAAGAGTTACAGAGGAGCCGGTAGACTCCGTTTTAAGGGAAATTTATGACTATAGTGACTGCTGAGACGCGCCACCGTTATCATATGATACTTTTAAATTACAGAACTTTGAACAATAGTTATATTATTGGAACTTTGGAAATTTATATCTCAACAACTCATTATGCGACAGCAACGAATAATGTGTCAATGGGATGGTGACGTCGAGGCCTATCAGGTCACCATAGCAGAATCATGATTCTGACGCCTTATTTTTTAATTACGAGCGAAAGTGTGTTTTTGGAGCTAAAAACATTATTATTTTACTAAATAAAGTTACGTTAAAATGTAGTGGCAAGACCCAAGTTTAGACATAAGTAATGAAGATTATAACATTCAAACATATTTCTTTGTATTCATTTAATATGGAAAATCCGAAAAAATGCGTATGGTCTCCCTCAAAACATGAATTACAAATGAACAGTTAAAGGTAGAAATATATCGTGTTAATAAATGACAATCTAATAAAATTAAGTAAAAATTCATATATAATATCTGAATAAAATGTTGAAACTGTAATTTTTGTATTTAAAATAAATTGTCTTTCTTGATTCCCTTAGTAGGACACGAAGGGCATAATAGGCGGCAGACATTTTGGATCGGGGATTGTGCAATCTCACCTCTAGTTGACACAATACTTGTGTCGCATTTCGGCTCAAGAGTCTCAGTGGGTGAGACACGGAATTTTTCTAGGTTTTGAGTTTAGTGCTTATGATTTTTCGCCGAGCTTGGTGGTCTCGATTTAGAATATTTTTCGTGTCGAACGGCGCTCGCGGCCTTGGAAATTTTCGACGATACACAACGTCAGTCTGAAATTTGCCGAGTTTATTTCAATTCTTAGTATAGTTTAGAGGCCCTTCAGACCTGGAGCATTTTCCGTGTAGTGGACTCAACTTTTCTGTGTATATGCTTAGACAGTGAATTGAAGTTGTGAAAATTATGCCAAGATTCGGCAGGTAAACATTGAACATTTACCAGATGAGAAGAAGTTGAAGTAGTTTCGTGCAGAATCACACTCGCCTACCTTGAAGTTATTTCGTGGTGTTGGACATAGTCAGTCAACTAGGGTTGTGATTTATTGGTAAGTGAGACAATGGGAATTCGTGTTTCAGTCCTATCGTTCGTTTAATGATATCGTCCTTCCTATTGCTATCTATTCGGAACATTAACTTTGCGTTGAGATTCGCTACCGTGATAATTAAGTGTTTGGTGTCTAAATCTGCCTTTTTTTATATACAATACCGTTCCGTGTAAAACGTAAATAGTAAGTTGTATATTCGCGGAAATATTTCGTGTGTTTTAGCCAGCAACCCCTGCCTCATTTTATGTAAATGCAATTAAAATTTATTAACTACAGACAGTTGATTTATGAGGGCTAGTGTTTTTGCTGGCCCATACAGACCATTCGGAAACCCGATTTGCTGAAGCCACGCCATAGACTGCGAATGCCTTCTGTCTAGTGTGATGGGTGCGTCACTTGCTTCATATCTTTCTTTAATTATTTTGTGTACCAGACACAAGGGGGTGGTTGAGATCTAAAGTGCATACTTCGCACGCTGAACGTACAGTGTACGAGACACAAATGCAAACTCCAATTCTTTCTGTTGCGTTATCATAACCCGCCTTATGTCAATAACTTAGCACCATTATACACCACTCAGTCGCATGGTGCAGTGATTCAGTATCCTGTTATGTTAAGGGGCTCCAGAAAGGCTCAAAATCATGAAAAGTTCAATTTTTACTTTTTTGCGTTTTCTGAATCTGCAGACTATTACCTTTTAATAGATATATAATTTATTCAATTCCGAAGACTACAACTATTTTTAAATTTTTTTTGAAATGTGTTCTACATGGGCGTGACTCACTGTGGCGCTGTGCAATATGTTAATTACCATGGTGACGGTGATTCTAAAAGTTTCAAACATGTTCAAGGACTGAAGCCCTATGGTGATGATGTTGTAGTGCAGAAATTTGAGTGTATTGAACACGTACAGAAGCGAATGGTAACAAGACTTCGGCGACTGAAAGCTTCGTACAAAAAACAAAACCTCACTGATGGTAAAGGATTGGATGGGAAGGGAAGGTTAACTGACAGTGTAATTGACAAAATACAGAACTATTATGGAATGGCTATTAGGCAAAATACACAAAGTGTCGACAAAATGAAGAAGGCTGTTTGGGCTCTTTTTTTTCATACTTCTTCAACCGATGAAAATCCCCAACATAGCTTGTGTCCCAAAGAAGAAGACAGTTGGTGTAAATATAACAAAGGATTGCTAACTGGTGAAGTGTACACTCATAAGCATAGTCTGCCTCATGCAATAATGGAGGTGATAAAACCTATTTTCAGAGACTTAGCAGCACCTGAACTGTTGAAAAAGTGTATTCACAGAAAAACTCAAAACCCCAATGAAAGTGTAAATAGTGTTATATGGTCGAGAATCCCCAAGACTGTATTTGTTGGAATAGAAACACTTCACTTTGGTGTGTATGGTGCTGTTGCGACTTTCAATGATGGCAACATTGTAAGGTGCAAGGTATTTAGAAATATGGCAATGAAGATAGGTTCTAACATGGTACGAGCGATGCTTGCTTTAGACAAGGAACGCCTTCAGGCTGCAGACAGGGCTGTAAAGAGTCTAGAAATACAAGCAAGAGTAAACAGGAGGAGGAACAAGAGGAAGCTGGAGGAGGAGTTTGCAGAGTATGAAGATAATCCATCCTATGGACCTGGAATGCACTAAAAAGTTAATCCAATCTTTGTCGCTCGATTCCCAAAACTTTTATTTTCTCATACTAATTACATGTTTTCTAAGGATCTTCCAAAAATATTTGTTTCAAACTTTCAGTAAATGTTACACAGTACCTTCTGCATAATTTAACACAGCTTTTTTCCAAAAAACTGTATATTTTTGAATATATAAATAAAAAATTGCAAAAAAATGTTGTGAATTTTCATTACAATTGAAAAAAAAATCATCTTTAATAACTGAACTAAAATTTTGTAAAATCCCTGTGTTAAGTTGTAGCCCATATTCCAATAAATAATCTGTAAAAAGTTGAACTTCCTACCTCAAATACTTTGTGAGGAAAGATGTAATTTATAAGCGTTATTTTAACATTGCAAGTACAGGGCGTTCCGGAGCCCCTTAAGAATATTTTAACAGGTGTCTGTACAAGCGACAATTTCACTTGCATTTGTGTGTTTAGTTTTACATAGATTTCCGAATTCTTACAGAGTATGTTGGGACCACATTTAGTCTAAATTACTTATTTCCAAAAAGTCCGCTTACACAGTGTGTTTGACTGTTTTCTGGAAATCGTCTTAAGTCGTTAATTATGTCGTCTTATGCTCGTAACATGCTTTTTTCATTCTTAAATTTCGGTATTGTTTTATAAAAACGGAAATGAAATTCAAATAATTTAAAAGCCCGCAAAAACGCTCCATTCGATTCAGGTGGTACTTGTGACGTCACTGGATAGCTCGCAGCTCCAATTGTTCATAAATCTATGTCACAAGGATGTCTTCTTTTGGGATTTATGTTTCTGAAAATGGATAGCAAATGGTATGTAGTACACACTGTACAACTACATCTATAAAAGTCTTCAAAAATTGTTTATTTTATGTGTTTCAGACAACGAGAAGGCTCGTAAAAATAGGTTGCACAGTACCGGCAAAATGCCGACATGTCGATGCCCATATCAATTAAAAACGCCTTGCACTCTGATGTTAAC
Organism: Schistocerca cancellata; assembly: GCF_023864275.1. Taxonomy (NCBI): domain Eukaryota; kingdom Metazoa; phylum Arthropoda; class Insecta; order Orthoptera; family Acrididae; genus Schistocerca; species Schistocerca cancellata. The sequence continues at coordinate 369,850,145 of NC_064634.1, forward strand.
ATCAATTTATCACCCAGACCCGCTTTCCCAGTGTTACAAAAAATGATACCGTCAGCAGACGAAACTAGCCTCTTACTAAAAGTCAAGGCTATAGCCGCTTATTTTCGCGTCACTGGAAGCTTGATTGGTAGGGCGGTGAACTGTGAAAAATAAAAGGATTATGTCTGTTAGTCACTGGTTCGAATCTAGCCTCTAACAAGATTTCAACTCATTAACCAAACAAATCGACGGTACTGTCATACGAAACCCAACTCACAATTACAAAATTTCTCCGAATCGATTACGAACGCAGTGTTGTTGCGTTTTTATTGGCTTTTAGATGCACTTACATTAGCAACGGCTGTGCACGTAAGTTATGTTCGTTCGAAACAAAGTTTTCTTTTTTTTATCTTCTCGCTGTCCAGCTTAGACCGTTATTGCTGAAGCTTTTGAAAATTCATCATCTTGCATAACTTTAGTTTACACTCACAATCAACAGAGTCCTTACGTTTGTGGTACCTGCATGTTGTATTTGCTTTATATCTCTCAAACGAATCCCACCTCATCTCATATAAAACCTCATCGTCCTCCACCTCGTTGTACTGTTTGAGTATGATGTTATCTTCAATACTGGCAATACTTTGGAAAAAGGTTATTGTCTGTAAGCAGAGTAGATGCATTTAACCTCAGTTGTCCATTTCTCAGAATAAGATTAACGTGAAGCTACATACAATACATCCCACGGCCGATACAACGGCTACAATGAGTTTTTGCTAACGCCATTTTCATATTTCGCGAAAAACATTCAAAAGTTCATAGCTTTTAAAGTATTCGAACCCGCGTGTTTTCCGTCCGCAGTTATAGGGGCTGTCCGTTGCGCCGCAGCGCCTGTGCTTGTCGTCGTCCCTCTGCTGAATTTCCTGCATATCGGATATCAGCACTAAGTTTCGCGAATAATAATTTTTTGTGCTTTTATCGTATTTCATGACTGATGGTCGAAATCTAGATGTATGATTCGGAAGCATTTGGAAGAGTACTGTAATTACTTAGATTTGACTGTGTTCAATAATGTTGCAGGGAGCACGGGAAAGAATTCCTGTCATTGCACATATAGGGTCACTGAATGAGTAGAGCGTAAAAGCATCAATTTTGGTAAGGTTTCCACTATCAGCATTCACAAAATTCGTTTCTATTCCTTCATAAAAGTTGTAAATGCGTTTTGCAATATTAAATAGCTAAATTATTTGTGGAAAAAGCACGTAAAATCCAGATACACTTCTAACACACGTATAACTTCGTCTGATTCAGTGACGACACCAGGGCATCAGCCAATAACAGAACCTTTTTCGATCACGCGACCAAATCTAGATTTTTTTAATGATCCTCGACCTTTAATTAGATAAAAATAAGAGATATTTTTTAAGAATATTGACTGTAGATGCGATTTTAATCTTATAATCACTCCAAATAACAACAAACCGAAACATATTTTGTAAGTAGGCTGTTTAAGTTTTTATGGTGGTAACGCCACGTAGCACTCTGTATGAAAATCACTGGCTGTGCTGTGTGAAGTCTGTGGCTGCATTGCATTGTTGAAATAGTCGCTATTGTAGTGTTGGGCAGTTGGCTGTTAACAGCGCGTAGCGTTGCATAGTTGGAGGTGAGCCGCCAGCAGTGGTGGATGTGGGGAGAGAGATGGTGGAGTTTTGAGAGTGGATGATCTGGACTTGTGTCAATCAGAGACAGTAAATTTGTAAGACTGGGTGTCATGAACTGTTATATATATTATGACTTTTGAACACTATTAAGGTAAATACATTGTTTGTTCTTTATCAAAATCTTTCATTTGCTAACTACTCCTATCAGTAGTTAGTGACTTCAGTAGTTAGAATCTTTTATTTAGCTGTCAGTATTGGCGTTCGCTGTATTGCAGTAGTTCGAGTAATGAAGATTTTTGTGAGGTAAGTGATTCATGAAAGGTATAGGTTATTGTTAGTCGGGGCCATTCTTTTGTAGGGATTATTAAAAGTCAGATTGCTTTGAGCTAAAAATATTGTGTGTCAGTTTAGTGATGATCAGAATAAGTAAAGAGAGAAACGTCTGAGTACGTTCAGTTTTGCTCAGCTGTTAGAAAATCAAATAACGTAAGTGGTTTACCAGCACAATAATTCACTAATTTTTCTAAGGGGACGTTTCAATTTTGAACACAGGAAAATTGCCTATTCCAGTTACTTTGATGAGGCTGTGAGACGTACTTGTAAAAATACTTTTTACTAGACTAGCTGGGTGCTTATTTATAGTGCTCTGTGGCCTAAAATTGGCTTAACACAAACAGAAGAGTATCTTCTACCATGCTAGCTTAATACAAGCCACTGTACTCACGCGCATGCCTCAAAGTATGCTAGCCACCACCCAAGATACTTCGCATTCATTGTCATTGACAGTTCAACATCCCACAGCATGTAGATATCGACAGCTAGTAACACAAGTTGTTCCAACAGCAACAAAAAATTGTATGCTATGATGAAAACCACCCTTTCACATATAAATGGACTAACAGGATCTCCATTTACGCAACAATGGAGGAATGTTTAAACCACTTTCATGTTCTTGATAATTAGAAAAAAAATCTTTTGACACATGCTTCTCTTATTGCCAGCTTGCTAATTTCATAGGATTTGCATACATCCTAGTGCTAACCGGAATGATACCTCCTCCCATCCATATGTCGTATTTGAATAGTGTCTTTTATTTTTTACAACTCATTGGTTTGATGAATGGTTTTTTGGGTCTTAGACCATCAGAACTAACGACAAAGTTATTTTTTCGATTACACCTAATGTAGTCGATTGAATTTACAATTGCTCATAACTTCTGTCATAGATTGCAAATTTATGAGGAATTTGAAAGTAAATGATTCTGACCCTCGAAAATTCTGAAAATCGGACAGTATAGGCCTGCATACCACATACATATAAGTAAGTGTTCGGTTTAGTGCTTATTAGTCTGATCGTTATGGATGATTCCCCTCCCTCAACAGAGAAGATGGATAAACCTTGTGCACTGAAGATACCTAATTCTCCCATGATGAACTTGGTCCATGTTCTTTATTCAGAATTATTATGCTCTGTGTAAATTTCTTGTGAAGTAAAGAGATAATCTATATGAAATAATGACATTTACCATATTACGAAATACACTCTCGTTTAATTTCTAATAAGACACATTTTTAAATATGTGTAGCAAAATTTCTATAAGGATATTGTTGAGGTAATCGTTTAAAGACATAAAATTTTGTATGTTTTATGGTAAAGCAAATATAATATTTCCAAAGAAAAGTGTACACATACAGAACTTGTCCAGTGAATTCTATGTAAATCTGGGGAGGCTGTGGAACTGAGTAACAATATGTACTTCAAAAGCCCCGAAAGACTATTGTGATTTCAGGTAAAGTGCAAGTGGGTGTGAATGGACAGGAGGAGAGAAAGTAGTAGGTCTCATATATTGATGAGTCGAGAAGAAGTATAGTGAAGAGAAACCACAATGTTTGGTCAATTCATGATACTAATTTATGTAATGGTACATGTGGTTTTTCTCAGTGTTAACTGGTAATATGGAGTATAGGTTTTCCCTGTGTGATTGAGTAATAATGAATGAAAGCAGAGTTTATTAATAGGATTTTCTCTCCAATATGGCACTTGTGTTGTCAGTCTGTAGCAGTACGTTATCAATATATATCATTGGTTTCTGGCATGGTAAAGTTCAGGTTATTACCTACTTTTCTTTGTGATATTAAATATGATTCAGAATTGTAAAATGTTTGTAATGTTGTTGCATTAATTTGTTCTGAAAGCGGTGGTGATTGACAATAAAAGTGGGTTAAAAGCTGTGAGCTGTCTGGGGAAGTTAACCTAGCATTACTGAGCAACTGTTTCACCAGGTATCCAGTCTCGCTTACCAAATTCCCAACCAGACTAACATTAATTATAATATTTTAATAGTCATACGACAACCGGTGATATATATATATATATATATATATATATATATATATATATATATATATATATATATATATATATATATATATATATATATAAGAGAATTTAAATAAAAAGAAATAAATCAGTTTATATTTGGAAATTTATTTTAACATTGATCATTGAAATTACAGCAATTTAAACTTGATTCATAACTAAACTGGTGCCTTATTTAGGATTGTGAAAATGTGAAATTGTAATCTTACGGAACACATCAAATATGGAGCCAAGGTTGGGAGACTGCATATGACTCTGCATTCATAAAATAACACATGAAGAACGTTGAAACATATGCAAGAGGAAATTAACCACAACCAACCGATTTAATTTTCACCCAAAGAAGTTACGTTCGTAGCACAATCCTGTCCGTCATGTAATTACCACACACTGGTATACTAAATTCATACTAACTCCCTGTGAAATCTTCCCTAAAAGAGTAGCTGATTGCTACTTTGATGATTACACCACATGCTTCATGTGGTCAACTTGGTTTACACAAAGAGTGTAACTCTCCAATAATTTTGATAATTAAAATAAATTAGATCGAAAAGCAGTTTACTAAAGAAAAACCTCAAACTGGTTACTATCATCTTACTATTAACCTGATGGGTCAAACAATTGTAAAAGCACGTGGTAGTGGTCTCACAAAGAGCACCCCACGTGGGTTGAACATAAAGAAAAGTTGCTATATTGAAAAATATTGTCAAGACGAGACGTCATAATCTCACGCACATTCGCATTGAAGATTGATGATGCTACTTAGAGTTACTGATCAACACGTGGTTCCACTTTACTCACAAAGTAGTGACAAAGCAACTACCGGAATATATTCTGAACTTCACACAAGAATTACACTGCGTTGCTATTTAAGATAACATTAGATATTTTAGAGCTAAACCTGAAATAAAGGTGATTAAATTTTCAGTTTGGCTGAACTTAAGAAATCCATTGTCCTACGGACTTAGCAGACACGCGCTTAGCCGGAGATCTTACCACTCCAGACGCTCGCCGTGGACAGACTGTCTGGTCCCTTCCTGAGTGTGGCTCACAAATACAAACAGAAGTGGCCAGAGGGGCAGCTTCCTATACCAACATGCCAAGCGACGGACAGGACCATACTAAGGATAGAAACCTCTTTGCTTTTAGAAAGCGTAGCTACCTGTTCCGACGTTGGCCCTACTGTTCTCTAGCAGACAGGCTTGTCTGCTACCCTCAATCATGAAACTAGAAATACATTTGCTCATTCATCCTCTCACACAGAAGGGAAGGGGGATGACAGTATCTTATCATATACAGTATATAAAAGAAAGCGGATGTAGGTTCCGTATGAGACTGTGTGACATGAATTACACATAAACTGTGTTTTAAAGTGTAGTAGTGTGACAGATCGTCCTTGTTTATGTGTAAAAATAACACGTTCCACTACTCAGTGTCCTCCCAGATTGTCAGAAACGCCACAGTAAATTTAGAAGAGGAATTTATGCCGTAAATGACAACAGATTTAAAAAATTAACATGAAAGGAATCCAACAGAGACCTTTCATAACCCCAACGCTCTGGGAAAAGACTGTGCAGGGAATTTTCTGGCCATGCTAGGACATTCCCAAGCAGGCTTCTCACACCCAACTTAAACCAAAAATGTAAAGAAAAGGCAAAAGGTCACCAGCTACTTGCTAAAACACAATAATTTCAACACATCTTTAGAATCTCCAATTTCAAAGAGAAAAAAACAATCTGTGACACCTATTTAAAAGATAGTGTAGACCTAATTTGGTCAGCAAGTAAAAACAATGATCCCTGTGTCATTAATATGAAAACAATTTCTGGTTGTTACCCTTATGGAATTCACCAGTATTTGCTCATTGCAAGAGCCAGCTGATCACAGGAAAATTTATGACTGTTTATTAACAAGCAACATTTATGAAAATAGCAAAGGTACCACAGAAATTTAAAAAACATGAAAATAACGCCAGTATTATGTAGCAGGACATTACAATGCACAATCCGCAAAAGCCAAAGAAAATGATAATAAGAGAAAAAATATGTTTTACAAAGTGGTTATCACAAAAAAATTCTATATCTTATAAAACTAATAACTTGTAGAATCAAAATAAGTTTGTGGCACTAATTCAATGACTCTAATATATTTCAGTTAGTTAGCAAACAATGATCACTGTGTCATTTTACTGAAACTACAATTAATTATGTGATTGTTACCCTTATGGGGTTCCTCACTATAAATATGCCCCGTGCAAAGGCTAATCGATCACAGTCCAATGAGAATGAATAGCTATCTGATAAACGAAGCAATGCCACAGGAATGGATTTACGAAACAAAATATCACAAATCTAATACATCACACAAGAACAAACATTGATCAATAAAACAGCTCTGGAAGTACAATAGCTCGCGTGCGGTTGAAGCGGTATTGAACAGCGTATTTCGTGACAGGTGGATTGGTCGTCGAAGCACCATATCATGGTCCGCACGTTCACCAGATCTGACGTCCCCGGATTTCTTTCTGTGGGGAAAGTTGAAGGATATTTGCTATTGTGATCCACCGACAACGCCTGACAAATGCGTCAGCGAATTGTCAATGCGTGTGTGAACATTACAGAAGGCGAACTACTCGCTGTTGAGAGGAATGTCTTTACAGGTATTGCCAAATCCATTGAGGTTGACGGACATAATTTTGAACATTTATTGCATTAATGTGGTATTTACAGGTAATCACGCTGTAATAGCATGCGTTCTCAGAAATGGTAAATTCACGAAGGTACATGTATCACATTGGAACAACCGAAATAAAATGTTCAAACGTACGTACGTTCTGTATTTTAAGTTAAAAAACCTACCTATTACCAACTGTTAGTCTAAAATTGTGAGCCATATGTTTGTGACTATTACAGCGCCATCCATCACAAAGCGAAAAAGGGGTCCAACTAAAACATTCATATTTCCTTACGTTGTACACGAATATGTAATAAAAACTGGGAGTTTCGTTCTTTGTAGTTTTTTCGTTTGAAGCTTATTTCGTGAGATATTTGACCCAGTCACGATAAATTATACTGTGCTAATGGTTATCACATATGAGGTGTTGTGTTTGTGTGAAATGTACTGTAAGTTCAAGGAATGAAGATTTTTTTTTGTCATGTGATGGGATTATACTGACATGTTCAGAGAATTCGTGGATTTTTTATAATAATGATGAAAGTGTTGTTCTGTACAAAATTTTGAAGTTTTCTGAAGCTGATGATAATCGTTTGAAATGTTATTATAATTCTGGTAAGATGTTAATTCTAGGGTAAAGGATAGATAGTTTTCAAGTGTAGTGTATTGCATGTGTTTTAACATAGGCCATGTATTTACAGGAAAATGAAACTTATTAATAATCTGAGTTTTGAGATATAATTATTCACAAGAACGGTATTAAAGTGACTATTATGACAGCATTAGTACTCTAAACAAAAATGATAGCCAAGCATTCTTAGAACTTATAGTGTGACAAATATAGCAGTTTTTTGTGATAATGGATTAAATAAGAAATATGAAACGATGAAATGTTTTCACTGCCTGTATTTAATAACATGTTGCTAAAATGATTAAGAAAGTGCTGATAGATAATTAGAGCTAATTATCCTGAAAACAAATGAAGTGTATGCTTTTTACTTAAATCAATGTCAACATCTCTCATCAGTCATATTTCACAGAAATCTTCTTTCAGTATGTAGACAACTTTTGCAAGAAAGTAGGCAAGCGATTATGTATTGTTCCTCAAACGATATGGGAATTTTTTGATCGAAAACCATCCATAAATGCTTTACGGTTATGATATACGAAGCAAGTAATAGAGTCTTTCTCCTTACCCTGAACCCACTGCCGCTTTCGTGTGTGCCTCACTGCTGAGTATTCTTTTCCCAGCAAGTCCTTGATAGTTCAAATGACAGTACAGGTAACGCCCTTTCGCAGACATTATGAAATACTACAAGAAGCAGTATGGAGGATAGTGTGCCTAGAAACACATGATATTTCTCTGTTTGGTACTTCATTGTAATGACCAATTGTAGAATCATATCAAGGAACGCAACCACAACTACTACCAGCATTGCCTACGAATTTCGTTCTTGTTGTGGGAGATGAGATTACGTTCCATGTAGTGTTTGTAAATATTTGCAAAGGAAATATGTTTATTTAAGTTTCTGTGACCCTAAAATGGAAATTTGCGTTGGTAGATACTAGCTTCCATTTTAAAATATTTTTAACTATTAACTTACATGTGAAACTGCATCTTCTTCTTTTGAGTTCACTTACGAACACTTGGTATGTATTATATTAATGACATGACACATGGAATCATAAATACACCACCAACAATTTTTCTTGTTTGGATATTTTTTAAATTTGAACAGAACATTTGTTCATTGATCCATGACAATGCTACACTTTGCAAGTGTTTCAGGTTAGGAAAACGCTTGCTTTCCATATGTAATTTTTCTAATTTGTGAAAAGAGTGTAGCACACACAAAGTGAATGATATTACATCAAAATATAGCAACAAACTATATCAAACTCTGAAAAGTGAGCCAAAGTACAACACTGTCACTTGGTGACACTGCTCAGTTCATTATATGCGTTAAATAGTGCGTTTTGTGATTTGTTATGATTGCCAAGAAGGTTAACCACGGGAAGTTCCATAGAGTGTTGATAAATGTTCTGGTAGGGAAAGAATAGACCCCAATGCGAATGTTTGAAAAGAGTAACAACATTCCTGTCATCAATAGATGTGAAACATTCAACATATGATGCTATAATTGATTTTAACTATGGAGTCATACATGAGTGAAAGTGTTACAGCGTTTCGGCTTCATGGCTGGTGCTTTGACTTTAGCACGAAATTTACCGTCATCATGTGTCTAGAGCTGAAATGTCGCATCAGGGCCAACCAAAGGATGCAAAGTACAAGGAAAGAAGTTAAAAAGTAAGTCTTAAAGGCGCAGAAGATCGTGAGTACAGTTCTGGAATGTTCTAAGAAGGGACAAGTAAGGAAAATATAAGTTTAACCCTTGAATTAATTTTTTGGAAACCAGCTTTTCTGACACTTATGTACCTTTTTTCACGATGCCTGTGACGTAAACCCTTATTATTTAGCCCTTAAATTTCTCTAATTTCAACAAACAAACATAAAGGGCTGAATTTTTAAAACATTTATTAGGTAAAATATATTGTTCTGAATCCTAAAATTCCTATATGTATTACTAGCAAAAAGAAATCAAATGTCATGAAATCCTGTTTCATCAAATTAATGCAAAATTACTTAAGTGTTATTATTTTTATGTGTGTAAACATGTAATTTGGTACTGATTGGTTTAACAGATAGAGAGAAAAACGATCATTAATTACATCAGGTGTATTACGATTTATAATTTATAAAAGTAATGAATTCGCATAAAAATTCTGAAATATAAATTTGGTATTGTATTGTACTACTGCTAACCATCAAATAAAATTTTATTTTCTTATCTTCAATATCTAATGCACTCTGTATGGCCACAGGAGAGTATGCATTTCATGCTCATTCCATCCTTAGGATAACTAGGCAAGTCGACATATTGCTGTCACCAGGAGATAAGAGTTTGAATGTCAGGCTACACAAAATTTCATTTATCGTGATACTTGAATTATAAGAACTCCCTCCTAGGAGACGTCCCGCTAACATCTTCTCTACAGTTGATAGTGGCCTAAATTCGGTGTGGAGGAGTGTCCTTGCGTTTCTCTTCATATGCTGTATCACTCACTGGTGATGAGGTTTCAGAGAGTTACCAAACTGTGTGGGCATAATGATTGTTCCTTTCGTAAACTGTTTGAAATCCTCTCAGGTATATTCTACAGATTTAAGACAGAATAATTTAGTGAACTGGTCGAGGAGTGCTAGGGTATCTGAGTATATTTCAGATTTCTAAAGGAAGTACATTAGCTGAGTGTCTTTCATTGATAGTGTCTTTAATGTTTGATGAATGTTTCTTCGGACATGCGTGCATGTGTGAAGTAACAGACACTGCGGACAAATCATGAACGGTATTCACAAATTTCGAATACAGTACTACCACCTCTACGGTATTTACTAGAAAGAAACGAAATTAGTGCCACACCGGGACTTGAAGCCAGATATCCAACCTTACGTCACCTTTTATTTTGCCTTAAGAAAGCAGAGAAACTAGCTTCAGGCGGGTTGATTCACAGTGGTCTAAACGCTAGGCGCAGCCAAGATGCCTTCCACTTCTTCACCTTGAACAACCCCCTGAAAGACTATTTTTACCTTCAACTCCAAACTCTGTGACTTACTGTTAATAAAAACCATTTTTGTTGTAGAGAAGACATTGTAAACTAATTAAATAACGCAAGTCACCACGACATGAAATAAAAAGTAAGCACACATAATTCGTGCGTCCATCTTATTGCATGTGGGTGATCTCCAAACATATAAGAACAAATAAGGAAATGGAAATAGCTTATTTGTATTGCTTTCGCAACGACACTACAGTCAAATGAAATCAAAACAGTGTTGAAGCAAATCCTGCACGCCATCCCACGCTCTCTTCCCATGCGCATTGTTTATTGGTAGCAAGTTGATAACCAGTTCTCCTCATGTCATGGTGCACTGCAGGGATCGTCGTCCCTTGCCACAGTACTCTAGAAATGTGAGAGTGGCTTTAGGAGCAACTACGCCAATTATTACTGAAGAGATGCTGCTAGCTAGGAGTGTGTTCAAGTGTGCTGTGATAGTCCTGGAGATATGGCCAAGAGTTAAGAACCATCTGTCATCATCTCGGAATAAGTAGTAAATGCAAATGCCTTTAAAGAACATGAGAGCTTAGTATTCTTGGTCAGTAAGGAAGTATCCTCTGGCCATAGGAGGAGCTAGTGTTCAAACGAGCAAAGTAGAGCGTGAAGGTTGCAGACGAGGATCTTCAGCACCCCAGCATACATATGTGAAATTCTTATCCACATCCTACGGTGTTCATCATTGTAAGGGAAGTGGCACTGTGGGACGAGGGAAGACTATGTCAGCAGAATAGTGTGCCACCGGTGTCTCGTTGCGTATTTCCAGTTGCTAACTTCGTACCACATTGCTTGTATCTGTGTAGGGATGTAGGGCCATGGCACTGCCCTATACACCTCAGACAACAGCGTTGCCAGGTTTTTACAATCAATCACTTTGCGAGTGATGAATCTCAGCCATGAGCAACCAATGTCTCTCAGCTTGGGAGCTTGAATGGTGGTAAAACCAGGGCGCACATATCTATATTTGAGTATGAATTCCGAGATGTGCAAAACAGTGTAGTGATGTGCGTTATCGAAACATGTGACAGGATGGATGTGGGCGTCAGTTACTCTAAAAGATATCCATAACGTGAATTATGCTGATGGGTTCACAATTGCGCCATTGTGCACAAATATAAGGCTGCAGCCATCGCTCATACATTAACAAGTTCCATCCTGCCCTCATGTGGAGTGGCTGTCAGTGTATCATACCAGACTTTAAATAGGAAACCAGCTGTAAGGTAACAGGCAAGCACGGTCTGCAGACTGCGTGCTATCGCTGTCGGTAGTGGTAGAGCCTGAGCCATGAGTATCGCCTTGGTCGCTATGTGAAGATTAAGGAATTCAATACGACGGAGTACGGCAATGCATAAAAGTAGTTTCTGGCAAAATTCTGTGTACATCTCCTGTGCAGTCATCTATAGTTTATGGTAGGTGTGTGACACACCACCCATGTATAAGTAATGTCCAAATATCTGATCACATCCACCTGTGGGAGGGCCAGCATGCATCACTCCTGGAGGCCCTTTCCAAATGAAAAGCCGCAGTCTTGGATACATTCATGTTTCTTCTCGCCACCAATCGATGTCATTTGTTCTATTGAATCCCATAGCTCACCACATCATGCGACCAGCCAGCAGTAAAATGACATTAGCATTCCCTACTCTATGGAAGTGTCCATTGAATTTAATTCCTGAGTGACTGCTTTTCAGTCCTCAGGCGAGCGGTTCCCATGCGATCGGTTAAAAAGTAATGGAGAGTGGTCATTCTTGAGGAAATGAATGACACATTCGCAAAAGGCCGGCGATACATTCACGTACCAGTACATGGGACTATGCTCCACATAAGATGAGTGAAAGTTTGTCAAGGAAGTCAGGTGGGAAGCCCATTGGGCCATTCGTGCCAGAAACGATGTGAGAAACTTGTGGTGCATTCTCTCCACGATGGGTGGCCTAGAGGGGGGGGGGGGGCTGTTTAAACCCACATTCGCCAGTGACTGCTTTTATGTTGATCTCCCATTCCTCTGTCGTTTGCTACACTGAAATGATTTGTGAGAAGACACTCTTTATGAACACCGCCAGATCCTGAGTGAAGATCTCACACTCCGAATTCAACATTGTAATCGGATGGCAGTCCTCGGTAGTTCACCTTTTTGAAGCCTTGAGAATCAAAATGAGTAGTCCATTACCAAAGGCAGGTGACACGCAAAACAAGGGGGACATTAGATCTTGGTACATGAAGATCCGATGTTTCATCGTTAGCGTTTGGAAAGTCCGATAGGTTTTGAAACACATACCGTGTGGCTTGGGCGACACGTTATGTACGTATTCCATCGCGTCTTTAACGTCGTCTTGCGAAATTTCCGCTAAAAGCGTCGATGCTGCTTTTCTGTTGTGTGTGAGTGACATGTGCTGCGAAACGTCGTTACCATCGTGATCCTCTATAATCTCTTCCTGCAAATGTCGTCGATAACGGTTTCACAGGCATGCACCATGCCTGCCTGGGTCGTTAAAGAGTCGACCACTCAGCAAAATGAGGTCCGTGAATAGCTGTCGTTGGGGTCGATAGCTATCGAATGTGATGCTGTGCAGAGACGGGGTTTCGTCTCTTGCTCTTTTTTGACGTTGCGACCACACAAGGAACATTTCTAATTTTCCCAGTCTAAGACACAATATTTTGGCTTTAATTCAGCCGCATCTTTTTTCAGTCTGGTGGCTGCAGTTGGGATGTGAGTTTTGAAGCATCGGGCAATAACAGTCCGAAGTATGGCGATGCTGTGCAGTGATTTCCTTTCAATATTGTATTAGCAGCCACCGGAACGCCAGTGTTACACACGGCATCCATCTTGGCAACATCAAAAAGAATTGACAGTCTATCCATATAGTCGGGATAAACTGATGGAATTCTCCATCCAGATGTGTGACACATTCACCTCCTACATCAAATGGCTGCTTCATACCTGTTGTGGCTGGAGGGTAACACTACACATGAAGGTTCTATGGTGTGAGAAGCCAAGCAGCCATCGATCGGCATCTGACAACTCTGGCACAAGAAGAAATGGGACATAGGGGTGATCAAGAGAACTGGCAAAGTTGCAGATAAGATATTGTAAGTAGGCTGTTTATGTTTTCTTATTGGCAACGTTACGTAGCGCTCTGTATGAAAATCACTGGCTGTGCTGTGTGCAGCCTGTGGCTAGTTTGCATTGTTGTCTGCCATTGTAGTGTTAGGCAGCGGCAGCTGGATGTGAACAGCGCATAGCGTTGCACAGTTAGAGGTGAGCCGCCAGCAGTGGTGGATGTGAGGAGAGAGATGGCGGAGTTTTGTAATTTGTCATGAACTGCTATATATATTATGACTGTTAAGGTAAATAAATTGTTTGTTCTCTATTAACATCTTTCAATTGCTAACTATCCCTATCAGAAGTTAGTGCCTTCTGTAGTTTGAATCTTTTGTTTAGCTGGCAATATTGGCGCTCGCTGTATTGCAGTAGTTCGAGTAACGAAGATTTTTGTGAGGTAAGTGATTTCTGAAAGGTGTAGTTTAATGTTACTCAGGGCCATTCTTTTGCAGGGATCTTTGATAGTCAGATTGCGTTGCGCTAAATAATATTGTGTGTCAGTTTAAGCACAGTCCTGCATAAATTATTGTAAGGGGACGTTACATATGTCGACCCTTAGCCCAGGATACCTCACTGGAATCTTCTGATTTTTTCTTGTAGTTTGTGTATTTAGTGTAGCTTTTGTTTATTGCTAGCGCGTAATTGTAGAGAGAATCTTCTTTGTAGTTGCAGTCTTTCATTGTTGTACTGTAAAACAGTTGTGGCATGCATGTAGATTTGCACCAAGTATTTCGCAGCTGCAATTAACTAGATATTATTTTCAGTGCTATATTAATGTGTTCTCTTATTTTTGCTCTTCAAATTGTGTTTTTTTGTGTTGTCGTGTGAAATATTGTGACAATATGGCGTGTGAAAAACGTAACACTAGGCTCCAAAGTAAACTGGGAAATAATAGTGACGACGAGCGTAGCTTATCAGCACCACTGGGTAGTGAATTAACAGACATTCGAAGTAGTAATTTGATAACTGTGCATAGGGATATGGAGCGGGCGGCAAATAATGGTGTAGACACTCAAACAGTTAGTGAACAGGGAAGCATTATCGATCGATCGGTCGGCAACAGCTCGCCTCACGAATCCGAAATGATAGGACACAATTTTGCAAATACTGTAGATTCAGGTTTTGCGTCCTCACCGTTTTCTCAATTAAGTCAAGACACATTTTCTGATTGTCAAAATGTGAATGTTGCTGGTGCAAATGCACTGCCGAAAAGCGTAAATGAACAGATTCCAGACACTAATGCATTGTTATTACAATTAATGCAACAAATGGGACAAAATCTTCAAAAGTTAGACACAATGGAACAGAATCTTCAAAAGTTAGACACAATGGAACAAAATCAGAGACAAACACAGCAAAAGCTGCAAAAGTTAGACACAATGGAACAAAATCTTTGGAAGTTAGACACCACACTTGAACAAACACGTGAAGATTTAACTACTGAGTTACATAACATTGAATCGAAATGTCAAAAAGTCTGTAATGACGTAAAAACACAAATTTGTGAGCATTTCCCACCTATTTTTTCGCGTAATGAAAATGCATTACAGAATCACGAAGCAGCCATAAAAGAACTGCAAACTATTGTTCATGAAAATCATGAGACCTTGCAAGCTAAAATTGACTCAGTTGCATCTACCGATTTGGTTACGCAACTGGCAAAAAGTCAGGAAAACTTAAAGAACACAGTAGATTCGATTTCAACACAAATGGACACTCTGAAACTTGGTTCAGAAAAACACACTGAGGAAATGTGTTCACTATCGGAGAAAGTAGCTGAACTTTTGGATCAGGCCACTAACTTATCTACAAAGGTAGATGATGATCTGAATGACACAAGACCCGTAGCCTTCACTGACAAAGAAGTGTATGAACAAATAAGAAAATTCAAACAAAATCAAAATCAAATCAATACACAGTACAAAAGAGAAATCCGGGAAGTACAAGATCAGTTGACACAGGTAATACAAGAATTATGTATTTCAGAGGACACTCGCGCCCCAATACGGGAAGAGGGACATAGAAATACGGAAAAGCTACAAAATAATAACACAGGGCATTTCGGTAATTATGAAAGGAATTGGCAAGGTGCACCGAATTTTGAGATGGAACTGCCGACACGACTTAACAATGACCGATATGTGACTCGCCGACATGATGATTTTGACTATAACCTGTTCATTACTACACGTAAATTCAAAACATTTAAGAATTCTGGCAACGACATTCATCCACAAGCATGGCTCCATCAATTCTCTCATTGTTTTCCTCCCAACTGGTCATTGGAGCACAGATTAGAATTTATGTGTGGCTACTTGGAGAATGAACCAGCTGTAAGAATGCGATCGGTCATTCACGATTGTCACAGTGAAGGAGATTTTTATCATGCCTTCCTCTCAGCATATTGGTCTCAAGCTACACAAGACCGAGTAAAACATGGCATCATAATGATGAAACATTTCGAACAATCTGAATTTTCCAGTCTTGTGAAATATTTTGAAGACATGTTGCACAAGAATCAGTACCTGTCAAACCCATACAGCCCCTCAGAACTCATCCGCATTTGCTTAATCAAACTGCCTGAACATTTACGGCATATTATTTTGGCAGGACGTTGCAAAGGCGACATTGAAGCTTTTCAGGGACTCTTACAAGAATTAGAAATTGACACAGACAGTCGCGGGATGCGAAAACAGGAAAACAATCACTACAGGTCACATCCGTCACAATTCCGTGACGACAGAAACAATAAATGGCCACGACAAGTCTATTCTTACAACGTAAATCGTGACCAAAACAGACACCACCCATATGACAACCACTGGCAGAGTAATAGTTACAGAGAAAGATCGCATTTCCGTAGTAATGAATATGACAGAGACAATCATAGAAACAGACAATTTGGCAACCAGAACAATTATTATCACGGGAAACAGAATAACTTCAGACGCAACGGTCCACCGTGCAGTGATAATTCAGGGACAAATTCTCCACCACTTAACCGACAAGAAAGAAACTACAGGAACTACCGACATGACGACAGACGATGTGATCGTAACGACAGACGTGAATTGCATCAGAACTGGCGGGATTTAAACAGAGCAGAGCCCTCTCGACAAGGCGAATTTGTAGAAGTTAGGTCTCCTAATTCCAGTAACGACGAGCGCCAACAAAGAAACAGACAATGACTCACATCGCAGGCAGCCACTTGCGCTGGCTGGCTCAGGGAAAAATAACATTGACGCTAACCTTGAGAAAAATTCCAGTATTCTTTACCGACGTATACCACATGATAATTGCATTAAAGTTGAAACTCTGTGTACTAGGAAGAGTAAAGGGTTACACCACATTTCACATGTAAAACCGTTTATTGACAGATAATTTGCTTTTTAACTTAGTCTTTGCCATAAAACGTTTCGCTTCACATTACTAGTATGCTTTGTCAGACTTAGAATCTGTTGACATGCAACAATGTTTGAAGTTAAATATCCTGTCAAGAACCAAGAGAACTTATTTAAACAGAAATTACGAATGCATTGTTAATGTGAACGGACGTCACAGTGTTATTGTGAGTGTACATTCTTGCTTGTTAGTTGCACGATTACTTAACGACTATAAGGCTCACATACTTAGAACATTTACCAGTACTGCTAATGAGATTTTAATGCAAAATTTTGGTTTACTTGAAAATACATTCTGAATTAAAGTACTTTCTGAGAGATACCAGATGACACAGTGGTTAGTTTATGTGACAGCCACACGATTATATCACGACGTTACTAATGTGTGACACAATTTACATTGTTGCTTTTGCGGTGTATCTGTTTTATATCGGCACAGTTTTTTCTGAATCCTTCTGGAAAGCAAAACATGTTTTAGTAGTAACTTTTGTGGTATAGCTGCAATGAGACAGCCCTTTCCGTAGCACAACAATACGTTACAGCACAGTAATTTCTTCATAACGGCAATAAGCGTAATAAGTAAGATATCTATACGCAAAGCATTTCACTTTTGTTTATCATGAGGTAAGTACATTGGCTTCTGCAGAACTTAGCTTTTGGAGGACGATAACTACGACACTCCCACAGAGATTATCTTACAGCAAGACGCACATTTAGCGCTACAGGACATGTATTTGAGTGATTAATTTTGTACTTAAAACATTTATTTTTAAAGATTTTTGAATTACAAAGAAAGTTTTTCGTGATACATTTCATTCCATTGCTGTAATCTGTAACACCTGAGGGTATAATTACATTAATCCTCAGGGGGGTGCATGCTTACTTTGTGTACCATGTGTTTGGCAAGCACAAGGAGCCCTAGCTAATATGGTATTTGCTTATACAACTTTACACATCGGTACCATATTTCTCTAACACATAAATTACACAGCTATCTGATCATTTAACTGAGAGAGACAAACTTTTTATTACGTCAGTGACAGATGTTTACGTGATTACACCGCTGGATAACTTCACACTTACGAAATTTTATTTTGTCTGTACTTTGTGAACTGTTCATATTTTTTCGGAACCATTGTGATACTATGAGAGCTTTGAATGATGTATCTGGCATGAGATCATGATTTTTAAAGTACGTTTGAGGTAGATGACACTATTGAAATGAGCAGAGAATTTTTTTTAGGTTTTGAAATTATTGGTGGAAGCTACGACGTTTTTGAGATTTGACTGAGGTGTTATGATGTTATTTTCACGACGACGATGTGTATTATGCTGTTGAGGTATGTTTATGTCAATAAGATGATTCTACCATATATGAGGAATGTGATTACGTGTTTATATGTATATGAATAATGAATAGAAGTTAGGGACTCTTGACTTGTGAAAAAGGATGTTGGAAACCAAGAATCGTACTTTAAGAGTTATGAAATGTGTGTATATGCGTGAATGTATCATAATGCCAGCGAAAATTTTTTTGGACACTGTTATATTCATAGGATTTGTTTCTACACATTTGCAACGTAAATTCTCGACCTGTGAAATTTTTATATGAGACTGTCACTGTAGCGGAAACTGCTGTCGTAAATATTTGCGTAAGAAAGTTAAGTGACCACCTGCACGTGCGTCGTGGGCACACAGCTGTGTCAGACACCTGGAGAACATGCCTTTTCAGATGCTCAGGTAGAAAAGAAAAAAAAAAGGGAGGCCATTATCCTCGCCATTGACATTGCTTTAGAGAAAACATTGCAAATGCGACACCCTCATTACTTGGAAGGATACTTACATCTGCACACCTGATTACGACAAGCGTCTTTCTACGTGAGTTGAGAGAATTTCTACTAACTTTGTAATGTCACATGACTATTGAATGATATTTTTGTGCTTTGCTTTTCGTAGTTGCTTATTTCATTTGATATCTGGTTTCCAGCTGTGTTGCAGCATTGGTTGTATAAAGTAAAATAAAATGCATTTGCTAATGTGAACACTTTCTGTCAACAGATCTATTAAATGATAATTTTGTAATCCACATTCTTTAAAAAAGGAGCACTTGGAAAGGAAAGAACAATAAGAAGGGACTAGTAACAGTAACTGGACACATAATTTTCTTTTCAAGTACATGGTAATATTTTTTTTACAATAAGTTGTTGTGGTGCACCACTTTAATTACATAGACATTAAGATGTGAATATGCATTTCCCTTGTCTGCATTGTTGTCTTCAGTGTAATGTTTTTTTGCTTGAGCTATGTCATGTTTAGATATAAGTTGCTGCTGCTGTTTGCCAGGCATAGTGTTACTGAATTTGACGTTGTATTACGCTGTTAAGCCAGTTTTACTACTAATTTATTTTCATTGTATGCTGCACATTGCCTTATATTAGTTGTAATATTACAATTGCTTTGCTAATTTCTTAATGCTGCTTGCTTCGCAAATCTGCGTTTTTTTCATTGCTGTTTATATTAATTGTTTTATGTGATGCTGCATTGCCTCGTCGACTTAGTTTAGCATCTGAGCTCAGTAGATTTAAGTTAGCTTAAGAGGGGTAGACTATATAAGAAACTGACTATGGAGAATAGGTAAAGAATGCATTGCGACGTTATATGAAAAAGATTTGGGCCAAAATGAGTATTGTACAATGAGAAACAATTATTTTGAAAGAAATATGAATAGAATACAGGAAGGAGGTATAGATAGGACTTTTTGGGAATAATGATGAATGAAGGGAGATCTCCAGGAAGCAAAGAAAGTTTTGTTTGCAAAATACTGCAATGAAACAAACCCTGTCCTTTCCTTTTGTGTTATCCCACTATGTGTTTGTGTACTATTGTGTATTTGTGCTTTTCCTGTCTTTATGTGTTTAGCTAATAAGATTTATATTGTAGAAATTTTCTAGTACTAAGCTACATTCACTATGATGAGGAATACTGTTATCCTCAAATATACTTTGCATTAATAATATGGTATTTTCTTTGTAAAGATGTTTAGACATTATGTATTCTGTTCTGTTTTAATGCTCATGTGTGAAGTTGATGTTTCGAAAGTGATTCTGATCTTTTATTTTTGTACTCATGTCATAATTCCTGTAACACTGATGTATATGTTTATTTCTATTCTGTTGTAAAGCCTGTACTACAAATGTTATCTGTATTGTTATGTTTTTAATGATGTATTTTGTACCATTGTAATTGTATTCTCATGTTGTAATATTGTAATTGACACCAGTTAATCAAATTAAGTAACTTGTACGTTACATTTCACTGCACACATTTCTGTTGGTCATAGTATATGGACAATATGTGAGAAGTAGGGACTGTTAGTGTTTGCACGTGTGTTAATAATTCAGCAAGGGACTGGATAACAGCATTGCTGGTTCTAAGGAAAACTCCAAAAAGTTTGTGAGTGCACAAGTGGTGGTTATGAACTTGCTATATTATCCGCAAGACTCTTCAATGGTGATTGTGCACCTGCACAGTCACAACAGATGGCTGCTGGCCATCTCTACAAGGACTACAGTGGGTCTGCATCTATGATGACCCACCAATACCATTATTTCTACAAGGACTACAGTGGGTCTACACCTTTGCTGACTCACCAGTACCATTATCTCTACAAGGACTACAGTGGGTCTGCTCTGTGATGACCTACCTACCAATCTTCTTCAAAACGTCGAATGACTCTGCTGTGGGTTTGCTCTGTTGTGGCCCATTACCTGTCTGCATGTCAAGAGTCAGCACAGTCTTTCCGTTGGAAGGACAACACTACTTCTTCACGACTGCATGGATATCCACTACTTTCGTGTGCATTGTCTTTTACTGCTCAGATTTTGAAAAAAAAAAACACTGAAATTTTACTGTGATGAACAATCTGGACTGTCTTTATGGACTGTAAGAAAATTTTAGCTTTTGACCAGCATTGTATAAATAAGTGTGTGAATTTGATATCTTTGTTATTGTAATTATGATAAATTTTTCAAATCATTATTGGCCACTGCCCAAAAATATTTTGTAAAATTTTTTGTGGGGAGCATGGGGGCTATGTAAGTAGGCTGTCTATGTTTTCTTATTGGCAACGTTACGTAGCGCTCTGTATGAAAATCACTGGCTGTACTGTGTGCAGCCTGTGGCTAGTTTGCATTGTTGTCTGCCATTGTAGTGTTAGGCAGCGGCAGCTGGATGTGAACAGCGCGTAGCGTTGCACAGTTAGAGGTGAGTCGCCAGCAGTGGTGGATGTGAGGAGAGAGATGGCGGAGTTTTGTAATTTGTCATGAACTGCTATATATATTATGACTGTTAAGGTAAATAAATTGTTTGTTCTCTATTAACATCTTTCAATTGCTAACTATCCCTATCAGAAGTTAGTGCCTTCTGTAGTTTGAATCTTTTATTTAGCTGGCAATAGTGGCGCTCGCTGTATTGCAGTAGTTCGAGTAACGAAGATTTTTGTGAGGTAAGTGATTTCTGAAAGGTGTAGTTTAATGTTACTCAGGGCCATTCTTTTGCAGGGATCTTTGATAGTCAGACTGCGTCGCGCTAAATAATATTGTGTGTCAGTTTAAGCACAGTCCTGTATAAATTATTCTAAGGGGACGTTACAATATGTGTATCCAGGGTGCTCAAATTGCACTTCTTCCCAAATATCAATGGGAAGCAGGTCTCACACCAGTATCCAAAACTATTCGCAAGACGTGACATGTGGGTCCTGGTCTTTACAGTGGAGCACACAATTAATGTCACCGCCAGAGATATATTGATCCTGACAGTCAAGACAGAGAGAAGTGACGCCCTCTGAGTAGACTGAACAGATCTGTCATCTCTTGCTTGTTTTTAATAAGTATGAAAGATAGAAATACACGTCCCCAGCGTCATGACTGACAGCGCCCTGGCAGTTTCAATGTCATCATGCAGTTGAATCGCCATACTGTTCCGGTCTGATCACCCAGTATCGTATGTGTGACATAACCCCAGAAGCCACGAAGGGATGCAATGCACATTTCTTGCAACGACGCAATGTCAATATCTGACACACGAATCATCCATCGCAGCAGATGGATCTTTACCATTGTTCCAAGACTGTTAAGATTGATTGTGGCGATAGGATAAACATGTCGCCGAACTGTGGAAGCCATGTTATTGATTAGGTCGGCAATGTCTACTGAGCATCAAGTTATTACGGCAACTGTGGGCACCCGCAGCACCTTGCCTGGAACCGTTCTTAAAGTGCCAGTACCACCAGCGCGTGTCATCTTGTCATCCCCACACCACTGACCACAGAACAAGAACGTATTCCATTGTCTCCTCAGCCCACAGGATGGGTACCCTCATTCCAGCACATGGGGGTCAGCAAACGTCTCACGTATCAATCTATGTTCGCTCAGCTGCAAGGACATGTGTCCCATTGTGTGTTCCCACACTGCAGCTGGCAGCGGCTGCCTCTTTGAGAGCATTGTTCTGGCGGCCTGAGAAGTTCTCTGGTAGGTGGTTTTGAAGCTGCCCTGCAGCTCAGGTTACAGTACTTTCGTGATCAATTCATCGAGGAGTGTCTTTCTGTGTCAGATGAAGGTAGTGACTCACAAAGCTCTGTCAGAAAGGTCGCAGTTATGAAACTCATCACCTCTCGACGGAGGTGGCGTCGTCGTTGTGAATTATACGACACTTACAAGTGGCTTTTCATCTTCCCAGTGCATCAGAGGATGCTGCGACGGGTCTTTAGGGAGTGTCAGATGACCTGGTGAAGTGGAGATAGTCGTGGTGGCTGAAACGTAAGTCACAGGAAGCAGTGGCAAGTGCTACAGTGGATCCATTTCCACCAGCGATACTTGCGAGATCCTGCAGTGGATGCCTTCTAATTGGAAGTGCGGCTCTTTCCTACATCCAGAGTAGCTTTTTAGTTGTCCGTCGTAAATGACGATGTAGTGAGATGTCGGAAGATGTATTTTAAGTTCACTTCAGGCCTGTCGGACTCCATTTACGATAAGGTATGTTCGGAATTACGTTCATCTTCCCTCGAGATGACTATCTAAAATGCCAGATGGGCGAAATGTCGACTCGGCGTCTTCTGCTAGGAGTTCAAATGGAAGTTCGAGTATCCTCCTTGTGCAGAGCATGACTGACGCCCACAGTACCTACACTGCCATCAGTGTGGCAGACGCAGAGACCCTGTTTCTTCTCCCAAAGAGTCTGTCCATTTTATGTTTGTGATGATCTTTTATATAGACTATACTACTGAAGAGAGATAAATATATACTGATGATGTAAATCACCTGGATATTGTCCTTTCCTTGTAAAAATCTTTCTATTTTGAATGCTTTTCGTCGAGCGCATTCGCTTGGGTACGGAAACGTGAGCGTTGATCTTTATTGCTTTCCCATGTTGATCTATATGCTTAAACTACCGCACACGTAACAGCCGACTATTGAATGTACATCACGAGCATACCTTTCGCTATGAGGAAATAAACAGCACATGCGAACCGCTGCACTGACATAGGGAAACGGTACCACTTTGGCTCGAGAGGCCTTACCACAAACACATTCAAAATTAAGTATGTCCCCGTCCTTGGTTCCCATAGTACATGCATAATAATCTGATTCCCACACGAGGAAACTCTCAGAGGAGAGTCTTGCAGGCAGGGCGTTTGTCGATGAAGCGCTGGTCTTCCTACGGCGAAGTAAGGAATTCCCATTGTTAAAAGTTATAATTGATGATTTTTGTTTTACTGCATGTGAGCACTTAAATGAAGAAATTTCACGACCTACACGGCTTCGAGGACACTTTCATTTCTTGGCCACGATTTGATGGTCGATATTCATCTGTGGGGGCTAACGTCGAACGTTGAAAATTACAGATGGCAACTTTGAATTGGAAATCTCTTACTGACAAAATTCAGGGTGCCGTACTGGAACACGAACGGCACTCGCTTGCTACTTTTAAGATAGCACACAGACTGGATACGTAATTTTGTGTATTGCATCGCACAGAACATCCCTCTTCTCGAAGTAGTAGCGAAGAAATTGAGGCAACTGTCCCACTCGTCCTTTAATTTTTGTTTTCTTATTGATATTTTTTCACAAAAGATCGTATTGTTTCGCATATATGGAATATGAGGGATAGCAAGGTGAAGTCCCGCGTGTGTTTGCGTGGGCTTTAGTAGGATTTCTGAAGTTTTTTTGAAGAAAAAATCGAAGGATAGAATCAAGGTAGTGCTTGCTTTCATAATTGCAAAAAAAGTTTTTCGTGCATGTCTTGTGATGCAAAATTGGCGTAATTAAAAATTAAATAAAATGAAGTGGCAAGGAGATAACAAACCCACTCAGTTGTCTAATTATTTCACCGCATTACGTCTGTCTACTAAGAGTAGCATTCTTATGGAAGTTACAAAAATAATCCGTCTGAGGGATCGCGGCTTCGTGCCAAGACCAGACAATCTGCGTTCGGGAGTTCCCCCTCTATGCAGCGGGCAATGGCCACCGAGCACTGACCGCGCAGCGCCAGGTCTACTGCGTGCGTTTCTGCACTCGCATTGGCCAGCACCAAATTATTTAATACTGTATGTTATTTAGTACTGTAGTTTTCAGCCCGAAATATTTTCGAAAGGCCGAGTGAAAACCGTGCCGTAAAAACAGTGTCAGACCCTTGTTCATGCAGCATATGACTTGAAGCTTATGAAGTGTGTAATTTATTATCCCAGGCAACACATATCCGACAAAAGTAGATTTATGCACACGTACGCGCCAATTTTGCTTTGGTTGTGGTTACCCAGATGCCATACCTGTATATTACAACTGCATTATTTTTTAATTTGACGCTTTAGCCTTGTACTTCTGATAAAATGTTGACTATTCGAAGCTTATGAAGTGCGTTGTTTAAGCGTCAGACAATGTAGTGGAAAACGGGAAAAAATTGATATGGATACTTTGTTTAATTCTGACAGATTTTCGTCATATATTTGACGTCATAAATTGTTACTTTATTGACCGTATCGCTCGTAGAGATGTACCGCATAAGAATCTAAACAGGTGAACATTATGGAATTAGAAGAAAAAGGGCGATGAGTGGTAACTCGCGGATAAATTCTGTTGCGAAGCCAGCAGAGTGCAGCAGGCGATATAGTAGACTACTGTAGCCACGCGTTATCCAGAACTTTTGATTGTTCTCTTCTAATGACACTGTAGGTAACAAATATAGCTGTGATGGACGCGGCACGACAAAGTAATTGGTTACACAAAACACTTACTTGTTGTCACCTTGTACATAACACTGCGTTTTGTGGACTAAAATTGGCTGTATGTTCTTAGGGCTCAATCTTCATTTTCTTTTTACGGAGTTAAGATATAGTGGTTCAAGTTCCTATGTGATCATAATGATATATGCTCTTAAAAGGGTTTGACATAAATCCTGCATTATTTCCGTTAAAATGGAACAGCTAATTTCGTTCCCGATCCCCTCAATGAAACTTTTGGTTCGTCTCAGATAACTTTGTAGTTGACGGACGGTTGTCGCTAATCTTCCTTGTCTTCTTTTTTTCCCAACATTGCTCATTGACTGCAAGTATCGCACAATGGTTAAATAGTCGTGTACGCTGACGAAGAGCGCAATTGAAAGTTATAAAAAACATACGTCATCAAAGCCCGTTGCTCTTCCCCCATGCGCGGAATACTTCACATCGAAATGATACTACTCTAAATGGGAGTATTGTCTTCTCACACGATTAATTTAATGCTATTCACCGTACACACAACACTAGCTTATTCAAGCCGCACAACTGCATTTACCCTGGCACTAAATCCAAAGAAACCAAAACGTCTCGAATCACAGACTTTTCCTCTTTCATATTCCGAATTTTAACGCTTAAACAGGGCTCCTGAATATTTTCATACATATAACATTCAACAAATCGCCCAAGATATTATTCTAAAACATCAAATAAAAAGTGGCGTTTCATAAATACGCAAATAGCAACCAGGTTGTCAATTTCCTTATAAAATGTCTACGAACATATGCGCCGATTTCAGTTTTTGCCTGCAGTGGTACATACCATACTTCAGCATACCATGAGTCGTATGCTGCATGGAGAGTGTCCACCACGCCTTTGTTGCTACACAGTGTTCACTCGGTCTACTGAAGATCTTCCGCGCCGCAAACTAATGTGAACCACACTGAGGTGACAAAAAGTCACGGGACAGCGATAAACACGTGTACAGATGGCGACAGTATAGCGCACACAAGGTACAAAAGGGCAGGTCACTGGCCGATCTGTCACTTGTACTCAAGTGGTCCATGTGAAACGGTTTATGGCGTGTTTACGGCACACACGATGGGAAATAAGTGACCTTGAACGCGGAATGGTAGTTGGAGCAAGACGGAGGAGACATCCCATTTCGGAAATCGTTAGGGAATTCAATATTCCCAGATCCGCAGTGTGAAGAGTGTGCTGAGAGTACCAGATTTCAGGAATTATCTCTCACAATGGACTATGCAGAGGCCGAAGGCTTCATTTGACGACAGAGAGCACCGGTGTATGAGTAGAGTTTTCAGTGCTACGGTATAAACAACAGTGTGTGAAATAACCGCAGCCACAGAAATTAACACAAAACGTACGACGAACGTATCCGTTACGATAGTACGGTAAATCTGGTGTTCATGGGCTATGGCAGCAGACGACGGACACGAATACCTCTGCTAACAGCACAACGCCTTCAGCGACTGTGACTATGTCAGTTCTACCTACACGACTGGAAAACCGTGGCTTGGTCACGTGAGTGCCTATTTCAGTTGGTAAGAGTTGATAGGACGGTCCAAATGTGACACAGACCCCACGAAGCCGAGGGCCTAAATTGCTAAGAGGGCACTGTGCAAGCTGCTGTTGGCTCCGTGGCGGTATGGTCTGTGTTTATATGCAGTGGACAGGGTCCTGTAGTCCAACTGAACTGATCATGGACTGGAGATCGTTACTGGCGTCTACTTGGAGACAGTTTCCACCCATTCATAGACTTCATGTTCTCAAACAACGATGGGATTCTTATGGATGTCAATGTGCCCAAGTCACCGGAGCACAATTTTTCGCGATTCGTTTGAAGAACATTCTGGACAATTCACACATATAAATTGCCCACCCAGATCGCCCAACATCTATCCCATGGAATGTTTATGGGACACAGTGGAGATGTCAGTTCGTGCACAAAATCTTGCACCGCCGACACTTTTGCTATTATCGACTGGTATAGTTGCAGCATGGCTCAGTTTTTCAACAGGGGATTTGTTGAGTCTGTGGCACGACTTGCTGCATTACTTTCGTCACCTCATAATAAATAACACATAAATTAAATGATGAACGAAAGTAGCCGGCGTCTTTTGGGAAAGAGGAAGGTGCAATGAAAGAAATAAACTGGATGTAAGAATGGGAAATTACTGGGCGCGAACAAAGTCAGGATGTTTGTTATCGGTTCGAATGGAGACGGCAGTGTGCGTACGATTCTTGATGCCAGAAAGTTAAATGAGATTGTAGTAACTGAAACTGAGCCCTGGTCGTGTTTACAAACTAAGCAAAAACTTAACACATTAAAATAACTATCAGAACGTGCATCTCAGAAATCGAGGAAATATAGATTTACATTATAATTTTTGTTAGTATCGTTTGGTTTCAAGATATCAGTTTTGTCCATTTGTGAGGACAACGGAGCAGAGATTTTGATTAGAATAAATGTGTCATTTGATTATTGACACCTAGGACGTTATTCTGAGGATATCCGCTTGCGTGGAACAATACGAACTGATGGAAAACGTCTTAGTGGTTATCAAATCAGTGGTATGAAATGAAAGTTATGTGAGGCATTATCTGTTAGGAGTGAATTGTATTTTCGTGACACGTCTCTAGTGCTCAGAGGATAGCTCAGAGGGACTGAGTTTATGGCTATAAAGCCGTTCCATAGTTCCAGCAATGAAAGGCTATTATGGGCACTGTTGCATTTATTTTGTTCCTATAGGAGATCCGTGCCATTACAATCTTTTGTGGCCGATGAGTGGATCGACCACAATAAAAAACATCGTATGGGTATGGACAGGGGAGAGAGATTAGCAGAGGCTAACGGGTGAATTAGTCCAGAGAAGTTTTCTGTATCATCCACGCATCTCACAGCCATTTTCCATGTATACTGATGCATGTGGTTATGGGACAGCTCTGGAAATTTTGACAAATAGACGTTGAAGATCAGTAACCAGTAAATTTTGGATTGGGCGTGGTTGTGCAGAGAAATAATAATTTTGGAAATTGAAGAAGGCTACACAACAAAGAAAAGGAAAGTGATATGGGAGGGACTTTCTTAAATAGTCTCTAGTGACGAATTTATTTAAAAATAACTGTGCAAAGTTGGAAAGAATATCCACAATTGAGTGACTGCTTCACTATCAACTCCCCAGACATACCAATGTGGTAAACTACCATTTAATGCACTAAAGTTATGGGTAATGCATGGCGATGAAAGAGCAAATAAAAGTTACATTATTTAGAACAGCACTAACCTTCACCTAACAGTTTCTGAAAGACATTCCACTTGCTATAAAAATTTATGGAGTGTAATAGTTCAAACAGTAGCGCTCTCGAGCTGTAAGGTAGCCCTTGTAAATGCAAATCTCGTGATTGAATGCAATGACGTGAGACACACTGCTGAAGTGTACGATGCTCAGTACGATGTAAAACGAAAGTAATGTTATTAATAGTACTAGTATAAAGTCATTTCCTCCAAGATGTGACTCCTCCTTTTTTAACATTGTTATAAGTGTAAAGTAAAAGAAATGTATGCCAAATGATGGATTAAGCTTCCAAGTGAATAAGTGTAATATTAATTACTTATTGTGTGTGGCATAAGAAAGTAATGAGTTGCCTGCACCGCCAGTGTAGAATATAAAGTTACGAGTTGCAGTAACTTAATTATTGATTAAGGTGTGTGTTAACCAACAACTGAGCAAGTGTCAGTATACGAATACATGCGTTCATGTGAATGTGATTCTACAAGATTTGTTGTGTTGGCGCAAGTGCTGTAGCACCGTAAAGTTGGATAAGTTTATTTCAGCAAAACAGCAAATACTTAAAGATTGAAAATCTGACGACGATTCTTCAACGTTCTTTGGAATGCTACGTAAATTTTACTCAACTAAGCAATAAAGTTGTCTTCACTTAACAATAATAATAGAATAAAGAAATCCGTGTGATAGCTGACATACAATATTTTTATGTGGATAGCCGGAGAAGTTCTTCAGATATGTTAGGGAACCCCAGCGAGGTCTGTTCTAATGTCTGTAGCCTCGAACGTGAGATACACTTCGGGAATTGACAGATCGGGTTGCAATCGCAAATGGGTAGGGAAGAGGAAGGAGGAATTCCAATTGCTGATATGGTAAAAATCCCCTTAGCCCCCTCTCTCAATCTTATTTTTCTACCTCTCCTTCTTTGTACAAACAGCCATTCCGAAATTGTTTAAAAAACAAAGCGTAACGAACGACCCAAAAACATTTCAAAACAGTTTCCTTCGAGTCTGTTATTGACCACAAGCGACGTTTATCATGATGTTGACTTACGATTCTAGCATAATTGTTGGTCACACACACACAACAAATGCAATATAATTGTACAAAACTGGTGGCGTAGATAATTACAGTGTTCCATGTGTAGTATCGACAGAACACAGGCGAGTGTTGTGAGGATGTATATTAGGTTGTCTCGAAAGTTCGTTCGCATTTCGTGACAGTGGAATCACACAGAACGCGTGAGAACACACTTCCCTGCACACAGCTACGGCAGAGAGTTTGCCAGTTCGTCACCTCATACACTTCACACACAAGATCGGATACAACATAACCAAAGAACAGATCGATATTGTAAACAAACTATTAATTTCATGCAGGATACATCACTGTTTTCGAAAATATATTGCCTTTTCCCCGATAATTTGTAAATGCCTTTTTTCGAAAATGTTGTTGTTTTTGAGGACTGTAGTTCTCGAATGAGTTGACCTATTAGCCATTGAGGAAATTCTGCAGGGAACGGTGTAGATGAAAGTCGGAAGAGGCAATGTCCAGAAATTAAGGTGGTTGGGCAACACATCCCAAACAAAGGAACTCAGCTTTTGATGGGCCACGATAGAGATATGTGATCTGTCAATGGTGTGGTGAAAGATGACATCGTGTCCAAATTCCGGTCATTCAATGGCAGCCTAGCGACAATCAATCAGCGAACACTAGATCTCTGAAGTGATAGTATAATTCAGACGAAGTTCGTAATACAAGACATCTTTGTAATCCCACCAGGCGTATAGCAAAATGTTTCCGAGAAGCATCCCTGGCTTAGGACCCGATAGTGGTGGCTGCCATGTCTCGCGCCACGATTTATTCTTCCGGGCGTTGTTGTACACGATCCACATTCCATCTTCAATTACCAGTCATTAACGAAAAGGAGCATTGTGACTGCGTCTCAGTAAGAAGACACAGACGGACACGCTCTGAATCAAATTTGCTTCTCTCAGTTCATGAGGAACCCACGCATCGCGAATATTTACTAACCCAGCTTCAAGTTCCTGGCTGCAGCAGCACGACCGTCATGGAGCTCCAGTGCCGACATCCGCGTTGTCATTTGTGGATTATTGACTATCATATCATTAAGCCACCCCACGTTGGCTGACCAGATCGGATGTTGGTCTATTAGGGACAAATTCCACGTTGCAGTCGACTAAACCACTTCTGACTTGCTCGAGCCATTAGTACATCTATCCATTATACAGCACAATTCTTCTCCCTGCACTATGAGGCGGTTTTACCTATACGATAGTAAAACAGCGTAAGATAGTGCTAACGTCCATTCCTGCTTTTCGTAGCTTGTAAAGACACATTCATGCTGTTTCATCCAACCTCAGGCAAAAATTCACATTGACATATCCAATAGTTGTTGATCCTTCTTGAGTTTACCTATTTTTTACAGATGGATGATACACAAGATATTTAGATGTCTCAACGATACTTAAATGCCGGCCGCGGTGGTCTAGCGGTTCTGGCGCTGCAGTCCGGAACCGCGGGACTGCTACGGTCGCGGGTTCGAATCCTGCCTCGGGCATGGGTGTGTGTGATGTCCTTAGGTTAGTTAGGTTTAAGTAGTTCTAAGTTCTAGGGGACTTATGACCTAAGATGTTGAGTCCCATAGTGCTCAGAGCCATTTGAGCCAATTTGATACTTAAATCTTATAGTTTGGGATTTGTATTCGGTTACACATGCCGTCGGAAGTCCACTCTCCACACAAATACCAGATACTAACTGTGCTAAAAGTCACGGAGCAACTACATTTATAATGTTTTGTTAAGTGTCACACTTAAACATATATTTAAAGTACAGACAATGTAGATGAACACCCGTGAATATTAAGATAGGGCGGCATCGATAGATATGGGTATAGCACTCACTACCAGTTACTTATAAAAGCAGTACGAATCGTATATATTCATGGAATCGTGAGTTGGCAGAGAGGCAGGAGTGTTAAATGGAACTGACATGCCGAATATTTATCAAGTGTCCGGTATCACTGCGTTCACATCGATTGTACAATAGATGTTCATCTGCAATATAAACATTGCTAATTACAATGATCATACGCTCTGCATTTGAGACTACTGCAACTATAATGTCCCTGGCGATAGCATGGTTTTGAAATTGCTCTCCTTCAGTAGGTTTGTGTGATGCCACTTCTTTTACTGCCTATGTCATTCTGGTTAAAAGAAAATGGAACCATCTTTCGTCTATGAATTTTTTTTCCCAGAATAGCCTCTCCCTCCTAACCAAAGCGCTGCATCAGTTGGGACGCAGTTCTTTTCCTTGTCTCTTTATTCTGGTGGGGTAAAGATCTTCGTAATCAAGCTGTGCAAACATATAAGTATCCCAGTTGTTGAGTAATCGTTATCACGCTGCCTTTACTGAGAGAGGAATCCAACTTCTAACAAAGGTGATATCCGCTATTGCATCACCGTACACAGTTGTCAGAGTTTCGTGTATACAAATGGGCATTTTACGGTACACAGTAGTCAGTGTTTCTTGAATACGAATGGGCGTTTCGCCTTCTGCATTCAAATACTCTGTCAGACAACGTGCATAATACGGACATGTATGACAGCCATTTTGCAAGCGACTACAGTGTAGGCATCTGCTGACGCAGGAAGTTACTATGGCAGTAGTTTGGAAAAAAATGTAATGGCGCAACATTAATTAGTTCACTTCCTAAACAGTATTCAAAGAGGACAAAGCAGGTAGCATTAATTCTAGAATGACCTAATAATTTATACCTCAGTGCTTAATGATAAAAAATTCTACCTCTCTTATATAAAAATCGACAATATTCTTGTAATCACATTTAGTGGTTCTGAACATCACCGTGTTCAGTACGCATGAAATATGAATAGTATCGTATCGCGTCACCGAAAATTTTATATTTTATTAAGTCACACAACGCATTTCGGATCCAGTGTGCCCATTAACGTTTTACCTAACCTTTTGTTGAGCCCTTCACTCAATCTAACCCGTTGTTTTATTGGCATACATGTAATGGTTCCATTGCCGTGCAACCATCTTATCTGTAGGCTTCCTCTTATCAAATTTCAATTATGGTGCGAATGTTTAAATGATTCAGTCCTTTCCTACTGTTACAGGCCATTAATAATAGATACCCTGTGCTTTGTATTAATCTTATTACGAGCCAGAGAGCTATTTTACTGGTTGCTGTTATTAAAGGACTTTCTCAGGACATCAATTGTATTTTTGTAAAACAGAGAGATATTTTGTACAATACAGGATAGTCAGGAACACTGTTTCCAAAAGTATGTGGACATTTCGATTTTGAATCCCATTGCGACTTCACTAGATTGTTTGTAGGCTTGCGTAGTTATACTTCTTAAGTCTACAGATACAATGAGCACCGCCTTTCTCTGTAATCAGAAAACTACTCATTATTTAACATTAGGAGATTTTTTGCTGTGTGCTTACCTACTACTTTTCTTTAGAATATATAGCTACTGATGTTTACCACCATTGAGCGTATGTTAAGTATGTGACTCGGTGAATATCACGTTAATCACCTGTGTTAAGATCACATATTCACCTGTATACAGGGTCATAGATTGTCGTATAGCGTAACACATCAAGACGTTACTTAGGATAGCAGCTTATTCATTCAATTCAGCGCACTGCTTGAGACGTGTGCTTTTCACCGAGATGATGTGAAATGTGGGTTTCTTTTGTGAGAGGATTACATGTTAAACTTATAAATTCTCAATTTAAACGATATCGAAGGAGATGAAAATTAGTGGAAAACTTCCAGAAGTGTCCTGTCAGACTATTTTAGTATCTGTAATGTCAGCAAACGTTGATTGCTTATGGTGCAATTGCACAGCATTTAAATCTACGCACACATCTTCTCCTATAACCCACAAATAGAGCATCATATGAGATGACCTAAATGATGCTTTTTAATAAGTGCCAGATAGTAGCGTTATAAAATAGAATTACACATGTAAAGTGCTAATTTAAACGGCTATTTTTTTAAATTACTGAAATAACTGTCAGTAGCGGAAGGTGCCCGTTGATTCAAGCTTTGTGGTTTTATGCAGGTGTATAGCTGTATGCTCGAGCAGATGAAGTGACTAACAATTCGTCTGATTGTGTAATAAACCAAACTGGTTTCTGACTACTATATGATGTGTTGTGTTTAGCCCATATGTTGTGCAATATCATGCCCACTCGTGAGGCGATTTTTGTGAAGAGACAGAACTGCAGGCAAGTTTTGCGGAGATTTTTGACGGATCCTATCTGCCGATATCAAGCGTGCCGTTTTCGACTAACATGCAGGCCCCGTCTGTGGGTTCCGAGCCCAGGTCTTGAACCATAGTGTGTATGTTACTTCGGAGGATTTTCGTGATTTATCCGGGATGCCAGGACTGTGCTGCCTGCTCAACACACCAGATATCACAGGCGACATATTTCTGTAGTTTCGACTATGTGTCGTAGAAAGTAATGTGTACAGTGCAGCGCTTGTAGGCATTTTTTCTTATGGTGAATTTTTGGATTTTGTAACTATTTATGAAAGCTGAGGCGAAGTTAGTATGCACGACAAAAGGAAGAAATTTGGGGCAGACACCGGCGACTTACACGCCATGTGCTCATACATTTCTCAAAAGAAATATCGGTCAGTGGATTGCCGAATATCAGAACACTGCCACATGGGTCTGACTCAGAAACGTGGGAAGTCCTTTGAGATTATTGAAATGTCGATATGCTAGGGAGACAGTGCTCTTGATCCTTTGTCAAGTAGAGTAACTTCAAATACCGGTAAAATAATGGTCGTAACACAGTTAAGGGAGATACAATAACGAACAGAGTGCAAAATATTTTAATTGACTCTCGCCGACGAGTTTGATTGTATAAGGAGTGATCAAAGGAGTGATAAAAAAATTGCGTTTATGGGCGTTTCCATTTGAGTGTAGCGGGGCTTCAGTGCACATTTGTAAACACTAACATGTAGGCAACGAATCTGTGTAGGATTCGTGTCTTCCCGAAGAGCACGCCGTAAATGCACAATGTGAATTATGTCGACTTTACTACCAAACGCATCCAAACAGAGTAAATGCGATGTTATTCTTTTCATAGCTGCCGAAACCAACGCTCGCAGACACTCTTCGGAGAATGAACAACACTTCATCCGTCGCCCCTCGTCCTAAGAAGTTCAAGGGTAAGCAATTTTTTGTTTTGGTTACGGATGCCCATTGCTTGAAGATTTTACTGACCCTGGTGTCTTAACCATTGGGGAACAGTAATGCGCAAAAACTGGAGAAATGACGGCGCGTTATTAACACGAAATATCCGCAAAAATTGCGTGATTGACTGTTGTGGCTTAATGATGACACACATCTCAATATCGCAAATGTCGTAACGCAGAATTTTTGGTGTTGTGGGGTTTCCTACCGTTGGGTTTCCTACAAGCAGTGGCGCACTAAATCTGTCAGAGGCCCGGGCTGGCAAAACAAATTGAGGCACCCCTTGCTGCCCCCTCCCACCCTCCTCACCACACAGAAGTTCTAGGAGAGTTTCAAACGCAAACGGAAGGAAGTCCCACATTGCTTATCATCTTCATTTTGTGTCGTGATAATTTACAAGGTATAACGCTATTTTACATAACACTGAAAGTGACTGCTCTCGTAATCTCGTTGCTCTTATTTAATATCTGTGTTGCCCCTAATACGACAGAATTCA
Source organism: Schistocerca cancellata (assembly GCF_023864275.1). Lineage (NCBI taxonomy): Eukaryota > Metazoa > Arthropoda > Insecta > Orthoptera > Acrididae > Schistocerca > Schistocerca cancellata. The sequence continues at coordinate 369,885,340 of NC_064634.1, forward strand.
TTACATGATTTCTGTTGTTCGAATCTATTATTTATGTTTCGCAACAAAGTCGCCATAAAGCGAGCGGGGTGTATAAAAAGGAATCTCTATTTCCCAGACCAGTGCGTTGTGGAGCGTACTTTACTTACGGATTTCAAAAAAAGCCACTGTGTTGCTCCGATCTTGATGAAATTTTGTACATTAGATCTTGAAAACAAGTGGAACCTCACCGTCTACGTGAAATTTCATACGGTGTATTGCGGAGGGTACCTTACAACAGAGTTCTACACCGTTCGACTGATAGCTTGTGAGTTGGCTCATGTATGTATGTTTTCGTGGTGAAGGCATTTATACAAATCAACGTATACTGGATGGTGGAGGGATAGCCTACCTTTAAATAAATTCAATATCGTTTCGTCAGTCACCTTGAAAGTTGGCAGATATACGTATTTTTTCATAGGTGGGAAAAGAGGAGATGGTATGACGGAGGCGGAGGAGGAGATATACGGAGAGAGGAGAACGTGATGGAGTCGGGGAGGGGGGAGGAGGTTGGATGGTTCAAATGGCTCTGAGCACTATGAAACTTAACTTCTGAGGTCATCAGTCCCCTAGAACTTAGAACTACTTAAACCTAACTAACCTAAGGACTTCACACACATCCATGCCCGATGCAGGATTCGAACCTGGGACCGTAGCGGTCACGCTGTTCCAGACTGTAGCCCCCAGAACTGCTTCGCCACTCGGCTGGCGGAGCGGAGGTGCATCCAGAGAAGTGAGAGAAACAGATTAAGAGAGAGGGAGCAGCAAGTAAACAGAGAGAGCAAAGGTGGTGAATTACTAATGGAATACTGTAATTAATACATAAATTAGGGGTGTTATTGTGAATTGGATGTACTATTAAAAAAAGCGAAGGAGGGGGTGGGCAGAGACGGAAAGATAGATGGAGAAGGAGAGGAGGATAGAGAGGAGGAGGAAGTGTTGTGAGAGAGGAGTGCAGATGGAGGAGATGGAAAGAGAGACGGATGGGCGGAAGGAGGAGGTGGATAGAGAGACGAGATAGGACTAAATGGACAACAGAGATGAGGGATTAGGGGATGAACTGACATAAAAGTGGGGTTAATAAATATCCGGGCAACGACAGGTTTACTGTTAGTAATTAGATAAAGATTTACGCGACAATGGACGTGTTAATCTGAAAGGAACTACAGAATATTTTCCTATGGTTAGATGCGGCGTATAAAGTCTCGATAACTAGAGTGTTGTTCTTGATGTCTACAGATGATAAAATTCGTGCTTAATATAGATGACTCCACCAAAGTTCATCTAGTTGGAATTTCATCTATATAAAATGAACTACATAATAATCAGCTGAAAAATTCTCCTGTTGGAGCACAATAAAGGCAAATATGATCATGTTTAAAAGACTCTGACAGAAAATTGGGCAATCAGCTGAGTCCTCACACCTCCTACCTCACCAAAAATTCTGGAATCTTCACAGGACGAGTGACCATGTTATATATTAAATTTCCCAAATAAAATTTCAGTTTTGTTGAGCTAAAAATTCAATAAATAGCAGATTTTGTATTAGAACTTTAGAAATACCGTTAAAAGCGTACTTTTGTGAATGAGGTTCGCCAAATACAAATAATTTGTTTCGTATGACATATATGACGAAACTCCAGAATCGGCAAGTTAACTTTGAAAATTATTGATGCTAGTAAAATGTGTGCTGTACTTACACATACCGTTCTAAAACAACAATATTTTTAAGGCCCACAGCAAATCCTAGAATTTTTCACACAGAACATCACGGTAAATTTTTTATCATCCAACTTTTCGAATCTTTAGACCCCCTACGTGGTGACGCTCGTGTTTCCGACTGCAAATAAATATCGTATCCCTGAACTTTCCGACTGACATGAAAATAAGAACATCCCTTCACATTTTATCCAGGCTTAGGACTGGCTATGCACGTAGTACATAGGCCTGTTTAAATGTTTTTTTTTTCATTTTATTTATTTTTATTTATTTATTTTGTTTCCGTTGTTGTTAACTTTTTTGTTGTTATTGTTGTTGTTCAACATCACAGTAGCAAATTGATAACCTTTTTTTCTTATCAATCGTAAACTCTTATTCAATTTTTTCTATAAAGCCTGGAGATTTTAAAGGCCTTTTTAAATCTCTAGTGTCTTCATATGTTTTCATAATGTCTTTTAATCTTTTGTTTAGGTCGGTGCACCTCTTCTTTCTATTTTGAAGAGGTAGGCCAATGCAATCTTTTTTAATTTCAAAAATAGCGTTCACTGCCTCCTCCTTCAGCTTTTGAATCAGAAAGCACACATTTGGATGTTTCTAGTTTAATGAGGAGTTCAGTTTTCTATGCCAACCTTCGACAGCATTCGTCGCTCTGTGTCGTTGGTTAAAAACATTCCACATTTCAATAGGTATATTAGGACTTTCCATCCACAGATCAGCCATATAGTCTGTAAATGCTGTGATCTTCTCTCCACTGGGCATTTACTCCATTATTTAAATCCACGCTTCATCGACAATCTTAGGTAGAAGATGTGCCACTGCAGCACACATGCAACAAAATAATCGCACTTTCTCCCTATCCCTGTAGTCTTCCGTTAGTCCCAGTTCCTGTATCTTCTTCTACAGACACTGGTTAGAGTGAAAATTACACCCGGAAGGTTGTATTTCAGGGAACACTGAATTCATTGCTTTAATTGTAGCCATTTCAAAATCTGCCACTGCAGTTTTTGGTGACCACCCAGGTATCTTAGATATCAATCCAGAAAAAAGGTTTTCCTATGAATTTTTACTTTTTTCTGGCAGCAAAGCAAATAAAACAGGAAATATCTTAGTTCCCTCTTCGGTACTTCCGATGTCGACATGGATTGCGTACAATTGTTTGAACTATTTCAAAGAGCTGTCAAATGTCCCATCCATAAGCACAGTTCCATTGTGACAAAGGATTGTCTCAGCTTCTACGAAAGTAAATACTAGAAGCCTCTTGCCTGGAACAGAGCCATCATCAATCTTCAAAAAACTATTACCTTGAGCTAATTTCAAAAGGTCTTCGCTAAGGTGTATTTCCGAACTGGAGCCAGAGTTCTGGTTTGTCCCAATAGCTCCTCTTCTCGCCTTACACAATATAGTCCTGGAGCTGTCATAATTCGCAATATATGCCTCAAATTCTAATACTTTATCTTTCAAATCTTGAAATTTCTACTTAAAAATTTGGGCTACAGGCGCTGTCTTTTCTTCACGGACAATTTTTCTGAAATTATGTAGTCTTTTCATTAACTCCACATCTGTTTTGTCAGGTGGAGAAGAAGCTGCTGTTGAGCAACGATTTCACCATTTGCAATTTTTAAATAGCCTTTGCACCTACTTCGTTCATTATTGAAGCACATCCAGTTCGTATATTCTTCATTCCTCCTGTAAATACGGTAGCGATGACCATCCTTGATAATACACGTCCTCCCTTTCGTTGTTGTTATCACTTCCATCGTGTACACTGCATAGAACTGAAGTCGTATAGGAAAACGCAAGGAACGAAAGCTATCGACGACGACACTGTCTGAGAAACGGTGACAACACATGCACTCAGGGTGAGCGACTGGGGTAGGCAAGCAGTGGGGGAGGCTCAGTTCTGAAACACCTCGTTAGGGAACCGGATGCTCAGGACAGCTTCGCTACCAGCTGCACCCTTGTAGGAAACCTCACGGCAGGAAACCCCACGTCAACCCAAGTGGGAGACACATGAACACACATCCCATGCGATTATCACGGTTTTGGTCCCTCAAAAAAGACTTTGAAGGATTTTACGATTTTTGTTGTACGAAGATGTGCAGCAGGTAGATAAGGCTTCTTCACTCAGCAGTATACGATATTTACCAAACGGGTGTTATCATAATGGTGCGTCGATGGGGTGACTGCCGCATTGCTGAAGGCGAGTTTGACTAATCGGCATACTAATTCTGCATTGTAAGGCTTCGAAAGGAAACATTTTAAGCTTCTTTCTCCTATCTTTCATAAACCTCATTTCATATTTTGTAGCTTACTTTTCGATACACTTTGGCCCACTGTTGGATTGCCATCTACAATGTGTCAGTCATCTCTTTGTTCACTGTACTTTTCACTGTCTTGTCCGTGTAACGTTCATATATTAATTTTTACGGTCGTGTCCACACTAACATATATTTGACCCCTATGGTTTTCCAGAATTGACCTGAAATTCCGTTATCAGTAGCTAAAACACGCTCGTGTGTGGCCAGTTAATAATAGATTTTGCATAGTTTTTGGTAAGAACATAATCTTGTGTGCTTGAAAACAGGTTTTGAAACTGCTGCCTGAATAGGCAGAAGACTTGAGCATTATATATTATAAACCCCACTGTTGAATTTTAAGGAGTCAATCTTTATTGCTGTAGAATAATAGGTAACGTAAGTCATTCACAGTGGAGAAAGAACTCTCTATTTTTTTTAAAAATAGGTCTGTAGTTTTTTAGTCCATTTGACCCAGACGTATGATGCCTTAATTTGCGTATGACCCCTTTTTGTTTTTTGGACCCATTCACCACGTCAGTATTTTTTTTCATTGTGATATATTTGGTTGTAAGTCAATTTTTTCCAAAGTAAGTGAGTATACTTTGTAGTGTGTGGCCCTAAATGCTATTTGTTTTTGGGCCTTGAGTTAGCATGAAGTGTTATTCATTTCTTTGTGCTGTTGATATTAACAGTAATGAAATTTATGCTTTTCTCGTCCTCATGCTAAACTATAAATGTCATAGCTGTGTGCAAAAGGTTTCATTATGAATGCAACTCTTCAGTATCCTCTCCTGTGCCACTATGTAGTAGCAAGATCGTCTTTCTTCCAGTAAACATTGCCATTAAAAGTATGCTAATTATGTGACCAACATTACTTGCATAATGTCGGTAACTTTGGATATTTCGGAGGCAGGACTTTTAATGATGGATAATAGTTTGAAATGCTATGATATTTATGATTGGCTTGGCAATGAATAGTCATGTAACACAGAATGATGTTTATTTTGATTCATGTGATGTACATTTACTGGAAGTGCATACAATTTATTTTAGTAAATGAGGGGATGGTTATTGACAAGAAAGATATTAACATGGCAACTATGAATGTTTTTGTACAATGAAGAACGGTTGCCATTTAGAGGTAGAGCAGTGAATTAGTGATAATTAACTGAGGATTATATTATGATAAAATTTTGGTGCTGTCTAAATCTTGTTACCAACTGCTGTAATGGACAAACAAGACGTGATAGCTAATGAAAGATGGAAACATTAACGATAATTCAGTGAGATTTAAGGGAGAACCTGCTTACCCTTCACTATGAGCGACCCCCTTACGCTATGGACCATGAGTTCACAGGGTGACTCATTACAGATATCCATACGGTAGATACAACGACAGTGGAGGGATCTCTGTTGGAATATCAGACAAACATATTTCTCCTGAAGAGAGGGTCCAGCCTTTCCGGCAGTTGCAGGGCAACATTCTGTGTCATTGGCTGATCTGGACTTGTAACTACATCGAAATCGAATCTGCTGTCATGGTAGAGTGAAACAGCTGAAAGCAAGTGGAAACTACAGCTGTAATTTTTTCTGAGTGCATGCAAATCTAATGTATGGGTAAATGATGTTGTTATCCATTCACACCTCTGGGTGGAGATATCATGAGAACGATAACTGTCATTCTATATATTGTAGAGTGTAATATTAGACTGCTAATCAGGTAGGTTAGAACATTCAAGAAGACTGAAGTTAGATATAGTGGGAATTGGTGTAATTCAGAAGCAGGAGGAAGGAGCAGCTCTTCTGGTAAGATGATTTCAGGGATATAAATAAAAAATGAAATATGGTAATGGAGGAGTAAGTTTAACAATGAATACCAAAGTAGGAAAGTCTTTAGCTGCCCTGGACAGCACAGTGAAGAGACTGACACTAAAGCCGCATCTGCCATTGTAGCACCAGTTCATATGATAATTAGTTCTGCAGATGATGAAGAGATTATAGAAATGTGTGATGACACGAAAGAAATTATTCAGATAGTTAAGGGAGACGATAATTTAACTGTGATGGCGGGCTGGAATTCGAGAGTTGGGAATGAGGAGGAGAAGCATAGCAGGTGAATATGGACAGGGGAGTGGAGGAATGAAAGAGGAATAGCTTACTAGAATTCTGCACAGAGAATACAGGGCGTTTCAAAAAGAAAGAGCAGATTTCAAACATTTATTTCTCAAAAACTACAAATGATAGAAACACAATTCAAACGTTTCTTGTCAGAGAAAGGTTCAAAGTTTTTCAATGGTCCGCGCAGAAGTTCCATGCAAATCCGCAGTGGCGCTGGCGTTTGTTTGTAGGAAAATGGCGACGACACCACAGGAACGATCATTTTGTGTGCTGCAATTTGCAAAGTTAGAGTCCATTGTTGGTGTGCAACGTGCATTCCGCCGTCAATTCAACAAACAGCCGCCTCGTCATAAGCAAATTTATGAGTGGCATCACAGATTCGTAGAAGATGGTTGCATCTGCAAGCGAAAAAGCACGGGTCGTCCACGCACATCGGATGAAAATGTCGAGCGTGTCCGTGCAGCTTACGAAAGGAGCCCTAGAAAATCCACGACACGGGCAAGTCACGAACTAAACATGTCTAAAACAACGGTATGGCGCGTTCTGAGTAACCGTCTGCACATGAAGCCGTACAAACTGCAGTTATTGCAAGCATTGCGTCCTGACGACCACAACAAAAGGTTCGAATTTTCAACTGCAATTCTACAGGACATGGAAGAGGACAATTTTGCCGAACGATTAATTTTTTCAGATGAATCAACGTTTCACATTTCTGGTAAAGTTAATCGGCATAACGTACGAATTTGGGCGAGTGAAACTCCGAGGGACGTTATTCAACATGAAAGAGACTCACCAAAGGTTAACGTCTTTTGTGCAATTTCGGTAAACAAAGTTTATGGACCTTTCTTTTTCATGGAGAAAACTATCACAGGAACCATTTACCTGGACATGTTAGAAAACTGGCTATTTCCTCAACTTCAGGAAGATTCAAATCACTTCATCTTCATGCAAGATGGCGCCCCACCACACTTCTCTGAACCTGTACGACGGTACCTAAATAACACCATTCCAGGACGGTGGATTGGAAGAGCAGGAGCACAAGATCAATGTCATCGTCTGTGGCCTCCCAGGTCACCAGACCTTACTCCCTGCGATTTTTATTTGTGGGGGTACATAAAGGACTGTGTTTATGTCCCACCTATGCCCGCTACTCTTCAAGAGGTACGACATCGAATTGTTGCGGCCGTGAATTCGGTAACTAAAGACCAGTTGCGTCGTGTGTGGCAAGAAATGAGATACCGGTTTGATATTTGTCGTGTAACAAATGGTGCTCATATTGAGGTACAGTTTTGATATTTGTTGTGTAACATTTGGTACTCATATTGAGTGAAGGACCGTTGGAATTGTGTTTCTATCATTTGTAGTTTTTGAGAAATAAATGTTTGAAATCTGCTCTTTCTTTTTGAAACGCCCTGTAGTTTAATCATCGCTGACACTTAGTTTCAGACTCATCAAAAAAAGAATATATGCTTGGAAGAGACTTGAAGACACCTTAAGCTTGCAGATTGATAATAGAATGGTAAGACAGAGACATCGGAAACAGATTTTAAAACATAAGACAATGCAGGGGCCAGATGAAGACTCTGGTCACAGTTTAGTGCTTATCAACTATAGGCTGAAAGTGAAGAAACTGCCAAAATGTAGGACATTAAGGAGATAGGACCTGAATAAGGTGCAAGAACTGGGGGTTGCTGAGAGATTCATAGGGTGCATTAGGCAACGATTGACTGTAAGAGGGAAGAGGAATACAGCAGAAGACGAATGAGTAGCTTCGAGAGATGAAATTGGAAGGAAGGCCTGAATTGGCCGTAATTTTGATGATTTATTAACAGAAAAATTGATTTTCGATCACAATATGATCACCTTCATCACTTTAGCGTACAAATTAAAGCTCGTAGGCTCTGGTGTCTAGTTATTAGCAGTGATCGTTTCATAACTTCTGTTACTGCTAATAACTAGACACCAGTTACCTACGAGCTGTAGTTTGCGTGCAAAAGCAGTGAAGATGATCACTATGTGATCGAAAATCGCTTTTACTGTTAATAAAGCATAATAATTACTGCTGACCTTCCTCCGAATTTTATTTATGATATGGTAGTTGTGCACACAGCACTCCATGGAGTCGCCAATCAATTTGAGAGATGAAATAATGAAGGCAGCAGATCATTAGATAGGTAGGACAATATTGAATTCAATTTAGTAAAGAAGAAAATATAAAAATGTAGCAAATGAAGTAGGCGAAAGGGAATACAAACGTCTAAATAATCAGGATGACAGGAGGTGCAAAATGGCTAAGCAGGAATGGCCAGATGACATATGTAAGTATTTAGATGGATACCGTCTGCAGGGTCCTTTGGACAATAGAGAAGTAGCTTTGTAAATATCGAGACTTGAGATAGAAAAACAACACTAAGCAAACAATGGAAAGCTGAAAGATGAGAATAAATGGATGGTCTATATAAGGGAGATGAACGTGAATACAATATTATAGTAATGGATGAGGACGTAGAGGAACACGAGATGGAAGATTTGATACTGCGAGAGGAATTTGATAGAGCACTGAGAGACCTATGTCGAAACAAGGCCAGAGGAGTAGAGGACATTCCGTCAGAACTGCTGTATAAATGGGAGAGCCAACAAAGACAAAACTCTTCCATTTGGTGTGCAAGATGTATGAGACATGCGAATTACCGTCAGACTTCAAGGAAAATATAATAATTGCAATTTCAAAGAAAACAGCTGCTGACAGATGTGAATTTTACCGTACTGTGAGTTTATTAAGTTATGGTTGCAAAATACCATCACGAGTTTCTTACAGAAGAATGGAAAAACTCGTAGAAGCTGACTTTGGAGTAGATCAGTTTGGATTTATTTGGAAATGTATTACCACATGTGCAATACTGACCCTGCAACTTACCTTGCAAGTGTCGCAGGGTATGAAAGGGAATCAGTGGTTGATTAGGAACTGAGACAGGCCTGTAGCCTATCCTGGATCTTACTCAGTCCGTACACTGGGCAAGCAGTAATCAAACCCACGGAATAGTTTTGAGTAGGACTCAAAGTTCAGGGAGAATAAATAAAGTCATTGGACTTGACAACGTAGTTCTGTCAGAGACAATAAAGTCTTACAGGAGAAGCTGAAGGTTGTCTCCGTTGATCCATCGTGGATGCGGGACAGCGGCTGGTCATTTATTTATGAAAAACTAATCATTAAACACCCATACGTTTTTAGAAATGGTTATTTTATTTGCAAGACCAGTTTCGGCAATCCATTAACTCCACCTCCAGGCGGCTGCGTGTTAAAAACATCTAGTATAAGTATAGTATACGAAAATTGATATTCTAGAAAATGAAGCGTAGTGAGATAAATTCTCAAAAACCTACAAAATGCATTGGGCGGTGTTAAGAAGTGTATCTGTGCACACAATGCACAACGAAGTGGAATAAGTACACTTGCTGGTTAGCAACGAAACTAACTACTTTGACATCACAGAGTTATAATAGAACATGTCAAACATTTCAAAAACATAAATTAGAAAGTGTACAGAATCAGAATCACATAGGAATAATATTTGTCTAGCTTTTTTAAAATTATATCCACAACCCTTACAGATGAGAATCACTCTTGTTCTTAGGAAACACTATCGGCACTCAAATTAAAAACTCGCGATACGACATATCAAGTACACAATATTGTGAATACCTATTGATTAAGCAACACTAGTGATATATGAGATGCATTTATGACAGTATCAAAAATCTCTACCAGAGGCAAAAAAAGGGCGACAAATTACTATGTAAATGATGATAAGTGAAGAACCTGCAAGGAATACTCATAAAATAGTCAGAGGGCGTAATACTGTATCCCAAGTAAAAAATGAAACGATATGACTTATTGTGTCTTAAACATCAATTAATTGGCGGGTGGACAAACAAGGGACCCCAAACACCATACTATTATGTTGACGATATATTCGTTGTATAATGGAAATAAGAACGAGGCACTCAGACTACAAGAAATTTTTAACTCTTTATACCACAAGTTTCATTTCACTATGGACTTTCAAGTTGAGGGCTCTGTTAACTTTTTTTATTTACACGTAAGTAAGAATGGCCAGTGTTCAGAATACGAGGTTTCTCGTAAGCAGACAGCAAAATTGTCATTAAAGCTGCGAATTCCGATCATCATCCATTACGGAAGAAAGCATTCTTTCTTTCAGTTTTTCACAGGCTAATATTATTTGCACTTGAACAGGTGGCAACTGCATCGATAAAGCCTCCATTGTAAAGATAGGCATTGTAAATGGATGTAGAGAAAATGATAGAAAGGAAATGGATAATAACTTTGTGAAAGATGCGCGAAGTGAAAAGTTTATATGCTATTAACACACTGGGGAAGCTCCTACGACAAAATATAAGACTGTCGGTTTATAAATTTTGCTGTTGGTGGTCTATAAAATTAAGTGTGTAGATTGTGACAAGTTTTACATCGCACAAACTTGAAAGGAGTTCAGAACTCTACATAGGGAACCGGTTATCCTGGGTGTGATAATAAACTATGAGATCATTTATGTCAGTTCATCAATCAGCTTCGTGACATCGAAAACAATTTACATATTCTTCATTATAAGAGTAGAGATGTTAATTTGGATACCTCAGAGGACCTAGAAATTTTCATACATACAGGGCGCTTCATGGCCGATTAGTTAATAGCCAGATCAGTGGAGCAGGAGATTGGTTTTTAATAGTTTTGATAATGGCTTCAATTGCCGTTGGAAATACAACTTGTAAACTCATTGCGGCCACCGTTTATAACACCTAATGTGCAGTGACGTTTGCTGATACTTTGAGTATATTTTTATATGCATTTATTTTTCACATATGTATCATTTTCTGTCATGTCTTACACGTTTTTATGCCTTTTCGCTTCATTTGTGTCATTGTGCCGTGCGCGGTTCGTGTTCATTCCTTTTATTGTTTTTCATCTTCTCTTACGTTACTGCCGCCTCGTTTCCTTATTCCATTTACTGGCGTCACTAACTTCCTGACGTATCTGCCGTGAGTGGCAGCAGCAGCGCTTATCGATAAGTGCACTGTCGTACCATCTCTGCAGCGACCGATAGTATTTCTGGGTCGTCGTGTATCTCGAGTTCAGTTGTGAGCTCAGTCGGGACGCTGCAGAAGTGAAGTTGGGGACAGATAGGATTTGCAGACCGCTGGCCACACACGTGAACTCACCGACGGAAGCAGATTTGAGCGGAGACGACAGTTGGTTGGTCGTTCGTTCGGTCGTCTCATCGGGTGTCGTGTATTTGATTTTCCGATCGCTTCTTTACTTTCAATTGGTCATCTTGCGGGACGTGGGTCGGTTCCTTCCTTGTGCAGAGATATCGGGTGGCCAATGTGCCGGTGTTCCCTCTGCATGGTTGGATCTGAGCCAGTGTCTCCGGGTCGTCTTGCGTACGAGTTGATTTCGGACGCAGCAGCAGTGAAGTCAGAGACGGACCAGCAGTGAGTCGGTGGATGGAGTCTGTGGAGTGAGTCGGTGCAGTGAGTCGACAGAGTAAGTCAGAAGGCAGACAGTCGCATGATAGTCAGTCGGCTCTGAGTCTCAGTCGCTTTTGGGTTGTGAACTGAGTCGGGTTCGTCGTTACTCGGCTGTCGGACGAGTTGGCAGTCAGTAGCAGGCAGGTCCGCACAGTGCAAGTACGCTCCAGGACCGTGGCTGACGCAGATGGAAGGCCATTGCTCGGTCGGTCGGCTTGTCGTCGGATGGCGACATGTGATCGTCTGATCACTGACATCAGTATCAGACGGGCAATAGTGGGCAGCCTGCAACAGTCGGGTCCGAATGGTGTTAGTATTCGCCGGGACCACTGTGGGCGAAAATGGGCTCCCGTTGGCCATTTGCTTGGCTGGTCGTCTCAGTAGGCGACGCCTTGGACCCTCAGGACGAACACCATTTCCAGAGTTGGGATGTAGTTGGACCTCGTTGGTTTGTTAGGACTGAGGAGGGACAAAGTCTCCACAGTGTGGAGCCAGGCCGCGGAATTTGGTGGAGGGCACGCTCTGTTGCAATTGGAAACGACGCTAGCTGTGTGAGTAGCTTTTCGCTTTCCTCCGAAGCAGGATCCTCAAATTGAGTAATTAGTTACCTGTTCTTAAAACGCGACTGTAACGATTTTTTGGTTATTTGTGGATTGTTGTTTCCTCAGCCGTTGACGCGTGTGATGACAAGTCATGTGTTTTGTTGCAAAGAATCTGCAGCCTCCCATAGTCACTTGACAGCTGTGACTTGTGTTTTCGGTTATTCTTTTAAACTTGTCTTGAGTGGTGTTTGATGCCTTGATCTTGGTGAGGCCGAGTTAGAAGTTATTGGTATACTGGTTTATACATCATCGGCCGATATTTTCCAGTAATTGTGCAGTTGTATCTGACCATTGGGAAATCGGTCAGTTTGTCGGTCGGTCGTGAACCGTCCCTAGGTTGTGTTGCCTTCCGATTAAGAGGTTGTCTGTCTGGCTGCCTGTCTCACGTAAACGTGCGGTAGTGTTACCTTCCCAGGCCGATCCTTGGAACCTTCTGAGCGCCGTTCCCTGTGTTTTACATAGTGATTTCCTTTTTAGTCTTAAGTACACTGTGTGACCTTCAGCCGAGTTGCAGCATATTAAAATTGCAAGGATGTTCTTCTTAGACCTTAAGCCGTGAACAAAAATTTGTTTCTTGTTTGGTATGTGGCCTTCCGGCGAGAGTTGTGTGAAGCATTTTAGGATAAAGCCTTTACCCGACTTTAATTGAAATTTAGAAGATCTTTCCTTTAGGCCTTAAGCCGTAAAATTGTTTTCTGCATTGTGTTTGGCCTTCGGCCGAGTTTTAATCTCTCTTAAATTAAAAATTCGAAACCCTTGTCTTGCCCTTCAGTCACAAGATTGTTATTCTTTAGTAAGAGGCCGTCTGCCCAGTTTACACGAAATATTTTAAAATGAGGCCTCCAGCCGTTTCAAATTGAAAGCTCTTCTTCCGAGGCCATAAGCCGTTAAATTGTTTTGCTGATATGCGGCCTTCGCCAACTTTCAGCCTATTTAGATTAAACTGTGAACATTTTTATCTCGGCCTTAAGCCGTAACGCTGTTCTTGTTTAATGTGAGGCCTTCAGCCGATTTCTATGGGAAAAATTTTAGCTTATGCTTTCAGACTGTTTATATTGAAGATAAAATAAATTCTAAAGAAGTGAGACCTCCAGAGGAACTCCTCTACCTCAATTACTCGCTTAGGGCTTGTGTGTTGGATTTTAGATGTGGCCTTCAGCCGATCTAAATTAAATCAAAGGAGGTCTTTCGTTAAAATTTTGAGAGATTTGATTCTTGCTTGTGCGATTGTGTGTTTTAAGAAATGAAGTTTATATGTTGAGTGCAACTGACAGTAACATATTTTGGCCCCTTACCACAAATATAACCGCATCCGTTCTGTCCTGCTAGTCCAGGGATTTCAGTCAGTAATGTGGATATACATCTTATATTAAATTTCCTGGCGTTGTATTAACCCACGGTCAAATTGCAGTAGGGTTTTGAAATACATACTGTATTCGAACATTATGAAGTACCTCGACGAAAACGATTTATTGATGCATAGTCAGTACGGTTTCAGAAAATATCGTTCTTCTGATGCACAACTAGCTATTTATACCCAAGAAGTAATATGATATGTGCCACAGGGCTTTCCAGAATTCATCGTAAATTCCGAAGCCGTCGCTAAAATACACTCATATGTGGTCAATTACTGGCAGATTTTCCGAAGTTTTTCGGTAAGAAGGCAATCTTGTGTGCTTCGACATAGGTTTTGAATATCCTGAATGAGCAGCCAGTAAACTGGAGCATGATATCTTATATACCACACTTTTGTTCAATTTTAGAGAATTTTATTTATTATGTGGACTAGAAGGTATCCTCACTTATTCATGGTGGAGAAAGAAATCGTTATTTTTTAAAAATAGCTGAGCAATTATTTGTGAAATTCGGCTAGATAAGCGATGCTTCATTCTTTATATTCGTGTTCACAGAGTGCATTTTTTCTGTTTAGCAATTGACCATGGCAATATTTTATTATTGTGCCAATTTCTGTGGTAATTCTATTTTCTCCCAAATCAAGTGAGTGTGCTTTGCGGAGTGGTGCGTAAGTGCTCCATGTTTGTGTGGCGCGAATTGGTGTTATATGTCTTCAGTTTTTATTGTATGTTATAGATTTTAGTAGCAATGAAATTTATGCTATTGTCGTCCTCATGCTACACAATTAATTTCATACCATCGTGGAAAATGTTGCATTGTGTAAGCAGTGCTCGAGTCCCCTCCCAAGTATAATCATGTACAAGCAATTTATCATCAAAATACCTCAAGTAGTATACTGTTTTTTATGGAGCCTATTTACTTCCTTGAAAACATTAATTTCCAAATGATTCAGAGATACATTGTGCAAGATGTATGAGACATGCGAAGTATCCTCAAACTTCAAGAAAAATATAATAACTGCAATTCCAAAGGTAGCAGATGCTGACAGATGTGAATATTAACGTACTATGAGTTTAATAAGTCATGGGTTCAAATAACAAACACGAATTCCTTACACAAGAATGAGAAAATTGGCAGAAAGAGACTTTGGAATAGATCAGTTTAGATCGAGAAGAAATGTATTAACACATGTAGCATTACTAAGCCTGCTGCTTACCTTAGAAGATAATTTAAGGAAAGGCAACCCTCTTTTTATAGCATCTGTAGACCTACAGAAATTTTTTGACATCGTTGACTGTAATACTCAAATTTACAATGTAGCAGAGGTAAAACACAGGGAGTGAATGCCTATTTATAACTTTTACATAAACCAGATGGCTGCTGCAAGTGCCAAAGTGCGTCAAAGGGAATCAGTGATTGATAAGGAACTGAGACGGGGTTGTAGCATATCCTTGATCCTATTCAGTGTATACAACGAACAAGCAGTAATCAAAACCACAGCAAAATTTTGTGTGGGACTTATAGTTTAGGGAGAATAAATAAAATCTATAGGGTTTGCCGATGTCAATGTAGTTATATCAGAAACAACAAAGGGCATAAAGGAGAAGTTGAAACCAACGGACGGCCTCTGTCGATCCATCATGGATACGGGACAGTGGCTGGTCAGATATTTATGGAAAACAAAATCCAAACAGCCGTACGTTTTTAGAAAATATTATTTCATTTACACGACCAGTTTCGGCATCCCATTAATGCCATCTCCAAGTGGCTGCATGTTAAAAACGAGTATACCTTTTGTAGGTGTCAAGGTATACAGCAGTTGAGTTGACGTAACAGAAAGTAAATTGCAGTGGTAAAAATCCTCAAAAGCTTACAAAATGCAGTGTGCAGCGGTAAGAAGAGTATCTGCGCACACAACTCATAACAAAGCATCGAAGCTAACTACTTTCACATCACAGAGTTATAATCGAACGTGTCAAACATTTAAAAAAAAGTTTAGTAAATCAGAAGCACAAAGGAATAATGCTTGTCTGGCTTTATTATAAAAAATATCCACAACACTTACAGACGAGAATCACTCTAGTTCTTGGGAAAAACTATTGCCATTAAAGATAAAAAGTCGCGATATGACATATGGAGTACACAGCAACGCGCATACCTATAGCCTAAGTAGCACTAGTGATATTTCAGATGTAGTTATCACAATATCAAAAAACGCTACCAGAGGCAAAACATAACGGCCGACAAATTATTAAGTGAACGTCAGTAAGCAAACAACTTGCATGGGATACTCATAACACATCTAGAAGGCATCATATTATATCCTAAGTGAAGAATGAAACGTCATGACTTGGTGTCCCTTAAATGCTACTTAATTGGGGGGAAAATAGCACAGTGGAACAAAGAAAGAACCCCAACACCAAATTTTTATGTTGACGATGTATTCGTCGTTTTTAATAAGTGTAAGGATGAGTCGATCAAGCTACAATAAATTTTCAACTCTTTACACTAAAATTTTAACTTCATTACGGAGTTTTTGGTTGAGGGCTAGCTTAACTTCTTGGATTTTCAGGTAAGCACGATGGCCAGTATTCAGAATACGAGATTTTTAGAAAGCAAACAACAGGAGATGTCATTATTGCTACGAATTTTAATCCTCCCCGATTACACAAGAAATGTTTCCTTTGTTCAGTGTCTCACAGGTTAAGACAATTTGCAATTCACCAAGTGGAAACAGACAGTCAGATAGCCACCACTGTACATATAGGGACTGCTAACGGATTTAGAGAAAGTAATAGTACGGAAATGGGTGAAAAAATTTTGTCGAAGACTCACAAAGAGACCAGTATAAAGAAGGAAGATGTCAGATATGTTGCTGAGACCCACGTTGGCCCAACCTCTCTGAAGACTAGTAATGAGTTTAAAAAGCATAATATGGTGGTAAGTTTCAATGCTATTAACAGACTGGGGAAGCTCCTTCGACATAGCATAGAGCAGCCTGTTACTACAATTTTCAATGGCCCGTCTACAAGATTGAGCGTGGAGCTTGTGACAGATTTTATTTCGGACAGACTGGGAGCGAGTTCCGGACGCAAAATAGGGAACACTGTTGTCCTAGCTGTGGTAGTGTACTAGGACCTCATTTACGTCAGTGCACCCGTCAGCTTCGTGACACAGAAAACAAATTACAGTCTTCATTATGAGAGTAAAGTTGTTTAACTAGATATCTTCAAAGACCTAGAACTTTTCATACATAGAAGACCCTTCCATGAAAGTTTACTTAATGAACACATCACTGGAACAAGAGATTGTTTTTTCATACTTTTGAGTATGTTTTCTGTAGCGATTGGAAGTAAAAATCGTGCACCCTTTGCGGCCACTCTTTATAACAACAAATGTACAGTGGCGTTTGCTGCAATTTTGAGTATATTTGCATATGCTGTAATTTTCACATCCGTATTTTTGGTGTCATCTTACAAGTTTTTATACCTTTTCGCTTTACTTTTGTCATTGTAAGTAATCTGGATATACAACTGTTTTAAACATCATTATGATACTGACGGCGAAGCCACCTGGCGTTGTGTTAGCCCAAGTGTCCTCTATCGGCCGCAGGGCGCATTAACTGCAACTCTGGCTCTGGAAAATTTTGTTTCTGTATATGCGAGTGGGAAGCTATTGTACCTGAAATACCGTATGCATTTCTTGATGTACGGTACTTACAACTGCCTGTTGAGTTCGTAAAATTGCGTATGGTATGTACATTTTCGCCTACTGAGACCTTCGATTTTTTCAGCAACCAACAAGAACTTTTAGAGTCAATTTTATTACATTTGTCATGGTTACCTTCTGGTGCCTGACATTTCAGTCTTAGATAGAACAAATGATCCTCCTTTATGCGCCACTATGAACGTTAACTAGTATCCTTTTGCTTTGTAGTCCGGTTGGTTTTCGTACACTCACTCTGCTTTTAACCTGACCCTTTCCCTCAGTACCTTCTGTGCTATAGCTTTCTATGTGTTAGCTACAATCTGGCTGCGTTTCATCATTCATTACACAGGTTGGTACCTTGTATTCACAAGTGAACAGTAATGACATAGTCAAGTGAGACCCCTTATGGTTGACATGTTTGTAGGGGTTCTCTACTTGTTCCTACCTAATATTTTCTGGACAGTTAGCTGATGTTTTAGGAACAACATATCACATCTTTTCATCTTCATTTTGGTGTATAGTGTTACGCTCTCAAGGTATTTTATGAGTATCGCCCGCATATTCTTTTGTTACCGTCATTTACTCAGAAATTTTGTCGCCCTTTGGGTTTTTCCTCTTTTAGCGCTTTTTGGTATTGTGTTGACAACATCTGATATATCACTCCTGTTGATAATATTTAGACATTATGTATGCAGAATATAGTGTACTCCATATGACATATCGAGAGATTTTAACTTTAGTGAGAGTAGTTTTTTGTAAGAACTAGGGGGATTCTCATCTATAAGAATTATGGATATTTTTTATAAAAATGTAGACAAGCTATATTCGTTTGACCTTCTGACTTTGTACATTTTCTATGTTTGGTATGATCTATAGCAAGTCTATGATCTCAAAGGAAATAGTTTCGATGCTAACCAGTGGGTGTTACGTACTGTGCTTTGTTGTGCTGTTTCTGCATGGGTACACTTTTTAATGCTGCATACTGCATTACGTAGGTTTCAAGCGCTTTTATTTCTATGTCTTATTTTCTCTAATGTCAACGGTTGTATATCTTAACATATCGTACACGTATACTCGTTGTTTTTAACATGCAGTGGCGATGAATTGGCGTTAATGAGACTCCCAAAATGGTCGTGTAAATAAAATAAAAATTTCTGAAAATATACGGCTATTTGGTGATTTTTCTTTACCAAAAAGAATGGACAGTGTCTTGAAAAGAAGATATGAGATGTACATCAACAAAAGCAAAACAAGGGGATTGGAGTGTAGTGGAAATAAGATCAGTACCATTAGAAGGTC
This sequence comes from Schistocerca cancellata, assembly GCF_023864275.1. Lineage (NCBI taxonomy): Eukaryota > Metazoa > Arthropoda > Insecta > Orthoptera > Acrididae > Schistocerca > Schistocerca cancellata. Next base: position 369,904,004 of record NC_064634.1, read on the forward strand.
ATAAAATTGACTGCCCTGATTTCTTCTGAACGGTGAGTTCTTACACTGGTTATGAAATGCTGTTAAATAGCGTGAGTTCGTCTCAAGTGTGTAGGTTGCTGTTAACATGGAGAGAAATGAAAGGTCAGATTTCTAATATTATTGAGATTACTGTAAAGAATGGTATTTTTGTGCTTTCTTATATTGTACTGATGCATGGTATAAGAAAAATTCGTTACGTCTCAACCATCCATGCATGTTATAGATTAACATTTGTATTCGGTTACACATGTGATAGGAAGTCCACTCTCAAGACAAGTACCATATCTTACCTGTGATGGGAAGTCCACTTTGAACACAAATACAAGATTCTTTGTATTGTAAAAGTCAAGGTTAACTGAAGTAATAATTTTTTGTTAGTTATCTCAGTTCATCATATAGTTAAAGTAGAAAACATGTAAATTAACAATCGTGCTGCTTAAGAGTGGACTACATCCACACTATTGTCTCACTGGCACAGCAGTACTCACAAATGCACATGCGACCTACTAATTTTAAAAGTTGTCTTAATCATATGCATGTATGGGCGGAGTAGTTGCTGAGGTGGGGAAGTTGTGGAGGGGAATTGGTATGCCAGATACTTATGAAGTATCAGGTACCAATTTATTCGAATACAGTGTACAATAGATCTTCATGTGCTATGTAAACATTCCTTCTTGTAACTTTTTGAGTGATGAAGCAAATAGGACCGTAACAAAGAAGAATAATACCGGAGTACTAACAAATTTTATTCTGATTCGAGATATGAATCTGTGAAGTTACATTTATCGTATTATACGAGGGAAGTCAAAAAGTAATAAACTCTTCTTTTTTTAAGATGTTAAGAATGCAACTACCTGGGTTGAAAACACAACATTGACGATTAATTTAAGTATTTTCAATATAATTGACGTCTATTCTCACTATCTAGATCCGTCTTTTAACAATGGCATATATTTCAATACAGATAAAAGCTTGGTCCTGCTTCCGACGCATTTGATGCAAGAACGTTTTCACAATGTCCTCATCTTCAAGGTGAATCCAATGATGGGCTTCCTTAAGGGCCGAAAAAATTGGAAGTTTGATCGTCGTGTAAAAGTAGAACATCCGCCATAACTTTCGTTGGGCAAACTCTCTGAAGACGTGCTTTAAAGTGCTAGGAGGTAGCGAAGTTTCGGTCTGTAATGATTGACGATCCCTGCTCCAAAAATCGACCATAATCACACACTTTGAATTCCACAATACGGTAACATGTTTTGAACTTTTCCTCCTCCAATGAGTTTCTGTGTTGCTATTCCATTTACAGCCTCCTTGATTCTGGTTAAAAGTTTCTTCTTTGGGTAGTTGCTTTCAAGAAACTCCTCTCTGTCCAAACGGAAGCGCTGCATGAGCGGAGAGGCCGTTCCTATTCTGGCCTCTTTATCGTGATCGGTTAACGTTCTTGGTCCTCAAGATGCACAAACGGTCGAGTATCCTAGTTGTTGAATAATCCTAATCGCCCTGAATTTACTGAGGGAGGTAATGGGAGGCAAATCATATGTAGTCACCCGGTGACCACCACTGACGAAGTCGACTCGCTGAATGTTATGTGGAAGCCTTAAAAGCACCAGTCTGCCGCTCAGCGATTCATCAGCCAACGGTGTTTGCCCTTCACTTTTGTTACAGCGATAAATCCATTTTCTAAAGTTACTGATATCCACTGCTGAATCACCGCACACATTTTCTGTCTTCCATTAATACAAATGGAAGGTTCACCTTCTGCATTCAAAAATTCTATCACAGTTCGCTGCGTAATTTGAACATCGATGAAGATCGTTTTAGAAAGTGACTACATCTGGTGACAGGGGATGTTACTGTGTCACTGGTTTAGAAGAGAAGCGATGAGGAATAGCGACAAATTAAATTTTTCATTTACCAAACAGTATTTATAAAGGTGAAAGTAGGTGGAATTAGATCTTGACTAACCTTCGTACATAACATATGATGCCATAGCAATAACCTACATCTCATTACCTAACGATAAAAAATACTTCTCTTTTTACATAAAAATTAAAATATTCAGCGAAGGACTCTTCTTGGAACTATATTTCGCGGTGGTGAATGGGATAGTATTCAGTACAAAGGAAGTATGAATCATAACGTCTTGAATCACCGATTATTTAGTGTTTTATTAAGTCACAACATCGCTTTCGGGTCCTTTGGATCCATTATTGTTATTGGTAACATTTCTCTGAGTCCCTTCACTCAGTTTAAGCCATTATGTTATTGTCGTACGTCGTATATTATCGCCCTTGCCGTGCAACCATCTTCTTCCCACCTGTTTCCGTACGCTACTAGTCATTGTACGAATATGTAAATGATTCAGTTCTATGCTACTGCTGCAGGCCGTTAACAACAGATATCGGACTCGTTCCATGCATCATATTACTGGGGCAGAAAAGTACATTATTGACAGACGTAAAGTAGTAATTTAAAACGAGTTTTTAAAATTTCTGAAATAACCGTGAGTAGCAGAAGATGCCAATTGATTCAACCCACGTGATTTTATGCAAGTGAATTGCTATTTGCTCGAACAGATGATTGTGTAATGTTACCAAATTGGTTTTTGTCTTTTTTATGATGTGATAAGTTTGGTCCGCATGCCGTGCAATACCTTACCCACACGCGAGGAGATTTCAGTGAAGAGCCACAACGCTAGGCAAGCTTTGCGGAGATTGTTGACGGATCCAACCCTCTATCTCAGACCAGTCCTTTTCCACTAAAGTGCAGGCCACGTCGTTCTGATCTGACCAGAGAACTCTAACAGCGAATCTATGTTAAATCGGCGGATTTTCGTTGTTTATCCGCGGTAACAGGACTCCGCGCGGTACTCGAAAGGCCAGAGATCATAGACGACGCATGTCTGAAGTCGTCGGCAAATTATACGCTATGCGCTCATATATTACTCAAAAAAAAAAAATGATTAGTTGATTGCAGAAACTCAAAACCTCACCATATAGATGTGAATCAGAATCTTGAGAACTCATCTGCGAAAACTGAAACATCGACATGCTTGGAACATGACGTTCTAAAGCCTTGGAAAACTCCAGCAACTCCAAACACTGGTAAACAACGGTTGTAACACTGTTGGGGGATAATATAATAATGAACATGGAACGAGAAAATTTCTATAGACACTTCCAAAGGGTTGTTTTATTTAAAGGATGATCAAAAAGACCGTCTGATTTCGTTTCCATTTGAGCGCATATGGAATGTAGCGGGACACCCTATGCTGGTTTATAAGCACTAACATATCGGCAAGAGATTTGAGTGACATTCGGTAAATGCAAAGACGTTTTTCGGTATGAAGGCAGTGTGTGCTTTGACACAGGTCTTGAATCTCCTGCCTAGAGGCTAGTAAACTGGTGACTGATAATTTAGATACCACACTGTTGCTGAATTTTAGGGAATTTCGTTTATTCTGTGTACTAGAAGGTATCCTAACTCATTCACAGTGCAGAACAGAAACGTTAGTTTTAAAAAATAGTTGAGCAATTAATTGCGAAATTGGGCCTAGCTAAGTGATGCTTTATTTTCGTGCTTTTGTGTGTATAACTTTTCTGTTTTCTGTGTAGCCAATGACCATGGCAATATTTTATAACTGTGCCAAATTCGGTGGTAAGTCTGTTTTCTTCCAAATTAACTGAGCATGCTTTGTGGAGTAGGGCCTAATTGTTGTGTGTTTGTGTGGCATGTGTTGATGTTATGTATCGTCAATTTTTGTTGTTTGTTGTAAAGTTTAATAGCAATGAAAATTAAGATATTGTAATCCTCATGTCTCACAATGAATATCATACAATCGTGGAAACTATTTTATTGGGTAAGCAGTGCTTGAGTTCCGTGTCTTGTGTCATGATGTAGATCCAATTTATCATCAAAATAGTTCAGTTGAAATACTGTTTTTATTGGAGACTATTTACTCCCTAAAAACATTATTTTCTAAATGATTCAGAGATACATCTGCCAGGAAGCTTGTTATACTCCTGCACATGGCTGGACCCCTTTCTGCTGATAATCTCTCCCATAAAAATTAAGCAGATTACGAGATTATATGTCCCTTTCCATTAAAAGATTTCGTCAAACATTAATATTTAAATAATTTTTAAGAACTATAATAAATTTCGTTCTTTACATGTGTGAAATTATTTTATAACCGTAAAGTATAAGAAGAAGCTTCATGTTCGTTCGTCTTGCATTATATTATATTTGTGAAGTGGGTTAAAGTGTATAAACAAGAGAGCGATTTGAGCAATGTGTTGTGCATTTGCGACATCAATTAATGGAAATTCCTGACATTGAAGAATTTAAAACGTTATCCCGGATCATTTTGAAAGTGTTTCACTGTTTATTATCCGTTGGTCGATCCGCAAATTTTGCAGTTTAACAGCTACCATTCGCACAAGAGAAACATACAATTTGCGTGACTTCGCTCAAGGGCCACCGTAAATAATGTGTTAAGTGTCGTCCACCCAGATAATGGACTAACAGGAGCCAAAATGTATCTTGTGACTAAATAAAATAAGAAATTCTATTTGACTTAATTGTATATTATTAATACTTTCTTTGAGAGATCCTTGTACATTGGTGAATCGTATGATATAAATGACAGATATTTATATAAATATGTATATAAAAATCTTAATTTTGAGTAATACAAAGGGCTTCATAGCTTCATAACGGCTGGAAACGAATAATTTTTAGGAATATGATACCACTCAATGTAAAGAAAAAGAAGAAAGTATAGTAGATGAATATTTTGTTAAGTTACTGTAGCGTATTCGAAACTGATTCTAATTTACTTTCTAATAAAGCAATATGCAATGTTGGTAAGAATGTAACGTATCATGTTTATAAGTCATAAAAGAGATCTGTGCATGAGGAACAGACGAGGAGAAACAGGAGGGATAATATAATGGTAACACATACTTTTGGAAACCACATTTTAAATCCTGAAACATTTCCATGGGCAGATGGTGACCATGACCACAATTTATTGGTTCGGAACAGCAGCGTAACATTGAACATAAAACTCAACAAATATAGGATACTAACGACATGGTACCTGAATCAGTTCAAAGAAGCAGAGGTTGTTAACGGGTTCAAGAAGAGCATCAGGTAACGATTGAATGAAAGAGGTGCAAAGAATGCAACAAAAGACGAATGAGTAGCCCTAGGACTCGAAGTAATCAATTGACAAAATAATTAAATAGGCTGAAAGACAAACTCAGTACAAAACCGTGCATGATGCACAAAATATTAAATGTAACCGGCGAAACGAGAAAATATGAAACTAGAACCAATACACAAATTGTACAGAAACGAGCCTGCAGTCGAAGGGCACGAAAGCGAAGTAATGACTGAATGCGAAATCAGGCAGTTTTGTAACATATCCCCATACAATAATAATTCTCTATGCTGAGTAGCCAATAAAGGAAATCTAGGAGAAAATTGGAAAAGGAATTTTCGTTCAGTGAGAAGAAATAGTTTTGCAGATGGTATTTTAATTCTGTCAGAAAGAGTTACGGACATATAAAAACACTCTATGAAATGAATTCCGTGTTGGAAAGAGGTTTCACAAGAATAAGTTTTGAATGAGAGACTGATGCAACAAGAAGAGCCAATGAGACACTGAAGGGAAAAATATGTGATTTGCTATTTGGGAAGCTAAATAACTGATTATGGCTGGAGTACTGAGATTGCCGATAGCACGAAACGCAGTTCCGAAATAGAAAAAATTGTTCTCATGTAATGTAGATTTAACTATTAGGAAATCTGCTGTAAATCTGTTTGTCTGGAGTTTAGATTTATACGGAAGTGAAGCATGCACGAAAAGTAGTTCAAACAAGATGAGAATAGAAAGTTTTTATATATGGTACAACAGTAAAACTTCAGTAAAGAAGCATGCGGACACATTTTAAGGCAGGAAGCGATCAACACGTTAGTAATAGAGATATGTGTGGGGGATAAAATTGTAGGGAGAGACCAATATCTGAATACAGCAAGGAAGTTCAAATGGAACTAGGTGACAGTAATATTTCGGCGATGGGGAGGCTGCATTTAATAGAACAGTATGGAGAGCTGCATTACACCTCTTTTCAGACTAAAGACGACAACAACAACAACAGCAAACTGTGCTTACTTGACTGCTAAAAGTCTGTATAATAATGCACTGTTCATGCTACTTGGGTTCGATCTGACTTTCTGTCTTTTAAACTGATGGCTTATACGTGTATCAAACGAACTGAAATTATGCTTGTCGTTGTGATTTGTCTGATTATCTTAAAATTCAATTCTATGCAGCACGGTAGCTAAACGTTTAAAATCAGTAACCATTTCTTTTACTACTATGTTTTCCTTCATTTAGATCATCACATTAATGATAAACCACAACGAATCACTTAAATAACTGAAATACATGCATCGTAATTTTCAAAAGGGGAGCCGCAAATACTGTGTGGGATAAGCTCTCTCATGGTATCACCGACTATAAGGTGCATATTTGACAGAAGAAATATGCTATGAGTTTTTCCTGTTATCCATTCACTGTTAGCTGCGGGGTCAACATTGTTATATTAGCTTTGTCAGCTATAATGACATTAATTTGTCTGCAGGATTCCCTTCTTGCAGTCATTACTCAACCTGAGCAGATACTGTGTACCCAATCTGTCTGTGTCTTGTGTAGATATGTTCAAGTGCGAAGACATTTTGAGAATGTTTCCGTAGCATGTAAATGAGGCGGGACGTGGGTACCAGCCCGGTATTCACCTAGTTGGATGTGGAAAACCGCCTAAAAACCACATCCAGGCTGGCCAGTTCACCAGCTCTCAACATTAAGCCGCGATTTAATCAGAGGCTGGCTCGCCTCCCCGTGTCCCGGAAGCTGATGCTTTAGCATTCTCGGATATCCGGGCGGGTAAACACTTATTACTAACGATAATTTTTGCCAAATGCTTTTAATTACATTTCACTTGTTAACAATGGGAAGAAGATGTTATCCTCTGGCTGTCTTTACTTTTATGCAATAGGAAAGCTACTTAGGCTTCATTTAAACGGACAGTGGTGCACACAGATAATTTAACACAAGGCTTGCGTTACATTATTCCTAGGATGGCACTAAAATGTGCAAAAGGTGCTGGAGCACCTCTATGAGAGTCGAACACAAAAGAATTTCAGCAGCCAGCGAACGACACCTGAACCACATGTTATGTTATCAATTTCTTCTTCCGTGTCGCTTTCGTTTATTGCCAGATTTTCCAATGCTTGCCACCGCACAAGACCTGAACCATGTCTTACCTCGTCCGACTCCTTACCTTTCTCTGCATCTTCTTCTTGCTCCTCCTCCTCTGGAAGCTCCTCCAGCAGCCGGCGTTCTCTGGGCACAATGTCCTCTGCTCCCTCCTGTGGCGGCGGCTGCTCGAAACCCCCACCTGAGGAAGAATAAATGTGATAGATGAAGAACTGGCAGTTGTACTGTTTATAATTCACGCGTGATTTATCGCTTTTAACTGGGCTTCCACATTCTGAGTTTCAGGCATCTACTTTTGTACTCAACGTAATGGTCTGGCATCATGACTACATACGAATTACATACACGAGTCACCTTTTAAACCGATAAACTCTCCTCCGTCTCGCTTTGTCCTCTACAATGCTACTTCGCAGAGTCATTTGCACAATATATTAAACGATTCTATTTTCTGCACAATGATGCTGGTATCCTGGTTATATATCATTCTTACTTACGCTTTCGTGCAGAGCGCATCACGTTTATTATTTCTTCCTCAAAACACATGAACAAAATTCACACCGATATAAGGCAAATTCGTTTCTCTTTGTAGAGATATATGCGATATAGCTAAACGGATTAGTGCTGTCAGAGTGTTCATATCCTTTTTCATCTCAGTAGTCTCACAGAATTGCATTATCACGTAAGAATGAGATTGTTTCGTAGTTGTCTGATATCACTATGCAAATCAGTGCCCTGATGACCGTGTATCAACTGCTACCATTTCCGTTCTAATCATTTAAGTCACATTAAACATCGTACGTACTACATAATCCAAGAAATGATGGAATAGTTGTCTTAGTACTACGATGAGAATGGAAACAGAGAAATAGAGTGTTGAGGAACACCAAAATTAGAAACAACACCTTCTCGTTGCGTATTCCCAAAACTGATTATTCTCCCTCCTTGACTATTCTCAAGCTAGTGTGTAGATAATATCCCTCCACAAATATTCCTCAATTACATAATGGCATCAGTCGCTTCCACACCTCAAATATGTCTATGAATATATCACAATTGAAGTATACTGTTTACAATGAAACAAAAAACTTCTAGAATCTTCACGATGCACAAAATCTGCGATAATGTACTACGGTCTTGAATCATTTAGTACCACTAGAATTAACTTTAAATTCAATATTCAACTCTAGACGAGCTGTGGGTACTTACAGTAATATTCCGGCAAACCCGGCCAGTCGCCGTCCCAGGGATTCTCTTCTTCTTCCACAGGATACTTACCACCACAGGAGCCTTGAATTAAGTTAAGAACTGCCTCCAGCTCATCCCTGGAGTAACTGTGTACCAGTGGTACACAGCGACAGTCCTCCAGACCACCGCCTGTCTACAAATCAATAAAATATTATGTGAGATACAATGAAATGTGTAATATATAAGATAATTTTAGTAACGTATGTAAATCCGTAAAACGAAATACAGGTATAGTGATATTCTCCTGAAGCACTATTTATAATGCGAATGCACACAGAAAAGCAGAATATTATTCACATAAATGCTGATGAAACAATTTTGAAGCCGATACTCACAGGTTCGTGCTGATTACATGCATAGTTCGGAGATAGAAAATTTGGAATTGACAAGCCAGCAACGGCCATACCTGTGTACAGACCATTGTAACGTGAAAAAAAAATATAATTTTATCAAACACGTTTACCGGAACGGTAGAAAATGAAATAAAGACACATTAATTGAAACAAGTATTGTCGGAAACGTAAGAAATAGAGATGCGAACGTGGTTACACAGGTAACAGGTAGACCTAAAAGTGGGAGGGATACAATATGGGTGCACCATTTGTGTGTCTACGTGAATACATTTATGTTAACTCGTATTTATCTACACGCCTTTACATACATAAAGATACAATTACTCACATGAGACTTCCCTACATGTGTTGCCAATTCATATCGAGTGCAGCGATCCTAACTCACTATTTATTAGCGTTCACATCTATCTACAAACAAAGTAACGTCAACGTATCAGAAATAATAGAAAATTCGTAAATCTCATTAAATTGCTATCATCGTTTTTACTTCGCTTCATGAGATGCAATATCAAATTCTGTTTAGATGCCACAAACTCCCGTAAACGCAGTACAACTAGAATCACATGCACTAATGCCGAAGAATTAAAAAAAAAAAATAATAAAGGTGACGAATCGCTTTCTGTCGCTGGAATAAGTGTAATATCGCTGGACGGTAAGCGAGAAACGTTCGCCGCATCGTATCTCGATCTGCTAAATGCTGGGCAACTGCTTAAGCTGTCATGTCATTCGTTACAATATCAAATGTCGTACTCGCATAACACGACGTACAGGATATATGTAGCTTTTACACGCGTAAGTCTGAGGCGAAATGGAAATTTGGCTTACCATCGTTTGCAATCGAAGAGCACTCGGCTCGCAAGGCATCGCAACGGCAATCTTGAGCCAACAGACAGGGATCGTTTCCCCGGAAATGAATTTACCGATCGTCAACTGTCTTCATTTGTTGCGTGCGCCGTGACGTAACGTGGGTGCTACGTGCATACGATTCAGCGAGAAGGCACGTCATGTGGGAAGCAGTTCCGCATCTGCCACAACAATGTTCTGATATGGAACGTTAACACGAGATAGTTATTTCACTGAATGCCTGGTTTTATCAGTTTTTGTATATATTTTTGTGTTTCGCGGAGTCCTACTTTTAATTCAATGTGTGATTGAGCAACATTACTTTGATATTGTATTAAAAGAAATGTTTCTAGCGAATATAGTGATTCAGGATACTAATGCAACAGCATTGTCCGTCAAATGGTGTGGTACCGAAATGTAACTTATTGATTTCATTATTCGTAATAAGTAGATCACCTAATTTCTAAAATCTTTTTGGCACAACTTGCCTCTTAGATATGAAAACGAAACGATGGCGGTGCTGCAAATATCGACCAGTCGGTAATTTCCATGATGTTGGCCTATCGAAGCAGCGGGCTGCAAGCGATAGATATCGAACGTGCAATTCCAAGTCGATCACGTGACGGGGGCGGGCGTAATGATAAATTATTTTCGAGATGCTAGGAAAACCAAAACGATTTATGGCAGTAGTGAGTGGATGTCTGGTATTGTAAACGTTTATTCGGCCGATTGCTTCACGTGGAAGAATCTAATTCCATGGTTATCCAATGTAGAAAATTGTTTGAATTTTTTATCGGAAATGTGACACTCCACCCATATTTAAGCGTGAAATTGACAGAGTCTACCCATGTTACGGCAAAAACGGAATGCTTCCCGTAGCAGAGGAAAGTCCACTGGACCTGACGGGATACCAATTCGATTCTACACAGAGTACGCGAAAGAACTTGCCCCCCTTCTAACAGCCGTGTACCGCAAGTCTCTAGAGGAACGGAAGGTTCCAAATGATTGGAAAAGAGCACAGGTAGTCCCAGTCTTCAAGAAGGGTCGTCGAGCAGATGCGCAAAACTATAGACCTATCTCTCTGACGTCGATCTGTTGTAGAATTTTAGAACATGTCTTTTGCTCGAGTATCATGTCGTTTTTGGAAACTCAGAATCTACTATGTAGGAATCAACATGGATTCCGGAAACAGCGATCGTGTGAAACCCAACTCGCTTTATTTGTTCATGAGACCCAGAAAATATTAGATACAGGCTCCCAGGTAGATGCCATTTTCCTTGACTTCCGGAAGGCGTTCGATACAGTTCCGCACTGTCGCCTGATAAACAAAGTAAGAGCCTACGGAATATCAGACCAGCTGTGTGGCTGGATTGAAGAGTTTTTAGCAAACAGAACACAGCATGTTGTTCTCAATGGAGAGACATCTACAGACGTTAAAGTAACCTCTGGCGTGCCACAGGGGAGTGCTATGGGACCATTGCTTTTCACAATATATATAAATGACCTAGTAGATAGTGTCGGAAGTTCCATGCGGCTTTTCGCGGATGATGCTGTAGTATACAGAGAAGTTGCAGCATTAGAAAATTGTAGCGAAATGCAGGAAGATCTGCAGCGGATAGGCACTTGGTGCAGGGAGTGGCAACTGACCCTTAACATAGACAAATGTAATGTATTGCGAATACATAGAAAGAAGGATCCTTTATTGTATGATTATATGATAGCGGAACAAACACTGGTAGCAGTTACTTCTGTAAAATATCTGGGAGTATGCGTGCGGAACGATTTGAAGTGGAATGATCATATAAAATTAATTGTTGGTAAGGCGGGTACCAGGTTGAGATTCATTGGGAGAGTCCTTAGAAAATGTAGTCCATCAACAAAGGAGGTGGCTTACAAAACACTCGTTCGACCTATACTTGAGTATTGCTCATCAGTGTGGGATCCGTACCAGATCGGGTTGACGGAGGAGATAGAGAAGATCCAAAGAAGAGCGGCGCGTTTCGTCACAGGGTTATTTGGTAACCGTGATAGCGTTACGGAGATGTTTAACAAACTCAAGTGGCAGACTCTGCAAGAGAGGCGCTCTGCATCGCGGTGTAGCTTGCTCGCCAGGTTTCGAGAGGGTGCGTTTCTGGATGAGGTATCGAATATATTGCTTCCCCCTACTTATACCTCCCGAGGAGATCACGAATGTAAAATTAGAGAGATTAGAGCGCGCACAGAGGCTTTCAGACAGTCGTTCTTCCCGCGAACCATACGCGACTGGAACAGGAAAGGGAGATAATGACAGTGGCACGTAAAGTGCCCTCCGCCACACACCGTTGGGTGGCTTGCGGAGTATAAATGTAGATGTAGATGTAGATGTAGCATACACATCAAATGGACTTTCTCATGACGACAACGTCGACGACGAGTGAAGTAAGTCGTTTATTTGTAATTACAACTAATTTAGCAACTCTCTTCTTTTGCCGTTTCTGTAGTGACTGCTATAAACATGCTCATAACGCCCGCCACCACAGTCCCGTAATCGATTTAGAATCGCAGGTTCGTTATCTATGTTTGGAACCCGCGGCTTCGATAAGCAAACATTCTTGGAAATTACCTACATGTCAACAGAGCAGTCCAACTCAGGACACTACAATGTCTCTGTCGTTAGGCCTGCATCGATAACAGAGGCCACGGGAGTAAACATCGTGTCACAGTCGAGACAACATATTAGTCTGTATTCCGTATTATATTCCACATTCTTCAGTGTCTAAGGATTTAGCGCATATGTAATCCGTGAGATCTGTCGGGACTCCAGGCTACACGAGCCTTGTTACTCCTACCGAGAGAAATGTACAAATAGTTTTACGCTATGTTAGCCTTTAGCTACTAGACGCTACGTTTAATAGGAAGAAAATTAAACTACTAGTAAAATGCGTTCATCAACTCAGTACCTGTACAGTGACGTATTTCCGGATAGCTTCAAGTGAAAGTATGAACAAAAGTAATAAGGATTATTTCTGAAATCTACGTAAATAATTCCAAGTTTCTCTTAGTTCAGACGGTAATAGGCATGTCAATTATGGAGAGCCTCCATTTGTGCGCACAATAGTTTTCATTGTTACTTACAGACACGCACGCTGGAGTTGACAGCGTTGAAGACCATTGGTCTGGTAAACAACGTCCAGCACTGAGGTAGTAGTTATGACCCGCTAACGGAAATTTTTCCCCGAAATTCACAGCAGGCAATGACACTCTTAAGCATTCTCAGAAACGTATGTAGAACGGGACACATAGGATTGTTTGTGGTGAAACAACTAGAATTCACCTCAACCAAAATTGAGAATTACATAAAAAATACTTCTTCCGGGGATGGGGGAGGGGTGGGGGAGTGTTCATGCTTTGCTTGTCTCAAGAGGACAGTGTATTCTAATACGTTTGGAATGTCAGTTAAGGAAAATATGTATCGTTAATTGATGGTGTCGTTGAATTTGGAATATAGTGAAAGGAACATTTGCCTCAATGCCCATGTTCCAAGTAGCAGTGGACAGACTGGCAGGAATGGAACAGGACACTTGATATATTCGGAGATTCTTATGTTTGAGTTCAAAATTAATCCTCTAGTAAAACTTTTTTACGATGTAAGTCATGTCCATGAGCCGAAGCGAGCCAGGAGTTGTCAAGCAAAGCGCCAGGATAGCAGAATTGCGGCGAGCTTGAGACAATTACCAGGGAACAATTCTTTAATTCGATTAGCTTCCGTCGCCGTCTTTATCATGGCGTTGAAAATTTGATAGAATAATCTTTTAGATGATTGAACTTTTAAAACGCTGTACCAGTTTGTTGATTCAGTAATTGTAACAATGTCACTATGTTGTGATTACACCAATGTAGTTGGTGTTCGTCATTCCCCAACGTCAGTATTACATTTGATACGACAGTTAATCCGTTGGGTATTACAACCGAGTGTAGCTGGATTGATTACGTATCAGAATTGATATCATCAAACGAATCCACTACATTATTTTGTAATGGTAATTTAAATTTAATTTTCACACACATAGTAGTCTCAGCAATTAAGGCAGCAGCAACAGCACATTTTATAACTTTTGTGCTGTCTGTTCTGTGATCCCTATTGTCACAAGACACCTCGAATAGAATAACTGATTGAAGCTATCATGGTATGATTTTCGGAAGAAGCGTAATGGTGAGACAGACAAGGCCACGTGATTAATGTCTCTCCTACTGTTACATACGAATTGTAGTAATAGTGTGTATCATAAGATCCAGCATCTTGTTAATCTAGCTGAGAATGCCTAAGTAACCGACGTCTTACATCTGGTGTTACGCACTCGGATAACAGTACCATGTTCTTCCCCAAGTGAAACTTGCGGATGTCTTAACCGTCGGGATAGTGACGCCCCATTTCACTGTGGGCAGGCCATTTCATTGTCGGCACATGTGTGGGTGGAGAACAGCAGCGCGTGTATCGTTTGCCGTTTATAACTGGATGAAACGTTCGGAGTGGCCACCGGGACATGTACAAGTAGAGTGGAATTCTGACCAACAGGGAATCGTTCTTTGCACACAGGACCTCCGTCGCAGCACGTGTAGTATCAAGAAAAGGCTCGCAACGCATTGTGACACATGGACAGCTGTTAAGTGTTCGATCAAAGCTCAGGCTGCTAACTAGTTAATGTATTTTACATTTGACGTACATACCAGCATATTTCGGTATGTGGAACTATGACTGTACTGATGTACAGTGGTGACGTCCTCGACGCTTAGTTACGTCCTTGTGTCGGTCCAGTGGTAGTGTGTATCCTCGTACATTAAAGTGTTCGAATACCTGGTATTTGTCTTGCAGATCAACATCTGCAATAGTGTCCAAGTCATCATCTGGTTGTCCCCGTCTAAATCACAAAGGACATAGTGGGTTTTTCTCATGAGGTGATCTGATGCTCAGAGTACCATTTATGTACTGATTATAAATCTGCGACGCAATTATCGCCTATGAAATTGTAATTAAATTCCAATGAGCTGGAAGTTATCGGTGAGGTGGTTGACCTTCCAGACTTGAGTCTCACAAAAGTCTTTCATCACATGATCCATGGTATTTTAGTAACGCACCTTTCCTGAGATTTTCTTTCTTCATTTCTGAAGGAATAAAACGGACATGAATGCTTTTCGTGAAATGAGTAGACTATCTAAACGAAGAAAGTTTACTATCTCTGAGTATTATTAGTATAGATTTGTGGCCATAAGGTATTAATGTGAAAACTACCATAAACCTAAGACCTGATCACTGAGTTATGGAGATATGCTTGTAGCGATTAATAGGAACGACACGAAAATTTGCTAGCGGGCATGTTTTACAGGTGTAGAAGACGTACTTAACATGCACAAGAAACATGAATCTGGGGCGCTAGAGCTAATGCTACCAGGTGACATGAATTGAGCAATAAATGTTAAATGTCTGATAATGATTTAAAGTAACTGTTTGTAATCGTCGTAGCATATGTGAGTCTTCAACGTCCCCTCTTCCGTTATTCACCACGTCAATTGGAGATAACGAATTATCGTACCTCTTACTGTGTAGTAAATAATTGCACTACGAATTTAAGTTGTGTTTGACGAATTAATTCGCACATATGACGGTCTTTAGTGACTGGGTGTTGGGGATATAGTCTCAAAGCAGAAATGCACTCAAATTCAGAGGATGGAGTTTTCAAGAAGTCTCCCGAGAGGTTAGGTGAGTGTGGTGGAATTATTCTCTGAAAATAATGGAAATTATTTCTATTTAGTTTCATTCTATGTAGCTTCATACGGACAGTATAATGCAATTTGTACTTACACAAAGAAAGAAAAGCACATTAGAAGCACTCTTAGTGAGATGCTGAACATATCATCATGCCAACATACATTTCTCATTGTTTGAATTTGTCCGTACAGTTTGGTGCATCTGTCGACATTGAAGATATATGAGAATAGCCTGTAGCAAATTTTGGAAAAAAACGAGGTGTGCGCATTAAGTTAACAGTACATTTACTACTATAAAATCAACAATATACTTCTGGCGATAGTAGGAAGCACTCCTTACTACAGAAAATTATAATACAATCTAAAGTAATATTTTCGGCAACCGACTTCCATATGTCTAGAAAGCAGAATCCATTTGACACGTTGACGTTCTTCTTACATGTAAAGTAGAGTGATGATATTATTCTCTTCGTTTCAGCGTGATGCGAGTCGTTTATATTCCATTACGTAAGTGTATGTGTATGAGAAAGATGTACCTAGAGCCATTTGCTTCATTATACCTATGTTTATGCGATTATTTTACGACCAAACATCTTTCTCCATTATTACCAAATGCTTGGAGGTTAAATTATGTTATTTTGAAAAGTACTAAAATAAGTGTCATTTCTTTTAGGTAAATGTGATTTTAGGATAATGCATGCTTTCTCATTGCTTAGAGAATTAACCTGAATATTTTACATGTTATGGCCCACGCAGGGGATAGACAGGAGGGCTGATCCAAGCAAAATGCACACATCATCAATTCTCAGTGTAATCACTGCTATTATCAACTGAGATATGTGTGATACAAGTAATCACATGGACCCCATCCGCAAATGCAATAACGAAATTAGCTCATCTTAGGATTCCGGTGCAAACGTGCTCCATTATAATGTCTTGAGGTAATTCAAGACCATATGCAAACGGTCGACGTTGATGATGATGATGATACGTTTCTGAACAACCTTAACGGTCCCTCTGCGATAGCCAAATGTTACGCAGTATTGTGTATTACTTCTTGCCTTATGATGCTGCCATCGCTCATCGATGATAATGCAGTTCTTAAGGAAGTAGGTGACTTAATCTTTATCAGAGGATTTTAAGAAGGAAATCAGTGTGTATTAAAACCAAATGTCATTTGCCTAATGAAGTCACCAGGGTCCCTGGTTCGCCTGCTAGCTAGCAATATTCTCACCTCCACTTCAAATCTAACTAGCGATCATGGTGCCCTCTCAAACACAGATGTGCCTTGTGTTCACAACCGAGTTCCATTCACGCAAATGTCTCGTGAACATGGTGCTCTCTATGCTCAAACACAAGCAGTTGTAGCTAACCTTGTCTTCTTTTGTTCTAATGTATATGTTTTTCAATAAGGCATGGATGTTAAAACTTTGTTGTACGCGGATGGTTTCCCCACAATTCTTCATAGTGAGACACGCGGTATCGAAGGTGCCACGCCCGCTTACTACGCAATTGCTTCCACATCTCATAACGTCTAAAACTGTCCAAACGAAAGTGGATAGAAAAATTACTCTGTCTCGTTTGTTTTGCTGCACAGGTGTACTATGTAAGATGTCAGGTCTCGCTAATACTTAACTGTTTAATAATGATGTGGGAATTTAGAATGCCAGACCATATTCATGTGAGAATTTTGAACGCCAGACACAATCGCAACAAGAAACTTTTGTGCTGCTGATTAAATAACGTGACTTCATTTTTTGCAAAATGCTGTGATTATTTTAAATACTGAACAGACATTTCGTATTACTGCAGGCTGCTATCGGACACATTCACTTCTCTCCCAACATTATTTCACTCCAGCACATGTTTAAATAAAAATTTTGGGGTCTCACAAATAGAGAACAACTAATAAACATGAAGATAATGCATCTCGCAGCTGATGTGACTGGCAACCTTGCAAATCATTCAGAAATCGGAAAATGCTAAAGCAACGGACTTGATATGGAACCCAAAATGCATTGCTTGCATACGTTTTTCCACTCCGCTTTGCACCTAGATGACGCACGTACCGCTAAAACGTGTCACTGATGTCCTCTTCGACACTACCTCACTACATGATGCACAGACGGCAACAGACTTGTAGTAGGTGTTGAAACGTGTGGATAATATCCTGGTACCGCTTATATGCGCCGTCAAAATGCCACAGTTTTTAACAGTGGTACGTACTGATAGGTTTCACCTGCAGTTTCGGTTTGAAATAATTAATTGTTTTATAATATTCTTCTCAATTACTCGTTTATGAGAACCCTTCTGTCCCTCATTGCCATTTTTTTCAGTTTAGTTAAAATGGTGGTATCTTTGCTTGTTCTTCATACCCACTATCAGCATTTATGTTAGCTGCTAATTAAATCGTCAAACCAAATGCAGAACATCAAGTCACAATACTTGATACAGGAAACTGATAGCGCACGCCTGAATCTACAGCCAGTTGAGATAATGTATCGCTATGACAACATACCAGTTCCCGTTGGAGCACTTAATCAAACTGCTGAGATCATTCGTCCCCAGTCTTACACATTACTTGAACTACTTTATGCTAAGAACAACACACACACCCATAGCGAGGCAGGACTCGAACCTACGGTGGCATGGCGCCACAAACCGCAGGGCAACTTCTCGCGGCCACTGAATCCAACTACTGAATGTGTAGTACACACCACAGCAACCAGAAAAGATTGAATGCCCGGTCGTGAAGGACGTAGAATGGTTTACTGAATTAGCTGAAAATGGTGGACAACGCTTCATGACTCTCGAAATCTCCAGCGTTTCTTCTGAGGCATGAAAACGAGGAGAAAAGAAGTCTTCTAGCCAGAAGGGGCGAGAGGCAACATTTCTTCTTGGACTCAGGGCCACAACACTTCGTTCCAGGCCCGTGGTGCCACTGTCACAGATGATGAGACACGATCAGATTTTCAACACCACAGTCATACTCTGCCCAAGATTGCGCAAAGTGTGCTAAAGACGTGTAGTACTGGAAACAATCTTTTGTGGCGACCGCCAATTACACTGATTATAGTTAGATTTTAGTGTGCTACATTCATTCACGCACACAGGAAGTTCAACTAAGTGTGCGCCTAGGCAAGGGAACTAGTAGCTGTAGTTCTTTTCTAGGTCTGATTCTTCACGCATGCCGCCATTTGTTTGTCAGATTTCGTGCGCGAAAACAGTAACCTGTTGACTGTCACAAATAGATTTCACAGTTACCCAACATCATACATTTTGCGTTACTATTTAGTATGCGACTATAAAAAATTCATTGTGAAGTAAATTAAATTCTGATGCGATTCAGTTTATTAACCATTTACAATAATGTTCTCGAAATAATGGAAAAACTAGTATTCCAGTCACACTGAAGATATTTCAGTGTTTCTGCTTCGATATTCATTGTTGTCGTCGGCAGTCTCTAAGATATTTATTTTCTTCACAGACTAATACATGTATTTTACATGAGATATTTGTGTAATTCCTAATTGATTCATATACTGAGAAAATCCACAAAACATTCGTCTGTAATGACGTTTGGAAAAGTGGAAGGATGAAAGGATGAAAAAACGATTCCGCAGTCAGCAATTTTTCATAATGTAACATCCGTTACTAGGGGTACTCGCGTTGTCATACGACTCTTATTTTAACACAAAGAGTTAATGATCCAGAATTGGTTAATTTGCATTTCAATTCGACATAACCATTGAAGTAAAAATTTAAAAAAAATGGTGATGGTGAAGTGGAGCTGCCGACATTACAATTTGCAACCTAGATCGTCGCTCACTGAGCCACACACGTCATAACGACTCACAAGCGGACACTGTTATTTCTAATAATCGCTAATATTTTCCAAGTCACTTTTTTCCTTCCTGTGACAACAAATCTATCGACGTGGTATGTTACGCAGGGTATTCAAATAAAAAGTTTCGAGAGTTTATAGTGGATATAATATGCATAAGAGGATGCAAAAACATTTAAGTTTCATATGGTGCATTTTTTGTTGTGACATACCAATATATTTCTGTAACTAGTATCTGTCTGTGTCTGTGACTGGATTACTGCTCAGAATGGAAGCCATATACCAAGTGCAAAAATGCTTCGTATCCCAATTCAGTGCCTTTCAGAGACCGCGTCCTTTTGTTCTAAAAACACGGGATCATGGCAAACCTCAAAAAGCTTTCCCAGCTGGTATGGAACAATGGTTATTAGAACATGTGTACGACAACAATCCAACGAATGCAGTATAAGGTATTCAAAAATGTGTTGCCTGGGGAGCCTTGCATGAACAGTAGCTCTGTCCCCGACATATGGAGCGAGTCCAGGCTTTGCTGCCAAACGAGCGACATGCCAGGTAGGAGTTCTGCCAGTCGTTTCTCCAAACGAGTGCTCATGATCTGTAGTTAACAGGGCAAGTGTTGTTTGCTGATCAGGTGAGCTTCAGGAGAGACGGTATTCTAATTTTCCGTTATATGCGTATACTGGCCGAAGGCAACTCGGACACACTTGAAGAGAGACAACACCGACTCATATTTAATATCCATATTTCAGCATGTGCCAAATGGGACAAGCTACGTTCTACAGAACACTTTGGATGTTACTAAATATCGCCACTTCCATTAGACCCCGTTACCTGTAGAATTTGCCATTCTATGAAACACTGAAATCGAACTACGTCCATGATGGGACAGCGACCTATTTTCTAATTTGAGAGAGGATACACTTAGAATGAGTATTTTAGGAGTGATGCATTGGTCTGCAGTAGCCAACATCTTGACCAGCCCATTCTCCTGAATTGACTCTGTGGATGTTTGACTTTAGGGCCAAGTAAAGACCTTGGTGTGTGCAGTCCCAAATGTGATGTGTGTACAGTATGACAAAGCGTGTTTACTGCCTGTGACATAATCCCAGAACAACTAGGGATGTTCCAACCAATGGATTATTCCATGAGGCCTACGGTGGGTGACAGTGCTACAATCGCTGCCAGTAGCGTTGGGCACATGTTGTGAAGACTAGCGCATGTCCATCGCGATCATTGACAGCAGTGACAGTAAACCATAGTTCCGGAGGTATGAGGAATTAGCAGCATTGCGGTGTACTGCATTCAAATACATACAGTTTCAGGTCACCCACTTCCTCCTGATTGGACTTTTTAGAAGACAGCAAGGAGACGAAAACTTTACACCAAGGCAAATATCATGTTCATATACTCTCTATATACTCTCTTCGTCACAAAAAATGAAAGTTCATATTCCAAGCATTAGTGAAGCATTTAACCCATGCAACAGGTGGCTTCGAAGTGGCTTGAAGTTTTATATGCTGTTTTGGTCATTGCCATTCTATATAGTTTTCTACCCATGTGGTCTACATTAAAAGCATTGAATTACATTACATGCATTGACCCATAGACTCACAGTTGAAATTCTATATAGTTTTCTACCCAAGTGATCTGCATAAAAAGTGTTGAGTTACATTACATGCATCGCATAGTCTCACAGTAAGGAAGAAAATGTAAATGTAGGGAGGTTGCAGCTCACCTTACACAAAAGCACTGGTGGGTGTAGGGGGTAGGAAGGAGGGACAGACAGCCTTTAAGAAAGAACATTCTGAGCACTGGTCTGTTTCAATTTGAGAACTTCCTTCTCTCTCCATCCTCTTTTTCACAACAGTGATAATAATAAGATGGGGTAGTATTAACATTATGTGTTCCTTATTTCATTCACGTAACAGAATCAGACGCTGTGGACTGACAGTAACACTAGATGTCAGTACTGTACAACATTTTTCAGTCCACAATAGGAAGAAGAGAGAGCACAGAACGTAATCAGACATTAATATATAAATGTGAATGTACATGACATTATTTAAACGAGTATTTCAGAAAACATTTCATGAAGAAGTATGTTCTATTTTCTAGGTGTGGTGCGACTGCACAACTGCTAATTATCTAGTAATCTAAAGCCTAATAAGAACATTCAGAATGTCCAAGACTTCTTATTTTATGTAGCAAAGTATCTACCAGTAAAATGCAGCAAACAAAAGCCAGTAAGTGAAACAGAATGTGATACTTCCATTTGTTATTAGTTAACAATACACATCACTACCTGTACAATTAAGGTTTAAATTAAAGAGCACAAATAAAAAGCACATACAAATTAGGTGGATGCAGAAACAGACAGTAGCATTCATTATATATGTCAGTTAACACTGTGTTATAATACCCAAAAGCAGGCTCGTAACATGAAACCAAAGACTAATGAAAAAATATCAGGGAAAAAGATGGTGCAACACTTAACCTTCAAAAGCAACGTATTATCTAAAGAAATGTTTTATGAGGGCTGATATTCACATGTTGTCCTCAAAACTAAGCGGATTATGTAAAGAAATAAGAAATATTTTTACGAGTGCTGAAATTTACATGTTATACAGTTTCTCAAAGTCACAAATTGTACTAACACAGGCCACTTTACGTTATATGACTACATGCTAGCAATTGTTCCTGTGCTACCGCCTAGGAGTAGGCGACAATTGATATGTACCACGGATTTTTGTTAAAGAACGTTGATGTGCATTGAACGATGGAGATAGTAAAAATGAATGTCTCTATCCTGACCAGAAATCTGAATAGAAAGCATTGAGAAACATTTAGCTATTAGAGCAGCCTCTTGCAGATAAAGAAAATGTAAACCCCACAGTTACAAAGCGCTGTATAAAATACTATTACATGTTTACATTAACGAAAGTGAAGAATGTACCACATAATACAAGTGTGTTCACAGAAGACAGCCACATTTTAATTACTGCTAAATCGCGTGTTACATACAATATTTGCACTTTTGGTAGTATAAACATTGGCCACAACGAGCAAAGCTACATAGAGGAATGGAAAAAAACATGAACTACTGGATAACAATTAAAGATAACCTTTAAAACTCAACATAAATTAGACATTCCTAAACTGGAGTCCCAAATATAAAATTTTTTTTGCTGTGTATCTCGATACATTTCTTCAGTCTAGAGAGTGTAAAACTACAAGCACAGAAAAAAATTGTGTAACATAATGCATCTCTAATTCCCATTAATGCTAAACATTTTGAGCCAGTGCATGAATAGCAAAGGTTTTACTGACCATAATCTGACCAAATACAAAACATATTTTCAGACAGAATCTCTGTCTCCTCCATACTGCGTTTTCTGCAGCTGCCTCTGCTGAGGTGTTACTGCACTCATTTTCTCCGTAGGGATTCTCATGGCACAGTTAAGGTATCCTTCAGTTAGCTTTTGTAGCTACTTGAAAAACATTGTTGGTATGATATTGGACTTCAGTTTCATTTTGCCATCGCTTTCTCCACCAGGTCATCAGTGAAATCTTTCTACAACACAGAAGAGAAAGAAAGCATTTGTATCATGATATCAAAAATACATGTATTGTCATCATTACACTGAAGAGAGAAGGAAATAGCAAGAAAAAATCTGAAAAAACAGTAAAGAAAACTCATGAAAGCCATGTTAAATCATATGGTATCACTAACTGCATGTCACTCAGTGAGGTGTTTGCAACTCAGAAGAGTCTGTCCACATTTGATACATCGCCATATTTTTATTCTATTTTTATGAGGATAAGGTGTGCTGTAATATATCGCACACAATCAATATACATGACAAATGTCACGTCTCACAGTATCATACATAACGCAATTCGTTTTATAATCTGCTGGAAAACAAAGATCACTTACTTCACATAGATATGAATACCACGTCCGTTTCATAAGGCTGCTCAGTCACTTATATCACCTCGGTTCACTGGAGTTCTCGACTGCTTCCTTCTTTCCTTATTCCGCAAATATACTAGCGTACAAACTCCACTTTCTCCAAAGTAGAAGATAAGAAAGCAGCACAGAATGGTGGCTGAATGAACAACAAATCGTCAAATACGTATGGCACAACTGAATATCGCTGTTGCTTCAAAACAGTACCGAGTTCACCTCAAAATTCATTCTTGTTTGTACTCGTGTTGAAGCTCGCAGATGTAACACCTGTGCAAATAGGTGTCTGAATTAAGTTCAAACATATACACAGAGAACAACAACGTTTGTAACTCTGATTGTTTCCGTTGGTCTCCAACACAACAATCAAATCTCAGAAAGCGATACGCCGAGAGAGAGAGAGAGAGAGAGAGAGAGAGACAGAGGCAGAGATACCTGTGGCAGAAAATGGCGTCGCAACTGATCAGCCAGTCACGCTCGATTTCGCCTAGGGCCATTCTTTCCCTGCATACAGGCTCTCTAATCACGCCTGCTGAAATTCAGATGTCTCACATAATTACGTTATACGCACTTCTCTTTCAGTAGTTCTTATGAGCTTGCGGGGTTCTGTTATTCATACCATTACTGCGATGTGCTCCAGGCTCAGCTATAACCTGAAGCATAAGAGCGATCCTCTCAACAGTAACTGTCATTTACGTATTCAGATTTATCTCCATGGTCATATTTCTTCAACAGATTCAGTATTTAGAGACGGAAAGGCAGCGCTTGTTCAGATAACAGCTCACAGCAATACTGCACACTGGGCAGAATGCTTCTGGCTGACCAGGAGAGTTCGCTACGCGAAGTGAGTGCACCGGAATAGTGGAGCTAGGTGATACAGTTGTTACGCCATCAACATATCAGTTGGGGCCCACGAATGTAACTGCCTCAGTGGATCGCAACTCTCCGAGCATTGTTGCATAGAGAGTGTAAATAGGAAGTTTATTTTGTTATGAGAACATAATTTATCGAAGGTTATCTATGAACAAGGATTCAGATGGTTACGATCTTCAACTGCGTTATGTGTAAAGCTGTGGTTGTCATTTTATTAAATCATGCATTATATGATGTATAGCATGTACTGCTAAATGTGTTTTTTATGGGAAAAAATCGATTGGAATATCTATAGAAAACTTAAAGCTTGACTCATTTACACACCTTGAGTACGATCTTAAGCCCTTAATCTATCGGTACTTTCCTGCCATCTGTACAGTTTTTGTGGCAGATACATAGTCTTTTGTCGACAAGGATATTCTTAAACCACGTGTGCATTAAGAGAGGCTGTAAACAGAGATATGAACCCCGAATATTAAAACTCAGTTCATATCATTTTAACTACTGACTCACATCGGATAACAAGCGGATTATTGACAGAGATGAGCTCATCAGCTGCCTGCAGAGACATTTGAAAAATGCACCCAGTGAAATTTGTACCCAATATGTCTCTCAACTACTTGCTCACTATGTCACAGCCTACCTGCTCCATCCCCGACTTTCGTCCTCAGTGGGGTGCTTTGTGGCCCTGTTCCAGACCCATCGACGCCTCAATGCAAATGAACAACAGCGTAAACAAAATCCTAACGTCGGAAGAAGAAAAAGAGCGTCCCATTTGTTAACATAACAAATATGTGTGAATTCATAAGGGACCAAACTGCTTAGTCCATCGGTCCCTAGACATACGCGAATTAAACTGACTTTAAGTTATGCTAAGAACAACACACACACCCATGCCCGAGGGAGGACTCGATCTTCCGGCGGGAGGAGCCGCGCATTCCGTGACATGAGGCCTCAAACCAAGCGGCCACTCAGTCCGGCTAACCCTGTATGATATTCCCTCTTACATGCGCAGATGGCACTGGCACTACTGGTTAAAACATTTTATCTTACTGTTCCTTTATGACGAGTATATTCATCTACATCTGTATGACTACACTGCACTTCTCACTTAAGTGCCCAGCAGAGGGTTCATCAAACCACTTTTATGCTGTTTCTCTGTCGTTCTGTGTCGAACAGTGTAGGGGAGAGAAGAGCACCAAAGACTTTCCGTGTCAGTTCTGATTTCCCTTATGCTATTACAGTGATCATTTCTCCTTATTTCGGTGAACACCAAGAAACCGCTTACATAACTCGAGGACAAAGTTGGAGATTGAAAGTTTGTGAAAGGTCTCACAGCAACAAGGGGCGCTTTTGTTTCAATGATTGCCACTCCTGTTCGTGTATCAAATCAATGACACTCTGTCCCCTTTCTCACCACGACACAAAACCAGCTGCCACTATTTGAATTTTGTTGACGTCCTCTCTCAATCATATCTGTTAAGGATCCCATAATGCACAGCAAGATTCTAGCAGAGGATGGACAGGCGTAATGAAGAGAGCCTCTTCAACAGATCTGTTGCATCGTCCAAGTGTTTCGCCAATTAACTGCAGTCTTACATTTGCCAATACCACAATGTCATCTATGTGATTGTTCCAGTCAAGTTGCTCGTACCTTTTGTCCGTAGATAATTTGTGAAATTGGCAATATTTAGATTTGTGTGACTCATCGCGACACTGAAATTTAACGGATTCGCTTTAGTATTCATGTGGACGATCTCTCACTTTTCGTTTCTTAGGGTCATTTGTCACTCTTCACACTGTATGGATACATTGTGTAAATCACTTCGCAAATGGTTTTGGTATTCTGATAACTTTACTAAACAGAAAACAAGCTAAGATGACTGCTGAGATTGTCTCCTAAATATTGAATCTGTGCTGAGCTGCTATTGTGGAAGAATCTCACAATATGAAATACAAATCATTCTCAATTGGCACAATATGACATTGCTCAATTCTGTTACAGTGGGTAGTGTATTGGGAGCTCTGAACGTTAGATTCGTATTACGAATCTAAGCTCCATTTTAAAAAAGTGACGTACTTCTCACAAAATGTTATGCTATCAACGAAGAGGAAGACTCTGATTCTATTACACTGTCTTATATCTTGACTAGTAAAAATAGGAATACGATAAAAGAGAATACAATATGCTCAGGCGGCTATTTGCAGACAATAGTTCGATACCGATGAATTGCAGGTGTTGTGATTCTGAATTTCATTATGCAGTCCACGTATACTAGTCATAGTTGTGACTTTCCTCCTGTACGTTAGTATGTAATTTTTTTTCGTTGTGACAGCTCTCCACCCAGTCAGAGATGGGCAGAGGACTAGACAACCTTCTAACTAATGGAATAATGCTTCTGGAAATTGATGCCATTCCGAGAGCATTACCTGGAGTGTGTGACCTGACGGCGTACATCTCTTACTCGACGAAATCAGTTGAACTCAAATGCTACATATCGAAGATTGGAAGATTTGTGAGCATACAACAGGTAAGTGACAATCCGACAAAAGTGAGTAGAGAGGTTAGCTCTGTACCACTAATTCTAAATGTTGTGAGCAAGTATATAATAGCATCTAACACACGTCTCACGATGTGACTTCAGTGATAAAATTAGGGGCTAATCGAAGATTTTTATTGAGAGGCAATCAGCAGTAGATGTTCCGTCTTTCGTTTTCTCGATAAATAAGGGACAACATTTTTCTGTGACTCTTGTGTGCCTATAAATGGATGGACTGATATATTAATAGGTAGATTAAATTTAAAACTACAGCTATATGCATACTTTGCGAGAAATCTATGGTGCATGGCGGAAGGTACCCTGTACCGCTGCTAAGTCATTTCCCTTCCTGTTCTACCTGCAGATAGATCGAGGGGGAAGAAATGACTGCAAATACGCCTCCGTATGAATGCAAATTTCTCGTATCCCATCTGTGTGGTCCTAATGCGGAAACAACGTTGGCACCAGTTGAATACTTCCGGGATTCCTATTTGATTTCACAGAGCATCCACACACTTATTTGGCAGGAACCAATAGTAACACTTCAAGAGGGCTGTGTTCTGAGAGAAACCTCAGTCTGCAGGCTCAGCCACCTTTCAGGCGTTGTGGTCGTCATACAGTTATTTTGATATTGTTCACTGGGTCAGTTCTCCAGGGATATTTCGAAAACACACCTCACAACGTTTTGGTTTGCAGGTGGGAGGAGGTGATCCATATTGTTCAACATCTTGGCATTTACCCCAGAGACATTTAAGCGCTCAGTCGTTCTGTAAAGGATGGGGCAACTGTTGCGATTCTGAAATCATTAACAGACGTCCATCAGAGCGGTACAGGTCTGATGTGTGGGCAGAGGTTTGTGACACGGTGGCGACAGTGGCAGGTGTTCACACAGGACCCGGCGTCGGCGGCAGGGATGTGGCGGAGGTGTCATGGGGGTGAAGCAGAAGTAAAAAACACTCCTGGACCTAAAGATTCCTAGGACTCAGCAGCATTAGTTTGGGAGCAGTAAACCGGAAATCTAAGTGACTTGCTTCCACTAGGATGACAAGGTAACCCAGGGACAGAACGTAACTAGCAATGCATATCTTCAGCTGTTTGACGACGGATACCGCCCATATTGGTATCGGAAAAACTGACGACCTAGCTTTGGGAAGCCGCCAGTGACGACATACAAGCGTCTGCAACGGTTACCTGGCGAGCGTAATCTGACTGCATGAAAAAAATTTCTTACCACGCATGGGGACTCTCATGATCAATTTCATTAATTATTCAGACAATTAGATATCAAGGACATGACTTAAGCTGGGTGGAATCGAGGGTGAGACTACCACAGATATAATTATCGAGATGGAGTGGTAATGAGGCGTTTTCTCGCTGCTGCGAAATCTGTTAACGAAATCTCTCACATGTGGCCATCGCAATGAATGGATTATATTACCAGATTTATAACGTGATATTCCATCTGTAAAGTTTGGAAGTTAGGAGACGAGATACTGGCAGAAGTAAAGCTGTGAGTACCGGGCGTGAGTCGTGCTTCGGTGCTCAGATGGTAGAGCACTTGCCCGCGAAAGGCAAAGGTCCCGAGTTCGAGTCTCGGTCGGGCACACAGTTTTAATCTGCAAGGAAGATTCATATCAGCGCCCTCTCCGCTGCAGAGTGAAAATCTCATTCTAGTAACTCTCAGTGCAATGTCGATAGAAGTCGTTAGAAATAACATGAAATGTAACTCCTTTGTAACAAACCACTGCAGACCACGCACCGTTGAAACAAAATATTCGGCACACATTTAAACTTTCGTCGCTGAGACTTTGATTTACCCTGTATACATATAAAATGGCCTTCTTTTTTAGAAAGACAACACATCTTATCCACCTTCATGTATCATCTGCTGACTCACAGATAAAAACCATATTTTATTTTAAACAACACTTTGTCGAGTAGACGAGATGAGATCTTCAAAACTCGTGTTTGTAATTTGGCATTACAGTTAATATTGAAGCATCTCCACTCAGCTTTATCAGCACACACCAAATAAGGGCTGGTTGTGGCTAGTGCTCGTCTGTTCTACCTGCCGGACTAGTTGTGGAGTTGAGGTAGGGAGATCAACGGAGAATTCCTCGACTTCTCTGACCGCAATTTACACTGAGAGCAGATTTCACTGGGTGCAGTTTACAGTACACCATCTACAAGCATTGAAATAAATCATTCATGAAGACTGACTTTTTAACTGGACCAACTCATTCACAACCTTTGCAAGTAGAAACCCCATGCAGTAACCAGCTGCTTGTCACATTCGCGAAATCCCACATGGATTTGGAAGATATTGTGCATCCATATTGAAAAGTAACTAGAGTTGTTTGTGCTTCCACATATATACAGATAAATGATGCCTGTTCTGTCACACATGTCCGACAGAAGAGACACAATATATCTATATTTAGAGGAATTGACTATGAATGATGACTCTGACGACTTTACGAATGTACTAAAAACACCACTTTATTCTTTCTACAGGGCTCATGAATACACAATTCGATTAATCGTGCCAATAGAGATATTTAAACATTCTTCTTGCTCACCTCATGCAAAAGGAACAGGAAGAAGAACTAATAAAAGACACCATGGGATGTACCTCTGTAATATATTTCACAGTGATTTGAGGGGTTTCTATATAGTCGGTTGGTTGGTTTAATAGAGGGGGGATGGAAGGGGGGACCAAACTGCTTGGTCATCGGTCCCTTGTTCCAAATAAAACAATATCTCACGCTTGAGAATCAAATATACGATATGTATAACACAGCACAATTCTAGAAAATTGGATCACCAATAACAGCTGTCAATTATAAATTTTTACCAATCACCAGAAATTTTACCTCCACCAAGTTTTATGTCAGTCCTAGGTAATTGCATTGATGAATTAAAGTCACCCAACCCAGCTGACATAATCTGCCTCTCTGAAAACCACGTG